>NC_045737.1:8301616-8504116 GCF_008692095.1 Etheostoma spectabile
AAAATTAAAGGTGCATAGTTAAGATTAAGCAGGGGTTATCTTAAGGAGAAAATGGATCTATTTACGAAGTACAAATGATCACGGAAACGTTATTTCCTGCTTCATCTTTAATGTCAAATTCCTTTCCCTTATCTTTAGATGGCCAAAGTCTCAATTAAATCTAGTAGGTTTTTCTCATTGGCAGAGGTACAGTACAGTAAAGGGTCTACAACACACATCACACTCCGCTCTGGATTTCACAGAGCTGTTGCTGAAACGAGGGCCCAATCTTCCGCTGACTTCTAGAGGACATGCGTTAAAAAATAATGACAGACTTCAAAGCCGAGATGTGGCTTCTGAATATATTCTTAAAGAAATTTATTTTACACCTCAAAACAAAAAAGGATAGGGTTTAGGGATGTGGTACATTGGGAATGTATTGACAACTGTAGTTTACATTTTTTTGGTGTAAGCTCAGAGAAAAATGTTAATACAGTCATAATAATTGCACTTCATAAATCTAGACTGATGCCAGTATTTCCCCACAACAAAGCTCCGGCTCCTTCTCTCCAGTTACTAAATTCAATTTACCATTGAAATTTGACGGACAAAAGAAATGCTAATTTGAGACCAGAGGACTGCTGCACTGATCCAATTTTTCTCTTTTACTTGGGTCCCACAAGGCAAGAAAACATCGCAGTAATTTAAGTGCAGTACATTCAAGAGAATCTCACAGTCATAATAAATATTTCACTGCTCTGAATCATCGAGTTAAGACTGGCCCTGGCTAAATGTCTCCCAACCAGGGGCTGAAAAGGACAAGGCAAAGCAGTGAGCCTCGTCTCATTTCATCTGATACCAGAGGACAGGGCATGATTGTTTCCATTTTGTATGTTTGCAGGATCAGGGGTGACTAGTACCCCCAAACATTAGTTTGTCCCAACCTCTTTCTGTCATAATGATAACATTTGACAGAAGGGATGTAGCACTGTAACTACAGGTAGAAAGGACTCATGTGAGAACTTGATCTCTACTCTAGCTCCAGAGAATATCTCATAGCCTCTGAGAAAAGGGAGCAAGATTTGCAAAATATCTCCTGTACATTACTCAGATAGGATGTTGATGGGACTGGTGATCAGTTTTTCAGTCTTGGTGGTAGTATTCTTATAATGACACAATTACAAAAAAAAGTCTGAGGATTTTGATAAACACAAACTAAAATGCGCACACGCGCATGCACTCAGTCACATACACGCATAAACATACATGTAAAGTTATGTAAATAACCTCCCAATCACATTCTTCATTGTAACATTTCTTTTTCATGGTTGTTTTTTGCGACATTTTCTTTTTTAAATAAGTATTTCAAGATTTATTGTAGATTCCAGTGTTGGTTAGGAAAAAGAGCTCTCCAACCAGGTTCTTACAGAACCAAAGCAGCGACTATGCCTCACACCAGGACATAAGAAACTGCACATCAGCTTGAGGAGGAATTATTAAATCATAAAAACAAAAGTGGAAAAAAAAATAGAAATGATAAAAGCATTTGAGACAATTTTCCCCATAGCAGCCAAAGCATATAATATACCTACAAATATATAAAACAACAAAAAATAGGTTCAAGTTTTTCAAGTTTCTTAAATATATCATATCCAATCTACCCAATTCCAAACTTCAAAGTTAACAAAATTCAAGCAGTGCAATTTAAGTATCAATTATAACAGCAATCATAACTAATATTGTACTATCCTTTTAATTCAACCTTATGATCCTTGTAAATACACACCCGAGTATTATTTTAGTCTCCTCACGCATGAGTACATTGTGTATCTGTATGTGTTTGTTTATGTGTGTGTTTATTTGTGTATTGTTACAGAGTTTTGGATTCAAAAGCAGCCCTAAACGTCGGCCCTTTAAAGACCCTTTCAGTGACAACCTACACAGTAGCTTCATCCTTAGTATTTGGAAGGGGGATACAAGTGCCATTTGCACTTCATGTCAAGCTATGATTCTCCTCAAAAAGTTCAGGTAAGTAAAACAACAGCAAAAAAAACTGAAGAAAAAATAAATCAATCCAAAATTCCTATTGGCAAACCACACAATGGAACATCTGGAGAATCTTGAAATCCCTTTTTCTCTCCCACTGGCAATCACTACCGTGTTTCATATGGGGATTGCCACAGCGTGCCTTGAAACCTCCAAACCTAGGGTCACATAGCACAACAACCGCTCTTCTATAAGCTCCCACACTAGTTAAAGCAGTGCCACTCCCAATAATCTGTTCCCATAAAAAAAACATCTCTGTTCTTTAACTTTGATTTTCTTCACAAATTCAAAACTCTTGATTCTCTTCCTCCTCTACTTCCCCCTCTATCTGTAAACAGGGAGGCGGATGTGTGCATGCTGGTGGTCTAACAGACGTGGCACTGACACAGTCTCGTAGCCTTTGCCAAGCATCTGCTCCTTGATGCAGGGTGGGTGGATGTCGTTGATCAGGTACTCCAGAGACTGCAAGCTGCTACTCAGCACTGATGTGTTGCACAAGCTCTTGCTGGGCAGGCTGCAGCATAAACCTCCCCCGCTGTCTATAGCAGGGTGATGATGATGGTGGTAGTGGTGATGGTGGTGGGGGTAGCCCAGCTCTCTGTGCCCCGTGACCGGCCCTCCAGTGGAGGTGGCCAAAAGCTCCTGGGGATTGTAGCAGTCACTGTCAGGTGTCACCAACACACTGTTCCACGGAGGGGCAAAGTATTGACCCACTGAGAAATTTCCATGCATACCCACACAGTTCAAAGGGGATGAACTGACTTTGTCCATCCCACCTCCTCCGCTGGCACTTGCTGTCAGGTGGTAAGGTCTGGAGGAAGAGGAGGACATTTGTGCCGCCATAATCCCTCCCCCTGGAACACAAGTCTCGGGGGACTTGCTGATGGCACCCCCTCCTCCGCTACCTCCGCTGTACATGCGGAGCACAGCCTGTTGATGATGCTGCTGCTGTTGCTGCTGCTGCTGTTGTTGTTGCTGCTGCTTCTGCCAAAGAATGTAATCCATACTATCTGCGTACACACCAGACTTCATTGCCTCTGCATTTTGAGCCGGCAGCCCTGGCCCTGTGTATACCATATTAGCCTGGGAACCCATTCCTACTACGTAGCCTCCTCCCGAGGAGCTAGATGAGACCCCCATAACAGTTGTTCCCTGCTTGGAAGGACTGGAATTTGACGGTCCAGTGGCAGTCCCCTGGCACACCTGCTGCAGAGCCTGGGCCTGGCAATGCTGGTTGATCTGGTAGATAATGCTCTGGATGGAGGGGAGGTTGGACTGTGCTGGCAGGGCCAAGCCTCGGCCCCCTGTTACAGGAATTACTGAGCCAGCTACAGTGACATTTGGGGGAACCGACAGTATGGGGCATTCTGGAGGCTTTGATGGCCCAGTGTGGTATACCATTTGGCCGCGGCCATTGGCTAAAGTGCTACTATTAGGGGGAGGGTATGGGGCGACAGCTATGTGGGCAGGAGAGAGCTTAGTCCGTCTGCCTTCGGAGTTCTTGAGAACACCTTTTGATGGGCCAAAGGTTGCTGTTGATAATGATGATGATGAGGAGGTCTTGACGATGGCAAGCAGGCCCTGGTTGCCCCCTGTGTGGGTATAGGGACTGTAGCGTTGCCCTGTGGTGTCAAATCCATTCACAGTCCGATTAAGGTGCTTGTGCTGCGGAACCCTGATGTTGGTGGGGAAGATCTTGATGGACAGAGGGCTGTTGGCCGTTTTCTGAGCGAAAGCATTGAGTTCTGCCGCAGTGGGGTAGCTTGGGGAATGTGTGGGCACCACCAGCTCACCTGCAAATCAAACAGAGAAAAGTATTAGTGAAATGAAAGTAATTAAAAATTAAAAAAAAATAAAATTAACAGAAAAACCTAGTTTTAATGTGTTGCACTCGAGGAGTTTAATAACCAGAAATATCAAAGGAGCCAACAGCAATACCAGCCACAAAGTCAAATAAATCAGTCGAATTGCAATAACCACCATTCTGCTGCAACAGTAAAAGCTGGCAGCATTACAGTGACTACATCTAAAGCAGACTGAAAAATGAGAGGGTTAGACAAGAATGAATGAAATCAGATGCAAAGAGCGGACACACTGCAGAACAACCCAAACTGAGTCTGCAGATAGTAAATCAGGACTGACATTCATTTATGTTCCATCACTCCCCTCCTTCATTTGAGCTTTCTTTCCATCTCATTTTCACACCCTCCTGTGGAGTTTCATCCCTAGGCAAATGGATCTTTTAAAAAAACTCATTCTGTCAAAGCCTGGTACCTTAGGCGCGGTTAAATCAGTGCATTGTGAAATTAATTCGGACCCTCTTTAGCATTGAATTGGGTTAGCCTTGGATACCAGGCAAGCACGGACAAAGGGGAGGAGATAAAAGCTTGTTTAATTGCAGTGGCACATTGAGACTTAAAAGTGGTAACACTGACTGGGTCTTAACCTTGGCCACAGAATTTCAAAACATTTTATTACAGGAGTACGTGTAGAGGCCCTCACAAAAAAGCATCTATGGGGAATTACTAGCCTGGTTAAGCTACATCAGACCGGAGCCAAGTCAAGATTGCTACAATGTTGCTATCTCCAAACTTATATATATGATATGTATATAGATGTTGCATGTTATTGCATGTATTTATTTTACATTTACAGAATAATACATGACAGAACAGACAAAATACAGGTAGAAATACATATGTGCTATAGATGCACATGTAAATGCTGTGTATGTTGCCATATGAAACCAATCCAAACTCAAAATTCAATTCTGCAGTAAACGCGGCGAGTACGACTAGAATTGGCCCTCGCTCAATGAGCCAAGGCTTGGCCATTGTGAATTGAGGTGGCAAACAGGAAAATGGCAATTTCTAAAAACCCCACCATGTGTCATTGTTTGGGGGCTGGGCATGGAGGTGAGAGGCCGCAGTGAGATTGGATTTAAACGACATTATTCAGGCAATTTCATGGCTACTTAGTTCAGTGTAACAAAAAGGGTGGGGGGTTGGAAAAATAACTCAATTTACAAGCAATATATCAACTGCCACAAATGACTTGCAACCCTTTCAGAAATGACATTTTTATGCAAAAGTTTACAAAAACGCACAAAATTAACTGCCATAACTGTGCCGTCAGCATATGTCCTGGCGACCGAAGGAGTCTGCAGGGCGCAGGCTGTGACTAGGACTCACTCCATTTCCTCTCCGATTGCAAAATCATTTTAAAGAGACTCCACAGCCAAGTAGACACAATTCTCATTTCTTTACTCCCATTACAGATAGCATGGGGAGTTCATTTCAACAACCCTATGGGTCTCCAACTGTGGAAATGATTAAATCTACAAGATCCATATCATAAAAGAAATAAATTGGGAATTTAACAGCAGAGGAGAGACTGTGAATATCCCAAGCCAAATTAAGTGCCTATTCCAGTCAGTTTGGTTCATCCTGCAGACAGCATGCATTCTGAATCAGAAACACTCTACTTTAAATTAGAATTTAGATTTGTAAAAATGACCTGGATTTAATGACTTAGTCTTAATCAGAGTGAGGGAACCTAGTGCCATCCTAATGGGCAAGGCTGAGTGTGCCAGTCCAGCCTATCTAAGATCTCACCATCCTTACTGAGGCAAAGCTCTGGTTCCCTGGTGACGGCAGTGCCATTTGCTTTGATGTTCTGACTTGCAGTGGAAAACTGACAGAAGACTTATTTAATTTGCTCAAAAGAAGAAAAAAAACATGCTCATTTCAAAGCACATTGCTGGTCCACATGCAAATGGAATGGTAGCATTTTTTCTGATGTTCTTTACATGAGGGCAAAAAAAGATCTTTGATCATCACATGGTCTAAATGAGGAAAAATACTTGTCTTTCAGGCATATCAAGGGCCTGTGCCCTGCTGTCCCTACAAGCCCCCAGCTGCAATATGCCCATCCTTCCACCTAATTACTGCCACATGAGGGGAAAAAACTATATAATCAGCCAGGAAATTCATTAAAGGGTGGCTAATTCTATTCCTTCTCACTGACTGAGTCCATATTTTCCATGCCTGAGCCTGCATTTCTTCTAAAAGAGACAAGAAAGCCCTCTCCCTCCGTCTTTTCCCAGCTTGGCCCTTGTTTGTCAATAGGCAGAGCCTTTGGCACACCAACCTGGCATCAAAGGGTTTCACACTTCACAGGCCACAGGGATTAGAGGCCTTTCAGGCCTACAAAACCCATCTCAGCTCCACAAAGGCTTCCGGTTATTAGAACCCACAGGCATAAAGGAAGAAGAGGAGTAGGAGGCAAATGAGCATCTGGATGCTTCTGATTCCAGCTTCCTCAATAAAAAGTTCCATGGTATAAATTTTATAGTAAAGTTGATTACAGTTAGAATGGCCAGAAACTGGGGTGTAATTTCACTCTCATACATAAACTATTATACACTCTGTGTCTTTGATGTGCAGGGTCTCCACATCTCTCTCCTCCAGAGCAGTAAGTCTATACATGTGAGTGAGGACATGGAGGTTAAAGGAGAGTCTCTTTTTAGGCTGGCACTCTCGCAGACTTATTGGTTTAGGCTGCAGTAGATCAGAGCTATGAGCAGCAGCATACAGATGGTGCTGTCTGATGAACACCCTCTGAGGCAGCCAGCACTGACTCCGTTGAGTGAGCCCTCACCTCCTCATAAGGTAGGGGGTTTCCTGCACCTGTGCACACTCTCCAGTGTGGCCGTGCATGCAAAAACAATGCATGAAAATAGAAAAACAGGCAAACAAACACACACCTACACACACACAAAGTTGCATCTGCAGTTGTGTGTCTCATTTGCCATCAGTGGAGCATGTTGTTATCCTTTGCTCAGCTCTCTCATGAAATGTAGGGCAGGGACAACAACAGGTGCCTGTGCGGGCGACAGCCTGCAATGCCTCCTGGGCTAAATGCTTCACACTCGCTTCATTTCGACATGCGACAGCCTTGTAAGGATTAATTATTTCCCTGGGGATGGAAGAATATGTTTTTCACTTCCTGTGAGCAGGAGGCTATGTGCGCTCACAAGCACATGAAACAGCTTATAGTAAATGAACAGGGAAACCTGGGCTAGCACTGCTTTAACAATAAGCAAAAGAAAAAGTTTCACATGAAAGGAATGTAAACAAACCAAGCACATGATTGAACTGCATTGCAGATGAGATAAAAGCTCAGGCAAACACATGCATTAGTTCTGAGAGATCAGGCACCAGGGAGCGGAGATGGCAGGGAGGCAATTAATGGGCTGACCTTCGTCCTTAATCACCCAGTGCCTGGCACACAATGCCCATGTGTCAGAGCAGCACATCTCTAAATGCCACCCCTCATTAGCACCGTGCACGTAGAGACAGAGGCTATCTGTGCAGCGTTACACTCTCCAGCGGTCAGACAGTGATAGCAAGGCTGCGATAGGATAAAATAGCAGCACAGAGCCAGACTGAGCTGCAGTAGGCCATGATATGATCTAGAAATCCCATTTCACTTGGAGGATGGGCACTCTCCTTTCTCTCTATTTTTGATTGGCATGAAACTCCCCATGCACAACGTCCTTGGTGTACCCATTGCCGTTACTGTGATTGCATGTGTGCTTATGTGTATGCACGGGGTGTGTGTGTGTGTGTGTGTGTGTGTGTGTGTGTGTGTGTGTGTGTGTGTGTGTGCGCGCGCACACACACACACACACACACACACACACACACACACACACACACACGTTTGGTAAAAGGGGTACCCAATTCTGAACACTCAATTAACACTCCTTTAATTAGCAAGCAGTACATTTTGAATTCTGATGAACTAATTTTCTTCATGTGAGGGTGGAGGGCTGGTAAAGATGAGGTCCACTGGGTACAAAACAGCAATAAAGAGGGAACTGGTTAGATTAGACTGTAAAAAAATCCATTAAATTCTGCGCACTTCTTCCAAGTGAGAGGTCAAATTGTGTTGATCACAAGAAGCAAAAGCAGACGGAGAGAATATGAGAGCAGGGAGTTAGGTGAGGTGGAAAGGGGAGGGGGGTTAGCAGGGGAGTGGAGAAAAAGGGAGAGGAGATAGGGAGTCAGAGGCTGTGCGAGAGTGCAGCACCAAATCCAGAGGACCACGAGAATGCTTTGCATTTTAATTAGAGGTTTAAATGAATAAGCTGAGGGAAAAGTCTGAGAGAACTGCCTGAAATGCCCTTGCTCCCATTTATTAGTGTTCCAAGTGTTCTAAAATTATGAGCAGGTTGGAGAAGTTTCTTCTTATTAGTGGAGAAAACGCTCCAACACATCAAAAAGCTCTCGCCGTTTCCTCACTTACTCCTGCATGCCCGTATTACCGCATCTTTTGATCCCCTCCGACCATGTACATTGGTGAGCAGTGGGAAAAAGTGCTTGTTTAAATGAAGGGAGAGAGCCGTTTGGTTGAACTGCAATTAAGTTTTCACAGAATGAGTTCAAAGTACACATAACTTTGGCTAAACAAACTGAGCTGTCTGTGATGAGGTTAGGGCAAACAACAGGAGCAGAGACGAAAGAAAACACGGGGTCAGCCTCAGTCCAGCGTCAACCAAGTTCACTGGGAGCCATTTCCCCCTGAGAGGGACAGTTTAATGTGTGTGAGCCAAGAGGGGACATTACCTGCTGTACTCAGCATAGGTCCCTTCAATCTACATGCAGCATGGTGGGGTAATTACATGCAACAAATGATCCTCACAGGATTCAAATTGGGGATTTCTCAAATATGTGGTACACGTTTTAGACCACTAGGCCAGCAGGTTGCCCCTTTTATTCACATTCCACCACTAATGGACACTTTTCCCTTAACCTCATTGTAAATTATTCAAATATAATAATAATTCATGGCTAAGAGTCTTTAATTTCTCAGCTTGGAAAAATGTCTGACCTGTCAAATGTGTTGCAGTCTAGAAAGGGCAGATTCAAGTGCATTGTTCCATGGAGGAACCCTTGACCTAAGGCTATTGTTTAGTTCTTAGCAGATAGGACTATGGTCTATGACATTCTCTCCCCACCTCCGTTAGCATGCTGTAAAAGGATGGGCAGGCGGGGGGGAAGCCAGAAGCAGCTTTGCGTCCTGAACAATACCTGCCTTGTGCTAATGGAGGTGTCATCTGGCACAAGGCTGATTAGTCAGCGATTACAGCCAGGCCTCAATTGCCGTGACAACTGCTGCAAACACAATGGGCCCTGATAGAGCCAGCTGTTTGGTCCTCTGCAATTAACCCTGCATCCCACTCATCTCCGGCAGTGCGCTGCCTCTAATTGACTATCGGGCACACAAAGCATGGGCTGTCGGCCAGACCCCCTGGACCTAGCCCCCCACCCCTCTGCCGAGGTGGAGATGATAATAATAGAGGCATCCTGTGGACTCGACCATCACTCAATCAAAGCCTTGGAGCCCCACAGGAGCTTCCTGGAGAGAGAGGGAGCAGCGTTACAGGGGGCAGACATGTTGAATATGCCCTCAGCCGGAGTACTAATCCATTCAAGTGCAAGTGAGGGGAAAGGGAACCCTGCTGCTTGCTTGATATCAAAAAAGCCATTTTTAGGAACACTCATCTCCCTCTGTTCATCTCAAGGTTGATTTTCTTGTGCAACAACACAGCGAGAGAAAAAATCAAGGCAATTATTTGTCAGGCCTTTGCTATCTATAATTGCAAAGATAAAAATCGAACTGCAATGATTTCTCAGAGGATAGAGCTGTCTGAATTCACAGCTGCTTGTGTCATCATAATCATTAAACAACTGCATGTTGTAAGAAAGTCTTCACCAAACTCCTCTGTGTCTCCTCTAAATTCTTCACATTGATTTTAAAGGGGGGGGGGGGGGGGGGGGGTGGACTTATCAATTGTAATTTTAAACGTAACTTCTTATATCAAAAATCTGTATTATGAAAAGTGAACAACCTGTATATTTTACAGTTACATAGTGTTACATTTAAATCAAATGACAAACGCTAAATACCGGGAAAATAAGTTAATCGAATGAATCACTATATAAATAAAATCAGTAGTAGGACAACCTTTTTCAACAAGCGGTGCCATGCTGCTGTCACATATTGGGCTTTTAACCTGCCAACATGTTTCACGAATAGCAAAGAGGATAATGAGAATGTTAAAGCAATCTGCACACTGATCCTTCCAGGCACACAGACGTGGCACAATGTCAAAAATGGATTTATTCATTAAAAGAGATTAGAAAAAACTTGGACAAAACTCCCAAATCTAATCTTTCATTTCATTAAAACCAATCTCATCTCAGATTTAATCTGTTTAACCTATTTCCTGCACAAGCAGATGGAAGAAATACCAAATTGAGAGCCTAATTTGGGCTTTCTCCTCACACAGACTGCAGCATGAGGTCATTTAGTTAGCCTGCAGTCCACGTGTGCAGTTAATACAGTACACTGAGACAGAGATAAGGGCCACAGGTACAGATAATACTAGGGAGGAGCAGATGAAAAACCAGATCAGTTTTCCCTTTCTGCACGTGTTTGCCTATCAATGTAATTACTCTTTTACAGTTATATATGTATAACGTGATGGTGGACAATGTGTCCGATCAAAACAACTAATTAGGTTTCTGTTATAAAGGCTTCCTCCCAAGAAATGTGAAATATTATACCACCAGTACACTGTCGTGTTTTCATTTTCTCGTTAGAATTTATCTCTAAAGCCAGATGTTCCTGAATCAGCCATGAAAATTAATTAGCTGGTTTGATGTGGCAACCTCATGCTCCTTCCAGACAGACCTGGCTTTTATGAGCTGTAGGGGAAATTACCGAGAATTGATTGATCCTGAAGGAGTCTTCTGTACACATGGCATGGCAGAGAGAGAGACACACACACACACACACACCACACACACACACACACACACCACACACACACACACACACACACACCCTGCTGCCAACAGCTGACCCAAACTATTTACCCTGCTGTTGATCCTTTCTCTTTAATAGCTACAACATCGATAATGATTAATTGTCAACATCCATTAATATAAAGAAGCTTCATCCATGTTCTTTATTTTCAGTTCTAAATAGCAGGCAAATAAATGTGATATACAATTAAAACCTGGCTCAATTTCCCTCTATAGATGTCCTCATTATCCCCTCTCTATATTTTTTATGTCTCTTCTCTTGCTTCATCCCCCTCTCTGTCTCTTCAGTCTCCTTCTCCGAGTAAGTGAGTTTCATCTGGGGTGCTTGCCGGGCGAAATCACCTCAGGGCGAACACTTTATTATCTGTAGTCAAAGCGTCACCACAAATACCATTCTACACACACAAGTGTCACTTTCCATTTGTCTGCACTCTGGCTGCATTAGCGGAGCCTAGCCGGCCCAGAGGCTTGTCTCAAACACGCCCGGCAGAAGAAAACTAACAGCGTGGGAAAGCACTCGTCCTGCATTCCTGCCCCATTAACACCACTGGCATTGCCAGAGGAGACCTACTGCCTCTCCCGGGTATTAAAAACAGTAGCACTAACCTTTGTGAAGATATTATTTGAAAAGGCAGAAAGATAAAGATATTTAGGTAGACATCTTACAGTGTTGGCCTTTTAGTTATGTTTAACGCAAGAAGTCATAGCATGCATGAAAGAAAACTAAACTCCAAGCAGATCACTACACATTACACATTATACACACACACACACACACACACACACACACACACATTAATTGATCTAGCTGACTGTCCAGCAAAAACAACACCACTGAGTAGTTTAACTCCTCTTTGAGCCACAAAGGAATGCAGGCCAGTAGCAGCCATTTCAGGCCTTTTGTGGGACACCCGTGCACCAAACAAACACAGAAACTGGGGCAACATGTTTACCCAACACTACACATTGCACTCCATAAACAAAATGGACAAACAAAAAGAATGGGCTTCATGTTTGTTCCAATAACGGCCAATAAAAAAAAAATCCATTTCAATAGAAAATATCAACCCTAAATATTTCACAGAGCAGCTCACAGCCACAACCTCATTTCAGGCACGAGTTTCACCAGGCTCTTTCCATTTGTAATAATTTATGGGCCTAGATGGGCAACATAATAGATTATAAATGGAAAAAAAAAACTTATTCATCACAAAACTGCTCTCTGTTTAATAATCAAGTTTGGCCAAGGGGCTTAGTGGAGTGCAGGGTTCTGTTTAGATGGGGATCCTAGCCTCCGGTTGGTTGGCTGCCTGTGATGAGCCAGCCCTCAGGCCTGCCTGGGCCACCCTCATTGTGCATACAGCATGGTCTAGAAAGCAGAGCTTTATCAGCAAATACCCCGAGTTAGCACAAGCAGCGGGGTGGTTATGCGTTGCGACTGGCACACCAGCCGATATTGTCATGTGCGATTAGGCCTGTGCTCATGGGCCTGTGAACTCATTCCTATGGCATCTAAAAAGTCAACCTCCCACCCCCCAACTGTCCTCCATTTATATCCCTGCCTCTCTGCTGCCCTCTCCTCCTCCGTCTCGAGGTTTTTACATTTTACATTCAGCCCTGCCACTTCACAATGTACCCTCACTAAACCTTGTGAAAAGCTGTGCAGACAGATACAGAGTCAAAATGCATCAACAGGTCAGACTGGTTTGATTTCCAAAACAAATCTCTGCAGCTTAATTAACTCGGCCCACAAGGGTGACCCACAAGTTAGAGCTAGCTAATGCACCAAAAAAGCAGCTGGTGCCAGTCGTTTTGTCTCGGTACACCTTTCCAGATGACAATACTGATAAAGAGGAACAAAGGCCGTCTCATGGAAGAAAGAAATTCAAACTGTGAAGTGAGCTATGGGAAACATCAGAAAGAAGAACTAGAGATTAAACCAGTCAGTGATGAGGCAGAGAACAGCCTAAGACACAGAGCCAAGAAAGAAATACAACAAGCTAAAATCCTGACCTGAAAGATTTATGTCAAGCCTTCCCTATCCTGTATTTAAGAGAATATGCCACACTGTGACACGATTTTCTCAAAGGGCTACATGTTCAGCCAAGAGCAAGCAGCATTCACAGTGATGCACAAACTCAAATGGACACAGCAACAACACAAGCACACACACAGGTTTGGAGTATGGGACCCCAGAGGTAGAGATTGTAAGCGCATACACAGATAAGAAAAGGAACCAGTGCAGAGAGCAGAGAAAGAAGAAAAAAGGGAGAGAGTGGGAGTGAGAGGGAGAGATGAAGGGAGGCTATAGGCGCCTGGGCAGGCCTGTCAGACTGGAGGAAGTGCTGGTGTGCAGGCCTGCAGGTAAATGGAAGAAGAAAGGCGCCTGCAGGCTGCCTGAGGCAAGCCTGGGTCCTTCTGTTCATCATTTAGGAGACAAGTCCTCCACTGATTCCCAATTAATATTTAACACTGCACAGACAACGAGGCACTCGGCTGCAGTACACATGGAGAGGAGAGGAGAGGAGAGGGTACATTTTCAGCAAGAAAAAAGATTTTAAAACATCTAATGTCAATAGAGCTGTGGAGGCAAAGATTTCACAGAAGCTATGTGTTATATTTTAAGTACTGCTGTTTCTTAATTGATATTTTTTCATTTTTTCCATCTAATGGACTGAGGTGAAACATAAAAACAGACATGGCTTTAATCACTTCATTAAGTAATACTTTTGCTTTCAAGTAACCTAGGTAGGTGATAACATTTTTAGTGCATAGCATCATCAGAAAGCTAAAAACAACTTTACAAAGTAGACGC
The DNA here is from genome assembly GCF_008692095.1 of Etheostoma spectabile. Taxonomy (NCBI): domain Eukaryota; kingdom Metazoa; phylum Chordata; class Actinopteri; order Perciformes; family Percidae; genus Etheostoma; species Etheostoma spectabile. The sequence goes on from NC_045737.1 coordinate 8,315,351, forward strand.
TTTGGAAATATGTTCAAAGGGCTAAGGGTCAAGTGGAAATTGTTTAGAGTTAGAACTGGCAATCAGAGGTCAGCAAAGACCACGCCCTGCCTCTGAATCTATAACCAAATCTAAAATGATGTTGCAGCATATGCATGAGAAGATGGCCTTCATGAGAATGAAGCCAACAAGCAAACCACAGAAGATGTGGTAAAATGTCCCACAAGAGCATTGATTTCCACATTGTGCTGTTGTCAGTTAACAGTCACGTTTTCTCCACAAAACCCTACACACTATTAGAGTGTACTGAAAAACCACAGCCAGGGATGGTATTAAAGTTAGATGCAAGTTCACAACTGGTTCGGACCAAAACTCCAAACTCTACTGCTGTCGGCTCTGTAGTTTCAATTTTGTTCATATAAACAATATACGTAATGACACTCTTTACAAGTGACCCCTAGCAACAACATACTGATCAATATTCACCTTCTGTGAATTTCAATCATGGCTGAGAGACTGTGTGGGCCAATTAACTAAATTGAAATTAACAGATACAGCTATGGTAGATGTAATTTATGTAACAATAAACTGTGTGCGAGGGTGTAACCCAGTGTGACCACAAAGTGCAACGTTGCTGAATGAGGACTTTTTTTGTATACTCATCAAACAGCATAACAACATTATACAATATTTATTTAGCAGACATATACATATAATAAAATTGTGACTCATACTATTAAATGTTCTGTAATTTCTTCACGATTTGGATGGAGTGACTGGACAGAAATAGAGTTAAGGCTGGAAATCTAGTTAAAAAGGTAATAAAACCTTTCTTCCTTCTTACACACTTTGTAAGTCAAAATCTTCGCCCAAAACTACATTTTTATTCTGAGTTTTTTATCAAAGAGGCCACTCCAAAACACTAAGAGCGTGCCAGGAGTGTGCAACACCTCCTGAACGCCTCTCATGGTAAGTCTGTGGTGGGCTCAGCACTGAGATGACACAAGCTGTGTGTCATTTCCTGTGGGACAGCAAGGGACTGCGGACACTCTCTGTATACTTGCTTACATCCCCCCAACCCACCCCCACACTCTGGCAGGCGAAGACAGAGGGTGTCAAAGCCTTGCACCTGGGATGCCCAAATGCCAACTCGAAGGCTTTGGAACCAGGAACCTGTTTTTCAACCCAAGTCCCGCTGTGACAAAACTAAAGCAGAGCCCCTCTTCCTCAAGCTCCGCTCTCAAGGCAATAAGATTGCTTCGCCCCCTGTGTTCACAGCAGAAGGCAGAGGGCAGAGGGAAGGCATGGCTCCATGGGACGCCACCAGGCGGAAATGATCCTCTGTGTGCCAGCGCTGAGACGCCAACATGACAGAAGAGCCAGTAGTATGCATGAGGTAAGTAGTAAAAGTACAGCCAATATCACAGGGCTGTCCCTCAGAAATAAAGTGAAACCCGATGAATGATGATGATGAGTGAATACTCGGGATTTTGCAATATACCAATGTGATGAAGGTGTGAATGACATATTTCATGTGGCTATGAAAACCCAATGATCTCCAAAATGAGATTGCATAAGTAGGCACCCAGGAGGAGGCAGGCCATGGATAGCTGTCAATCATCTTTCACTATGAAAAATACCTCATGACCTCTGCTTCCCTGCTGCAGACTGTGGAATAATGACAGTCTCTGTGGGCACTCTGTGGAATTCCAAATGGGAGTTAGGAACGAGGTAGTTCAATCAGTGGGAAAAGGTCAAGTGCATGCATATTCTCTCTCCTTCCTCCATCTTTCCCCCAAGTTCCACTTTATGCCCTCCAACTCCAGGGTACTGAGGCAATCAGGGGAAAGGTTGTTTTTTCTGCTGCGGCTCGTGACCACATTTAAATATTCAACAGAAAATGCTGCCCGCGTTTTTTTTTCCTCCCCTACCTAACAGCCGTTGGAAAATCATGCTGCAATTTGATACAGCCAGCTAATTCCCCTGTTATGTCTCACAGTGGATGAGAGGTGGCTGGAGGTCATTACCTGAGCATATTCCCTCTCACTGGTGGTGTACCTTAAGGAAGGAAAGCTTCTAGAAGCAAAGCAAACCAATGGCTCTGGCAGCTCCGTCTGCAGAGGCACAAGGCTATTAGGAAAACTACAATCCCCAGGTGAAACCCCATGTCATGTCCTGAGGCGGTGTGTGACATGGCCAGCTTGTCTCTGTCGATCAAGCCAAAAGAAGGCTGAACATTGCCTGACATGGCATGAACCTGGGAAATCAGGCCTTCTGGGAACTTCTCATCTCCACCCGGATGATTGGCACCTCAGGCCTCCTGGGTGGTGTCACAGAAAATTACGGCTCCAGGTGTGCTTGTGTGTATGTGCATGTGTGTACATGTGTGTACGTGTCTCTTGCAAGAAGACACATTCTGGACCTTACGCCAGTTGGTTGGAGACATTCAACTGGGAAAAATGGTTTTCTGAGCTTGTTTTCACCGCAGTTGCATTCATCATGATGTGATAGGATAGTTTGTCTTAATTAGGGTTAGATAAGTCATTGCAAGGCAACCACAAGTATGCTGAATCAGTGTGTGTGTGGATGTGGTGTGTGTGTGTGTGTGGTATGTGTGTGGTATGTGTGTGCATCTGTATGTGTGTGTGTGGTGTGGTGTGTTGTTGTGTGTGATGTGTGTGTGTGTGGTGTGTGTGTGTGTGTGTGGTGTGTGTGTGTGTGGATTGCAGCCAGGCTCTGCTGGGGTTAGAGACACAAGGGAACACCCGGGTTAAGCCCAAAGACTGATCCAATCACAGGACAAATATGGGAGGGGCAGCGAGCTGTGTGGTTAATCAGGGCAGAACCTGCAGCAGGCCTGGATAAAGAGCACAAACATGGGACATGTGACAATGGCAATCTCATAAAATGTCATGCCTGGCTCAAATATAACCACTAAGTAATGAATAAACAAATGAAAACCTGCTGAAATCTGAAAATATATAATTTTGGAAGATAGCCAAGCAAAAATATCCCCATCAACCAGTCAAGTAAGGGACTCTGGACCTGTTATACTTTAGCTGACATGGGGCAGAGTAATTGCTGTCAGGGCCAGAGAAGACGCAGGGGTAGTGGTTGGGGCTGCTGGGCATCCTGTCCAGCCATCTCAGTGTTACTCATCACTGGACCAGTGCACCTCCCTCTTCCCTCCAGGAGCAGTGCTGTTACGCTCGCCCCTACTCCCCGGACTTTCAGACCCACAGCGGAGGACGACGGTCAAGAAGAGGGATGGGTGGCGAGGGAGGTTGCTGCTGGCCGAGGGTGGCCAAGGTCACTGGCATTCATTGAACCCTTTCCCCTTGCGACCCTTTCTCTCTCATCTGTCTGGATGGGTGCCCTGTCTCTGGGGCACAACACGATGAGAGGCCCTGGCTCCGCTGCCGTCTCTGCCTTTCATGTCTCCATCTAGGGCAGTGGTAGAGAGACGTGGAGGGCAGGACAGAGGAGGGGGCAAGCTACAAATGTCACCCATAAAGGGGGAATTAATTAAAAATGAAAGGGGCTGGCGCTGGAGAGTTCAGCCACATACGTGTGGAATTTGGGTGCAGTGAAAGCAAGTGCCTATGATTTATAATTCAAGTAATGCTCTGCACTCCTTTTAATTCTACGGCCAGAAAAAAAAAAAAAAAAATCAAAAGGCCGCCTCTGTGAGGCTAATTCAATATGATATTTTTAAGGGCAGGCGGTCCCCTCTCTCTCTCTCTCTCTCTCTCTCTTACTGTCAGTCTTTCCCTTTCTCCCTCTGCCACTCCTCCCTTCTCTCCCCTGCACTCCCTGCTCTACAGTACCTTACCCAACCCCCCCGAGTCCAGACACAGAGCGGGCTGTGATAATGGAAACATCCCGCTCTCCGCCTCCCGTTTCTCCCGCTAAGCTCTGTGCGCTTGGGGGAAATTGATTGTCTGGCGAGCCGATCTGAACGCTTCCAGCTGATGGTAGAGCCAGTTAAGTCCTTTTATTGAGGGTATGAGGGATTTTTAATGGGATTCGCATCAATGATCTGTGCAGCCACTCGGCATCTGCATGCAGGGGCTTTTGCTGAAACCCTCCTTGCCCTCTCATCCCAACTGCTCTGCCACCCTAGTCCTCACACACGTACACATCTCAATACTTTTGTGTAAAGGACAGCAGATGCAAATGACACACCTCACCTCTATCTCAATACCAGGTAATCCCCCTCCTCTGGTCTCTCTCACTCTGTCTCTTTGAGGGTTGTATTCTGTTATTCAGCCTTGTGTTGAGAGCCCAGGTCACCTTATCCACAACCCCCATTCCACGTTGGCCCAAACTGGGCCACGAACAATCAATCATGGGGACCTGCTCAGCATGGTGACCTGAGTGTGCCCACTTCTGCAGCCAGACCCACTGTCTGCCTTTCTGCACCCCTTTTGGGCCTGGATGAACAATTGCCTTATTGAGGCCAAGAGCTACACAGTGATGGAAATCCAACACTTGCTCTCCCCTCCCCCTCCAAGGACAGAAAGGAGGCTATTATGTTTAAACATCCTCATTATGAACCTCAAGCCAGTCGCTGTGGTAGTCTTTCAATCAAAGGGTTTAACAGGTGGAGAAAGAGAGGGAGAGGAACAGACAGGGTTGGTAAGAGGGAGGGTAAAGGGAAGACTGGAGACTGTTCTTTTTCTCTATTGATTTGAGTCCTGACTCCCACTGGCTGCTCCTCAATAAAGGACCCTGAGAGGAAGTGGGCTAATCCTGTGAAATTGGAAGGAGGGAATCGATTAAGACGACTATTGAGGACTCCCTCTATTTCTCTCCCTTCCTCTCTATCTTTACCTTCTCTGATTCTATTTTCTTCAGATTCTCTTGTTCTCCCATTTCACTTCACCTCTCTCTGAAACCTCATTAGTGAACCCCACTCAGCTGAAGAGCTGCCCCTTCCAAATGCACTTGGAGCTCTGTTTATGTCTCACGTTTCCTCTCTGTTTCACACACATCTATACAGCTCCATATGAAACATCCATACAGACTAGCTACATACAACTCCGGATCTGAGGACAGAGGCAGCACCTAGTCACCTTGTTATTTGTGACTTTCCTGTCCTCTGTAGAAGGCGACTGGAGTGTGATGTTGAGCTGAGAAGTAGCTAATTGGCCAGCGAGAAGCTGAGAAAGAATGCAGGCAGTGCTTTATTTCTTCGTCTTTCACTTGGCTGGTTACAGGCCTGATACAATGCCCCACTGATGAAGAAGCACAGAACCTGCCATTCCCACTAAGCCTCTTTAAGCTGAGGTAAAAACTGGTAGGTTAGTGTTACTGCTCTCCATTCGCCAGTCCTTTTAATCGGCTTGAGGTAGCTCGTAGGCCTGCCACGTAAACAAAGGCCACTAAAGACTCTTGGAGCATTCAATAAGGTGGAAAGACCTTTCTTTCCCTCATTGGAAAACATACTCTTACTGTAAAAGGCTTATCCAAAAGCTTCAACAAAATTAGGGAAAAATTCACCTTCCAGATGCCTGACTCCCATAGCTCTCGCTAATCTCAAACTGGTTATAACTAGTTTTGTCAGCTCTGTAACAATTTTCAGCTCTTGCTCATCTCTGTCCCTTTACACCATTTTGAGAGTGGACAGAGGGTGGTGCTCGGGGAGCAAACAGAGCAGCTGTCATGCTTTACAGGCGGCCGGCACAGCCAGGGCCAGACACTGTAAATGTTTACAGACCCTCAGGGTCACCCAGGGCCAGTGAGGCACGTTAAACACTGTCTGTTCAGCCCTGTTGCCACGACTGCACAATCAGCACTGCTAAACAGCACCCCTCACAATGAGTAGCCAAACAACATGGAAATCCAAGGTCTAAGTGCAGAGTGAATGAAACTGTTTAGAATTCCTCAGAGTAGCGAGGGAACACAGTGACAAACAGCAGAAACCGGAAAGTCTATTTTCCTTTGCTTATCCACAGTCGGGGTTAACTACCCCGTTTCTATCATTCACCATGACCGATTAAATACAAACGACAAACACAAGCCCCTCTCATTCCTAAGCTTTGAGCGAGCTGAACACCTGACCTTTCAACGCTCCCTGTCACTTTGTTAACTTACATTTCCGTCCAAGGGCTTGCGGGGGCTCCAGGGTCTTGCTGGCACACACCGGGTGCTGGGGTGGAGGGTTTTGCCTCCTCTGCAGACAGGCCAGCATGGCGAGGTGGGCACAGTACTATAGCCGGGGGAGTTCTGCGGCAAACCTGGAGCAAAAAAGAAAGAGAGGAACGCTGAGTATGTTAAGCAGGATGATTCGAGGTCAAAGCTCCATGGCTGTGTCCGGTAAGCCGGCAGGAGCTGGCCCTGGGCTAGATGGTGTGGGTTTCTCACCCAGGCTTTAATTGGGAAAGCATGCCTACAGCTGCCTGCCTCTCAGCTCTGTGTGCTGAATGATAAACACACACCTGCACTGGGGCAGCACGGTTGACACGGGTTCAGAGCACAGTCCGGGCCAGTCACTCTGCAGCTTCAAACAGCACATCCACACAGCCATTCAACCGCATCTCCCGTCTAAGAAACCATCCTCAAAACAAACACGCAGGCACACATAGAAAGTAGCAGCACTCAGGCACATTCCTTCCAGGGCAGTGTGTACGTGGTGATTGATGGCGTTATCTATGGACAGCAAAAAAATGGTAATGCTGAGAAAACAGCAGTCTGTCTGCTACAACTTAACATGCAACAGCTCTGGGGGACTGTCAGGAAAAGCCTGGGGGACTGAGCGGTGTCTAGATGTATGTGCAGGTGTGTGTTGAACCGTATGGTTCCGTGTGTGTGTGTGTGTGTGTGTGTGTGTGTGTGTGTGTGGTGTGTGTGTGTGTGTGTGTGTGTGTGTGTGTGTGTGTGGTGTGTGTGTGTGAAATGCAATGGGTTGGGAGGGGGAGACTGCCAACCGTACATCAGGGCTAGTGACGGCACTAATCAATCTCCCTCTAGGCCATAAATCTCTAGCTCTACACTCCCCCTTTTCCCCACAGCCACCTTCACTCATGAACAGGGAGGCAGTTGCTTCTAGTTTCCTCTCAAAAAAGCCCATCACAGCCCCAGAGGAAACACAGGACACAGTTACAGTGAGGGAAGAAAGTATTTGATCCCCTGCTGATTTCGTACATTTGCACACTGACAAAGAAATGATCAGTCTATAATTTTAATGGTAGATTTATTTGAACAGTGAGAAACAGAATAACAACAAAAAACGCATGTCAAAAATGTTATAAACTGATTTGAATTTTAATGAGGGAAATAAGTATTTGACCCCCTCTCAATCAGAAAGATTTCCGGCTCCCAGGTGTCTTTTATACAGGTAAACGAGATGAGATTAGGAGATTAAAGGGAGTGCTCCTAATCTTAGTTTGTTACTTGTATGAAAGACACCTGTCCACAGAAGCAATCAATCAATCATATTCCAAACTCTACCACCATGGCAAAGACCAAAGAGCTCTCCAAGGACAGTTGGTGCGATTATTCGCAAATGGAAGAAACACAAAAGAACTGTCATTCTCCCTCGGCCAGGGGCTCCATGCAAGATCTCACCTCGTGGAGTTGCAATGATCATGAGAACAGTGAGGAATCAGCCCACGAACTACAAAGCGTTGTAGTGGTCAGATGAGACCAAAAGGGAGCTCATGGCCAAGGCAACAAAGGAGTGGCTCAAGAAGAAGCACATTAAGGTCCTGGAGTGTCCTAGCCAGTCTCAAGACCTTAATCCCATAGAAAATCTGTGGAGGGAGCTGAAGGTTCGAGTTGCCAGTTGTGTGCAAACCTGGTGGAACCAACTACAAGAAACATCTGACCTCTGTGATTTCCAACAAGGGTTTTGCCACGAAGTACTAAGTCATGTTTTGCAGAGGGGTTAAAAACATATTTCCCTCATTAAAATGCAAATCAATTTATAACATTTTTCTGGATTTTTTTGTTGTTACTCTGTCTCTCACTGTTCAAATAAATCTACCATTAAAATTATAGATGGATCAATTCTTTGTCAGTGGGCAAATGTACAAAATCCACAGGGGATCAAATAATGTTTTCCCCTCACTATATGTATATATATATATATATATATATATACACTTCCTACTTCTCCCTCACCAAGGACCCTCAGCAATCGAGTAGCATGGTAGGTATCATACATCAGCAACATACCAGTGTCACATAGCACAATGATGACTGATTACTGAGTCTTCTACTTGGATTATGTTTCAGATGAGAACAGCTAAAGCAAACCATTTAGGTCCAGAGAGTGTTTTTATGTGATAAGGATCGAGATTCACTCTTCTATAGTTCACTTAGCGGATATTGTTTGGTTTGAAGGAAACAATGTGCTCACTGCAGACGCCCAGGCTCACCTAAAAAGCATGGCTGTCTCTGTATAAAGCATTGCTGCCTTAATCTTAGCTCTGCATGTGTTTGAGTCCAAAATGCATCGATATGAAACACTATCATTTCCATTTGGGCCGGTCTCCTCCCATATTAAAACAAAGAACAGAGGCAAATATTTCATCTGTGCTGTCAGCGCCAGCGTCTCCTGCCATGATGCGTGGCAGATTATTGAAAAATGATTTCTCATGCGCCTGTCACAGGCTTGTCCCCTGTTATTTATTTTCTCAGTGAATCACTAAATGAACATTTAGCCACCTGCCATCAGTCCATTACTTAGTTTTATTGATTATCATTTAAAGAAAGCAATTATAATGATTACAAGATAAATTAATGGCAGTCCATAAAGCGACTGCTCCTTTTCTTTTTCATTGAAGGAATAAAGCAAAATATAGATCACCAGAGAAAAACAACAACATATTAAATCACTAATAAAAGCATTCAATCAAAGTAACCTTTACACAACATGTTTCTGCAATAGTTGATGGAAAACCATAATTCAAAAGTAAGATGAGTTTGAAAATACATCTATGCAATATATGTACATGCTGTTTTATGAATGTTAGTGCTGAAAAGGTTTAACAGAATCAAAGAATTCACACATATTCAAGAAGGTTATTTCAATTTAATAAATGTTTACTTTTCAGACCATGCTAAATAACCTGACCAATAACAAAAATAACTATGATAGAGTCTTTTGTTTGAGAAGATGAGTTTGACAAATTTCTTCTTGTGAGTTTTCACATTCTGCACCCACTAAATGGGTTGACGTAAAATGTAGATAGTACCATTTAAAATTTAATTTAAATCAGGTGCATGTGTGTGAACCTTAACTGCCCTCACAGATGGTGTGTAAAGTGCTAAAGTTTGGATTGAGAAATGGAGGAAGGAAGCATGATCAACAACCACAACACAATTTACTGCCTATAATTAAGGTTAAATGCCTTTCCTGGTTTGAATAGTTTAAAAAAGATTAGAAGCAGGTGTTGCAGAAAAAAGCACCACCCCTGCAAAGGATTCAGTCTTTCACTAATAAAAAAGATTTTACAATAAAACATTTTTTACTAGACATTTAATTTGACCTCAGACCCTGAAGCTTTTATAACACACCTAACAATATAGGTTAAAACACACGCACGCACACACACACACACACACACACACACACACACACACACACACACACACACACACACACACACACACAACACACAACACAAAAAACACAAATTGCAGATGGAATAGAGGGGCCACTCTATTTCTCGCCAGGTGCTTGAGCAAAAAAAAGGTCGCTTGCAGAGCCATTTCCTCTCGCACACAGGCAGGCCTGGCCCAAACACACTGGCACTTTGAGCTCATTACTGGCTATTCACATAATCCTTTCTCTGTGTCCTCTCTGTAAGGATACTAATTTCACAACGAGCCCATCCTCACAGCCCATTTGTTAAAAGATAGTGGTTGAGAGAGAGGAAAGGGACATGGTGTGGATTGAGACTAAAAGCTAGTCTTAACAGGGGGATACCTCCACAGTTTTCCCTCTGAAATGAAAGACAATCGTGTAACTACCCTCCATTTTTCTCCATTTGCTGCTCAGCAAATGTATTCTGAGGCATTATACTTGGCTGAAAGAGACCCACTTTTTTCAATTCAATTTCAAGAACCAATTTTCTCCTATTACTGACTTTAAGAGCGAGGCAGAAGGAGCAAGTCTTGGGCTTGTTTGTCATGTTACCCCTTTCCCCTCATCTCCTGCTATTAGGTTATTGTACTACTTAGCAGATGTCTATCAGAAGCAGGAAATTATCTCCAAACCAAAAACCCCTGTTACCCATCATCCAGCTGCCCTAAAAACATTCCCAGGTCATGAAGGTGCTGGTGTGAACACACACACACACACACACACACACACACACACACACGACACACACAGACACACACACACACACACACACACACACACACACACACACACACACACACACACAAACACACACTGCACGCTGCTCAAAAAACCACCTGCACTTCACTCACTCATCAAATCCACTCACAGGTCTCCTATTACACCAGTGCGGGGATATCTCAAAAGCCAGGATGTCTATCGGCTCTTTGCTGTTCTGCTAACGCTGCTGCGGGGTTTGCAATGAGGGCAGAAGATCAGTCCCGTGAGATGAGCGAATAAGCTGGAATCAAGAGGCAGTGGGCTTGGCAAAGGGCTATTTCTAAGTTAAAAGGTTCTTAAACTGCAGAGGAGATGGCTCCACGCGCCCAAAGCTGTCTGCCCAGATAAGCTTCCTGCCGAGTGCGAGGTGTTACAGGGTGGTCATGGGTGAATAAACAGAATATGTGTGTGTTTTGAACTAAACACTCAGGTAAAAGACAGAGTGAAGCAGTTGATACTGGGTATTGAAGCTCACTATGTTTTTGTATGGGCTTAAATATGTCTCAAAAACTGTATCAAAAGATGGAATTTAATGTTTGGTCAGTTTGTTTGTTTTTTGGGAAAAACATTGGACATTTGTGACCTTTGCTTCTTTTGTCAACTGGTTTATAGAAAAAACAGCTTAGTTTCCTATGAATTATGTTAATATTAGATGTATCCGCAGCTCAGGATTAATGTGTAGTGTCAAGTAGCGTGCTCTATATGTAGCGAGGCTAAAAGCTAAGGTGTGGAGGTCGGTGTGGTAGATGGGCCGGTAGTATGTCTGACAGGAAACTGGAGTTCACATTTGAAACCTTCAACTGATGTCTGCCTATTTTATTAACTTTCCTAACCTTAACCATGATGTAACCTGTAACTGATTATTTGCCATAACCACAAACTTTACATAGCATTCATCACACGGTACATGTACAGATGCAAGAATTTTAAAACGTTAGAATTAGACTGAGTGTTGTTGTGGTCTAAGGTTTTGCAGAATCGTCCAATGCCAAGGTTCTACTTTGGCAATAAAGGTGTTACACACCATGCTAATATTTCTCCAACTAACATATCAGAAAAGGTATCATGTTGGTATTGATTTTAAAACTCAAGTATTGTATCCTCATAGTAGCAAATAAAAATATTCCCAGCCTTACTTAATATTATCCCTCAGTGATATTTATAGAGAGCAAATCACCAAGCTTCTATAGATGTTTGACTATCTTGGTTAAAGTGTCCCCAGTGAAGCTCCCCCTTACAGTGGAGGACCAGCCATGGTCCAGGAGCCTGGCAGACAGCATCCACAATGAGCAAAGGCGGGGCTTCGACCTAATTGAATGGTGACCCTGCCGTCTCTCTGTGGGACGCCCCATGCAGTGCTTTTAACAAGCTGCTGTGTCTCCCCTCTTAATAAGCCCAAACAAGTTAATCCAATCGACACACTCAAACCCTTTCTTTTTCTTTAACAAGGCACTGCCTCTACCCCCTTAATCCCCAGCTCCCCCTTTTCCGTCACCATACCGTCACATGAATGGAAGGAGAGTGAAAGGCTCCATTAGGAAGGACTGGCAGTAAAGCCTACAGCTTGGCACTTTTAACATATCCACACTAAATAATTTGCACTCATACTGTATATTCAAAACACACACACACACACACACACACACACACACACACACAAATACTCGCATGTGCCTGATATAAAACTGGTCTACTTGGACGTGGCACACAGTGAGAGGGTTATGTTCGCTGACCCTGATCCACACACCAACAACAAAACAACACACAAACAAAAATTCTGAGGGGACAATTGCCGACGGGCACGCACTCTGGGACATAAAAAAGGCATTGTTAACAAACCCTCCCAGCTCCACAAACAAGAGCCACTGATTCGCTAACAATACAAGCCCCTGGATGCACTCACCCACCGGCTCTGCACAACCTCAAACCAGCACAATAAATAACCTGCACAACAAAAGGCCATTGTGTGTAAAAGCCTACATTACAGTTTATGTATTATTGCCATAATATACTGTGTTGGAATAACAAATCGGCAGCTGACTCTTATATCATATACATACACAGTATATACATTGCAGCACGTCACAGTTATTGTGACTTATACAACATTGTATGCCATGCAGTCCTATTTATAAGAGGTTTCTCTGCAGATTAGGGGCGTCTTGACAAAAACACTAAATACACGTCTATATTCCAGTCAGCATCAATAGCTTCACCCATGGGATGAAGAGTGAGGAATGTCTGGCAGTCCAATAGCAGCAAGTCGTCTGTCATCTCTAATCAAAACACGCCTGCCTAGACTAATGTCAGCCCTGTAATAGCAATGACGACTAATTGACTTCACAGCCAACTGCTGCATCTTTGCACTGGGCTAGATTTCATTAATGGTAAACAACAAGCTCAGAAGGCAGCAAGCCTTCATGGCTGTGTGGTAACCACATTCACAATGTGGAAAATCCAAAGAGCTGAAGTCAAGAAAATTAAAGACGAATGAACTTTAGATTCATACAGATCCAACTCTGGTTGGGTGGATGTGTTACAAATACTGGGATGAGGACTGTTGAAGGTCTTATGAAAAGATAAAATTAGTATACTGTATTGAACTACATATTTTCAGCCACTACCTGAGCAGCATTCTGAGGGTAAAATTTAACCTGGTCAGGCAGTGTGGCATTTCCACGAATCAAATTGTTTCGGTAGATCCTAGCCTATAGGGATGGGGGAAGAATCGATACAGCATAGTATGGAAAAGAGTTAATAAATTGCAATATATTGCAGAATATCATAATATGTTTAAAATCTCAATAAGATTGTATCGTAAAAAAATATTGAACCTCTGCTGATTCCCACTCCTACTAGCCTACAGAAGGTTATTGTGGAATGGGCTCTTGTTTTTCTTCTTTTAGGGTCAATGTTAGTGAGCATCTCTACAGTTGTTCAGCTCACATGGCACATGCATAGATTCATAAAATAGTCTGCTTCCTTGTGTGATTGTGTGAAGAGAAAAAAGAAAAAGTCTCCATATTTGAAACATTTTAGAAGGATTGTTCCTCGATGGCTACCCAAGCTAGCGAGGAAAACAACCAGAGATGGCAATTCTCTAAAGTATTACATGTGCAGCCTTTGGTGGAGCTTGCCACAGAATCAGTTATATAAGTCTCTGCATACTGCTCTTTTTACACCTACACTACAGGTGAGCAGTGCACAGGGGCATACAGAAAGCTAAGCCCTGATCAGCTTGACCAAGACATGAGCTGATCACATCATTTCCATAAAAGTGTCCTGAGCATTTAAACTCATTTTGCTTGAAGTTCAACAACACTGTTCAATAAAATAGCAGATTGGCAAGACATGCACAGTACATTACAAGAGAAGAAATGGAATCTGCCATTTGTAGCTTTAAAAAGCGGCACACTAAAAATATTACTCAAAAATTAAAAATAGAGCAAAGTGCAGCAAGATGAAAAAACCCACAACAAACAAATCCACAAGTCCTAACTGACACGTAGCCTTGAATTGTATTTCCGATTTTAAAAGCTGTATATCCTGTGCACCAATAACCCTTCTGGAACCCAACACTTGCATGTAATCCCACGCTGGTAGAGCCCCTTTCGGTAAAATCTGTTGGTTTCCAGCACAATACAACCAAGGTGCTCTTACAACATGACTGAGCCTCTGTGCTCCTGCAGATGTCAGGGAGGGACTTTGAGCAATAAGAGCGTGGCTTAAGATTGTCAGACAAACCACAGGGGAAACACATCTCCTTCTCCTCCTATTGCCTCAGCCTTTGTTGCATTGTTTTGCGAAGCAGCACCAGCGGTTGTCATCTAACACCACTTCCACACAGAAACCCTGCGAATGTTGTGACATATTAAACAGATGTGGAGAGTAGCTGTGGAGTTTATACTGAACTGTTGATCGCAGACACGCCAGAGTGTGTGAAAATACCTCTGCACAGGACAAATCAAATCAAATCTGGCTGCAACAAAAACTAAATATCCCTCTTTAAAACAAGTTTTTGCTGCAGATGCAACCTCACCAGGCAGGACTTTCAAACATAAATCACAAACCCTCCACACTAACTTCAGCCAATTATGAAAAATTAGCTGTGCCAGCTTGGTTTTAATGCTAAGCAGTAAACCTTATTACACACAATTTGTAAAGCACTGTTGATATTGCAAAATTTCTTATCCCAATGTGACACAATCCTTTATTGTCTCAGACAGGTCCATTCACGGCTTAACACACAAACAATAAAACAAGGGTTCCTTTTTCCACTCCTTCCATCCTATGCTATGGCGGCTCACTTGAATATTCAAATAGTGTCCATTGTCTTTTTGTGTTGTGTTCATTGTTTGTTGCGCTGTCATTCCTCAGCTTGGCTCCTGAACTTCAAAGAAAGGATTATGTCAATGTATGATGAAATGGAGTGAGCAGGCGAAGAAAATGAGAGAGAGAGAGAAAGAAAGAGAAAGAAAGAGAAAGAAAGAGAAAGAGAGAAAACCTTCACGCAAAATGGCCCTGCCTCGAAATGTATGCTTATTAATGGGTGTTCAATAAATCAATGGAATATAATTAAATTCAAACAATGTGATTTCTTCTCTCACTTGCCGAAGCCTGACTCCAAACATCGCTCTCTGCAGGGCCTAAGGTGACCCCAATTCCCATGGTCCAAAGGACAACTCCGCCGTCTTTCACTGGAGGGTGTTATAGATCCAATACTCAGTCATGCATAACATTAGTGTGTTGTGAAGCCCACAAGGCAATCAAATAGTGCACCGTTGAAATGTTGACACTGATCTCATTTGATATATTTGAAGTGTGACAAAGCCATTTTTGCTCTGCTGTATATTAGGGACTCTAAAAGAGAAGATGACACGAGTGCTCACAGCTAAGCTTGCTGGAAAAGGAAGCACGGTTTTTCTCCCCATTGCAGTTTCTGTCTTTCCCTTTACTCCATAATGTGTGCTATCCAGCTGTTGTCATCCTGCTCCCTCTCAAAGCCAGCCCTGACCATGCCAGCAGAGGGAATCCAATTGGACAGAGTGGGAGGTGAGTCTGCGGTTGGTAATCACCTGCTGGCTAAAGGCACAGATGGCACAAACACCAGCAAGATGTTGTTGTGCAGCAGCAATCCAAGAAGTCGTTCTGACAGGCAGATAGACAAACACAGAAACCTGAGAAACCCACAGCGAGCTGAGGAATCGCAGCATGCAGATTTGATGCAGAAACCTGGCAACCAGGCAGCCGGCGAGCTACCTAAAGTAGAAAGTGTTAAATCATCGATCTTGTGTTTTCACAGGCAAGGTCTTGGTGTCACTGCTCAATGATTGGGGAAAGTGAAAAAATGGGCAGGTTGTAAGGATTTAAAATGGTAGATGCTTTCCATGACAAAAGCAACCGATAAGGGCTCCCGTTATCAGCGAGTTTGACCAGCCACGGAGAGAATAGAGGAGCGAGGTCATCGCAGAGATAACAGCACATGTGCCGACTGATTATCTTTTCCCTCTCAAGGATTTTTGATACATTTCGTCGCTCCTGTGATTTATGTGTTAGACCAAAGACGTGTCTTCCTGTTTCAGGTCTCAGAACTACACTTCAAGGAGAACACTGGCTGGTCTCCACCTGTTAAGATTTTCTCTTGAGCTGCCGTGACTTTAAATCTTCTGACAAACTGGAGATAGTCCATTTAAATTTCCACCGGGATTAACGGAAGATGAATGCTGATACATTTAACTACAACAGTTTAAGCGAACACTCAACTGTCACTGAACTCAGCTACAGAGCCTGTTAGCTTTTCTCTCTCAGCTAGAAGAAGGAAGTTGGACCAAGTCATTTAGTTTACTGATGTTACTAGCAGAGATTTGTTGTGGTAGTCAAGGCTCCCAACACATCAAACATATTAGAGTAAAAACACCCCGGAGAGTGTTACTGCTTTCGTACGTGCCTTGGTTTGTCCTTCACAAGAGACAGGTAACACTGCCAAGACCCAGTAATTAGTGCAGATGGAGACTGTAATACTCTCTTCCCCTCCCTGCAGAAATGCCAAGGGAGGCAATCTATAAATTCCTGCATATTAATGCAATTTAAAACCACTCCCGACACCTTGCTGGAGGCAGGTGATAAAAAGGTGAAAGGCAGACTACCTAGCACACAGCTGCTGATATGTCGCTGACATCTGTCCTTTGAACTTACTGGTCCGACAACCCCCAACACACACACGCCAAAATAACTTGATAGTTTATCTCCTTTATTAGAAAATGCTCTCCAAATCCTGACCTTAAGCCTTACAAGTCTCTCTATCAATAATTAAATGGTAATCTAAAAACCCATTTTAGTTGGGTCATCTTTCTGCGCCATTGTCCCCACTTCGCTTCTTCCTCCGTCTATTTTTCCTCTTTCTGTAAGATCTAGTTAGAGATTCCATTAGCATGAGAGAGCAGGCTGGTAATTGTCTTCACCCTACTGAGTGATCCCTGGATAGAGGATTAGGCGGAGCGAAAGCCCTATTTCAACTCGGAGCACAGATGCTGCCCAAAGCCACCCACTCCAGATTAGATTAGACTGCAGAGGGATGAAACCACCGTAACTTCAAGCAACATTAAACAGAAAGTGTGGACAGGAGGTTAAAACCAATACACTTTTGTTCACTTTTCACCACCAGGTGTGACCCTGCACGTTTTCCTTTTTCTGTCCTCTTTTTGGAAATTTTCTTTTTAATCTACTAATATGCTTTTCTGTTGAAAGTAGGGATTGGGGAAGGCAGTTTATAATCTCTCTCTCTCTCTCTCTGATATACAGTATTATTTATATATAGAGTATTTTGAGCTGAATCTCCCTAAATCATCCCCCTGGGCCACCCTGTCCGTCACTAATCTGCCTGCCACCGCCCACTCATAAGGAGGTGTCACATTTCTGGCACTCCTTCATGGGATAAGCACTTCAAACACCAGAGCTTCTCCTCTTGACCTTTCCACGGAGATGATCGATTAATCCTGTTGGATTTATTCCATAAACAGGCAACCATTACATCAAGAAGGCGAGGAATTTACCTCAGAGGCAGAACTTAAAATCCATATAAGCTTCATGAGTGTTCCAATTTTTATTGGCTTTTTCAATCCTCTTCCTGCAGCACATTAATACGCACAGAACCTTTTGAGAGGCTGTTTGGTATTTGAATCACTGCAGTTTTCTACCTGTAATTATTGAAGCAAATCACGACAACAGAGTGAAATTCAACTGCTATCTGCACTCTTTAAAACCTGTGATGCAGAAAAACTGTTTAGCCCACTTCCCCGCGAGATAAAGTGGAGTACACAATAACTGAAAAGTTTGAAAAGTAAAAACGGCACCGTGGAAAATCTTCACTCTGCTTTTCAACCGTCCAGGAAGCTCTGTGAAGTAAACCAAGGAACTGTAAAAAGGTATGCTGCTCGCTTGATGCAGGAGCCATTAAGTTACAACACTGCAGGCGTCTTGTTTTCATGCTTGAACACTTTCCACATGCTTTCAGCAAGGACAAGACTAAACAATCTTGAGTGAAACACCAGGGAGGAGAAACGCAAGTAGACAAATAGCAGCACAACGACAGAGTGCTTTGAACCACAACAAATCACGCGTCACTTCGAATCTCATTTGTGAAAGTTAAAACAGGAAATCTTAAACCGGTTTCATTGAACTGAAAAAGGGAGAGCAGTAGCCAGTGAGCTCTGCTACAGCTCTGAGGGACTCCTGCTCTATGGTAATCATATCCTATTTGAATAATGAGGCAATACCACCGCTCCTGCTGCCCCTGCATCCTTGACTGGAGTCTTTGATAGACACTAATTCTAGCTCCATCTATAAAGCTCCTCTCATGCATTTTTAATAGAATCTATTACTTTAGGATTAAATTATAAAAGACTGTCCTCCTTAAATTTTTAATAGTTTGCATAATTGGTATCAGGGCCTGAATGTGAACCTTAAAAACCCAGTTTGTACAGGACTGCGCTACAAAACGAGCATGGCACAGCACCGTTGCACAAAAATGACACACATGGCACGACATTATAACAGACAAGCACGTATCTGCACGTGTTGTGCACGCTCGTGCAAGCTACTGCCATTATTGCTTTGGGTTCATTGCTGTGGAGAATAGGGTGGTGTGAGCTCAGCGCTGTGAATGAAGGGGACAATAAGGTCAGGGACCATGAGAGCTGCCTTTGGCTGCCGAGCTTCTGCAGGAGCCTGAGACGGGAGGAGTCAGCTGAAACAGGAGACACAAACCAGGTGTCCATAGACACCTGCCGCCACTGATGTCAACTGTGACCACAACACTCGCTGGGGCAAACAGCAAAAACTACTTAGCAGGTTTACAGCCTCCCTTTGTCCCTACAGTCACTGATAACTGTGTTCAGTTAGCTTAAATGGAAATGTATTTCGCTTGGCTGCTCCAAGTTCCAGGCAGATCAGCCATGAGTTAAATGTCATCTGCACTCTCTGCACCTCCAGTTCAGCTCTTTCTAACAACAGACAGAGCATACAGGAGAGCAAACGTGTCTGAGGCAGCTCTTATAAACTAAAGCCCCCTTAGAAATATATATGCATGTCACCATCCCCCAAATTAGCACCACAGGGACACCCCCCTCGCCGCCCCGCTTGCTG
Organism: Etheostoma spectabile; assembly: GCF_008692095.1. NCBI lineage: Eukaryota > Metazoa > Chordata > Actinopteri > Perciformes > Percidae > Etheostoma > Etheostoma spectabile. The sequence continues at coordinate 8,334,324 of NC_045737.1, forward strand.
GCGGCAGCTATTTGGCATATCTGTACCGGGGAAAATATTTCACACTGTATGAATTATTAAGTGCGGGGCCAGTGCTAAGCAGTGTGGAGATAGACCAGTTATTCACAGCTCTATTGGGACAGATGTGTCGGAAACCCTATCAGATCGTTTGTCACGAGCAATAGACAATTTACAATGAGAGAGTTTTTCAATTTATTCATTCTGCTGTCACTGCAGTTTTCTACCTCCACTCAATTCACTCAGCAAGCCCCCTTTTCCTTTAACTCTGTCTCGTCTGGCGAGGGGGCTCCACGCCTGAACCAACCACCTGCTTCTCTGTCTGATAATGTTGCTCACTTGGTCCTTTCTCAACCTAAGGAGAAAGGTGGAGGCAAAAGACATGAGGCAACCATATCCTGATACTTTAATCATCATGCTGAGGTATACACACACACACACACACACACACACACACACACACTTTACATACAAACAAAAGAAAAAGAACTGGATTAAACTGCTGAGTCTAAGTAAAGACATGAAATAGAAAAAAAAAGTTTATATAAGCCTAGATAATAAAAGGAAAAATAAATATGTACAACTATTTGGATCTGTATTGTAATGAAATAATCTTTCCGAGGGTAAAATCATCCCAAACAGGTTATAGGTTATTCTTTTAGTTCATGGGATTTTTTATACAGGAGAAAGAATAGGATCTCAGAGGGCAGCACACTGTTAATTTTCACTTAAGAGGAAATGCTAAATAACATCGCCCACGCAGATAGACAGAGGACCTCAGCACAAACTGCAAACTGCAATTTCAACATTAATTACTAAAGGTGAACCAGCAGTCAAAACAGCCACAAATTTGTTTTCAATTCAAATAAAATTCACAAGAACTACAGAACAGACCAGACTCTAAAGCCTAAGCAGTGATCTTCGACCATTTCAAGAGATAAGCACTCAAATTTAGGAGCAACAAAACACAGATAATATATGTTCAAATTTAAGCTTAATATAAAAGATAAATAGAAAATGACATCAGCAGCTTTGTTGGTCTAAATGTTCAGTGAGGGCAGTCTGACCTGTAAAGAAGCCTAAAATGTTTCTCTATCTGTGATGCCCTTTGAAAGCCCGACGCAGACGGGTTGCACTGAATAGGCCTTGATGTGAAAGGCAGAGATGTTAGATAAATGTCCTCACAGCCAAGGCCTCTGCCCTCTTCATGATGATGCATTCTTATACTCGAATACCCACTCCCCCTAACACACACACACACACACACACACACACATGCAGTGCCAACAATCCCACTGAGGGCAGCATTTGTTTGGGGACAAGGTGACCCTGTTGCCTAGGGGCCTGTGAACAGGCACAATGAAGGCCTCTCATCCTGCACACACCCAGCCGGCTGTGTTGAGCTGATGACGGGTGGAGGGGCGGGGTGTGAGGGGCATCACAACACCCAACTACTGCAGTTTTAAAACCCTATTCAGGAAGCCCCCTGAGATAGCTCCTTTCACACCCTGCACAGACGGAGCAAAATCCCCGCTTGTAACCCAGAGTCAGGCAGTCAACAGATGGGGCAGCTATTGAGTGAAGGATCGTGCCGGCAGAGGCGGCTCCCCATCCATCCCTGCTGGAAACAATGGGGCAGCAGGTCAAGAGTGCTGTCTCCAGAAGGAGGGGTCAGGGAGGAGGGGCAAGCTTTAACACAGTTGAGCTATGCGAGCTCTTTGAAACTGGAGGAACTGAGAGAATCTCTTTTGGGTGGTGGGTGGAGGGTGGAGGGGAGGAGGCTTGTGGCTGGCTGCCGGGGATCAGACTCAGGTGGTGGGGGTTTGTGTTTGAATCTGGGGCAGCAGTGTTTGTGTTTAACCTGCAAACAAGAACAAAAAGACATCCCTGCGTGCACACATTTGCATGTTCAGAGGAAACACAGACTCACAGTTTACAATCACTTGTCTTTGTGCAAAAAAAGAGAGAACTTCATTGTTGATAAAAACCACTGCAGTGAGGCTATACACAGAGAGAATAGAGAACACCCTTATAACTGCAAAACAGTCGCAGCACCCTCAGGATATTCTTTCATAAAAAACTTGAAGTGGATACACTTAAAACTGGTGTCAAATATTACACAACCAGGCCACAATTCTTTCTAGTTATTAAAGTCCATAATTCACTAATTCCTTATTGTTCAAACTCTCAAGATTCTCCCAGCAGCACCATGTGAGATTATAGGGAATTTCCAGAATAAAGCCAATTAAAAATAGTGTTTTTTATTTTTCTGAAGTTGTTATTAATGGAATAATTTGCTGTGTTTTTAAAGTGGAGGACCAACTGTGAGACAGAGGGTGAACAGCTATAGCTACATGCTCAGATGTTGATGCATGTGTGCGTGCACAGGTGCGTGATCACACAGATGATCACAAAGCAGTCATAGCTCCCTGAAGGGGAAAGTATATCCATTTCCATTGACCAGCAGTCTTCCTATCATGTGGCTCTGACCTGGAGTCAATTAGTCATCAGTTGCCCTGCCTCACTGGGTTTCCATGGCCTGAGATGAGACAAAGACACAAGGAGGGTATACAATGATCCCATAACTTCAGTATCTTTATATACTGTAAACATCCAAACTACTGAGCTGCTAAATACTGCCACCACATGTTCCCTAATCCTTAAAAGGTTTGGTTTATGTGGCTATTTTGCACAGGAAGGCTCTCATTACAAAGCAGAAGGTGTCAAGAGCATTGAAGCAATTCTACATTAACAACCACTTGACAAGAAAGTACAGAGACTCAAAAAAGACATACTACCACTTAGGAAATGTTCACAAATCACACCTAGTTAAACACAAAAGCCTTGTCCATGAAATCAGAGTGCAGGAGAGCAGCCTTTTCAACATAGAGGTTTTCTGGGTTGTACTAAACATACATTTGTGCATGAACACTGTTATTTCATTCATGTTTGTGTTTCCTTCCAACAAATTATCAGCTTGGTACAGAGGGACAAAGGTTTGAGCTATAATTCATCCTTCCCTAGGTCAGAGCACAATACATCAATGGTTTGCTATTTCCGAATATGAGGCTGTTATGCTGTTTGAGCCCAGAATTGAAGAAAAAAATAAATAAAGCCTGTTCCAACCATGCTGAAAGGGATCAAGTGCATAGAAAAAGAAAAGGGCCATAAACACTGAGGCTTTTATTCAGAGTGCCACGATGCAGATGCAAGCACAGAATGCACCTGGAGAGCAAAGCTGAGAGCGGCAGAAGACGAGAGAAATCCCAGAGAGTAATCAGTTGGGGCCAGAGAGCACTGGCTATATTCAGACCTTAGCACCATCCATCTCCACAGCAGCTATTAGATTTCTAATATTGTTGGTTTTAAGGAGGATCGGCTTTCCTGCCACAATGAAGCGGATTCAGCCCCAGTTGCCCCCTTTTCCTTTTCAGTGTGGTCTCACAATGTCCTCTCGGTTTTCTGCAAACAATACAGCAGGGCTGCAGCCCTTATTTAAAAGATTAATAGGATGCTGTCTTGGCAGAGAAGCAATCATTGAGGTTTCTGTGACAGCAGAAAAAGTGTGAAAACAAGGCAAAGAGGAGAGACCATTGTCACGGTTACCAACTGGCTGCCGCAGCTCAATTGAGATAGCTGTGGCTTTCAAGCCCAGCTGTCAATCACAGCAGCAAGCATCAATGGGGTAAATTTGAATGATAAGACGATAAGTCATGAGCAGGCGATTTCCCTGTCATTGGGACAGGGGCTGGTTGAGTGTAACTTACTATGGGTGAAGAGATTTCACTGCAACCATATGGAATTTGTTTTTTTTCTTTCGAGTTGCTGGCTTCACCCCTCAATCATGACAAAATGTGTAATCACAAAATGTCTTCCTCTCAATCCATGTTACAATTGGCAGCACAGTGCTGTCACTAGAGATGGGGAGAACAAAATGGAAAGCTGACTAAAAGACAAGCTTTAAGTGACACTTAATTTGAGACACCCAGGCATTCTCTCAGCTCCAGTAAACAGGATCCATCAAACTTCGCCCAGAGCCTGTGTGAGTCTGCAGCTGTCTGTGGGGAGAGGCACAGTATGCCTGAGAGGCCCGCAGTTACCAAGAGGACTGATGAAGAAATCAAGTCCTTTAAAAGTTCCTAAAAACAACAAGAAGAGGCACAGGAATGATAATGGTACTTTCAAAGAGCAAATGTTCATCTCATCCATGTCTACAGTAACACTCAAAGCATTTCCTCCTTTAAAGACAAACAAAAAAAAGCATGACAGAAGCTAATGACAGCCTCAGAGAAGAGGGTACAAAAACACAAGAAGAGAAAAACACTGAACAGCTGCTTTTTCCCTTCTTCCCTTTGCTCATCCCAGGAGAGAGTCCCATGCGATCTCCCTAATCCTAGTTTGTGGCTGACAGAGGGGACCGCAGCTCTGTTGATCTCCCCACTCACATGGCTCTGTGCCCCCCCCCCCCACCCCGCTGCCCGCCTCACCGTCGCTCCGCTGCCAGGAGGAAAAGATGGTGGGGAGGGGGAGCGGGGGGCTACATCAATGAGAGACTCTCCCAGTGGGTTCTCGTCAGTTCCAGGCCATTGCACCTTGCTCGCTGGGATTTTGTTAACGCATGCGCACATGCACGCACCCGCACCCACACGCACACACGCACACAGAAGCAGATGACTATTAATGGATACGATAATGTGGTGTGTGTTTTTGGCTGTACAGTCACATTTGGGTTTTAAGAATTGTTGTAATATTGTGAATCATTTCAGTGACCGAACTCTGGAAGTCGGTGATATAAAAATAAGTCGGATGTCTCACAAAGCATATTTAAGTGGCACAGGAGCAGATAACGTTTAATCAAAACCCAGTGATACGGTTGATATGGTCAGTGGTAATGTGCAGCCAAAAGGCCTGACACACTTTCATGGTCTTTGGGGACGAGCAGAGAACGGCAGGCTGCCCTTGTGCGTTCAGTCTCTACAGATGTTGCCTTGGAGAGCGGCTGACTAGCTGGCTGCAGTGACAGCTGGACAGCTGTTCCTATAGACGCAGCCACAGAAGCATGCCACGGAGATGGGGGTGGGGGATAGCGCTGTATGTTTAGTTTATCTGTATGAAGTTCCCAGGACGTGCAAAGCTGTCACTCTTTGCAATGGTGCATGAGCCTGGATAAGAAAAGATGGCACTGAACAGAATATGGAGAGAGAGCACAGATGGGTAAATATCAGACACGGCTGACATTATTTGAAGAAGCTCCATTAACAAAACAGACTTATTTGCGATTTGAAATTTGTCTTTCCAAAAATGAACCGTCTAATGTAACACCAACTGGCTACACTGGCATAAGTCAAAACATTTTATTTGATCCATGAGGTCTGTTTGAGCAGCCGCGACTTTTTTTTAATCATCATAAACAAGTAAAAGTTTAAAGTGAACTTCACAGGGAATTTCAAATAAAAAAATTCTTCTTCATAAAAGAGGGACGAAGAAAATCTATACTCAACTGCAGAGAGGATAATTGGCATTGAAACAACTCTGGACTTTGTGCCAACATCAGTGACTGCTGGTGATGAAAGGCAGTATAAATTGGGGTCATGTTCAGATATTATACCTTTATCCTGCCACTTAAAAACACAGTTACCTTAAGTTATGGAGACCTGCTGGAAAACAGTGCAGGTTAAAGACAGTTTTAAGATTAAGGTCCTAACTGAGGAGTAAGATTTCTTTTTTTTTAAAAAGCAGTTGAAAAAACATTGAAATGTTGGAAAACACTCAGCAGTATTAAATGCTGTCACCTGCTAAATAAACACGCTGCAAATCATGAGTTAAACCGTTTGGATTGACGCCAGTCACTTCCGCCAAAACTCTCTTTTCCTAAGCAGGCCAGGCTATTCATTATGCCACAAAAGGTCAGCAATTTGTTCAACTCAATAAAAATGTTAATAAAACTAAGAGCTCACAAGAAGAAGCACTCTGGCCGGCCATCAAAAAATGTGAACATGTGACTGTGTGTGAAGATGCATTTATTTGAATGTGACTCTGCCACTGCAGCATTACGTGGGTCAAAGGTTGTACACCAGCAGCTATCAAGCAGGAAATATAGCTTTGGCCTGGTCGTAATCCCGGTCAAACTCCACCAACTACTCAGCACAAAGCTGATACTAACACTTGCTGACAAACACACAAACAAATCTACAATAACCAGGAGCGTTATTGGTATTGTGTTATTGTGCGCGCACACACACACCAATATCTCAAATTTCTCAACCCACTCTGCTAAATAAATGAAAAGACCCATTAGGCAGATTTCAAAGGCCGGCATTTGGTTTATAATTATATATGAAATCTTTTAGGGGAAAAAAGTGATTACTCTGGATGCAAGTCTGGAAGTGGGTGGGGGTGGGTTATTGCTAAGCAACCAGTCATTATCCTCCAGAGTGGAGCGAGGTGACCGGCCATCCGTCTAACTCCGGTGGCTTGCCTGGCTCCTGTGCAACCCCCCCCTTTCCTCCGCCACTCTCTCTCTCTCTCTCTCTCTCTCTCTCTCTCTCCGCTTCCTCGCTCTCTCGCTCTCTGCCTGCCGTCTCCCCGTCCGAATACAAACAGAGATAAAGAACGCTGCAATCGCTCTTGACACACAAATAGGTTAACACAATAAAGCCGGCTTTGCCTGGCTCACTCGAGGGAGGAAAGCAATTCCAGCAGCAGGCAGGAGGTAATAAAACAGGGCTAGGAGTGTGTGTGTGTGTGTGTGTGTGTGTGTGTGTGTCCATACATGCCCTTATGTCAATTTTCCTATGTTTTTGTATGTGAGTGGAGGCAGGCATACAGAAGCTCTTTGGCCTCTGGGCCTAATATCCCACAGATTTCCAACCCTTTCTTGACACAAATAATAACGACAAGAAAATGACGGAAATTGCCGGCTACTCCTCCATTTAGATTAAGGAAATGGTTGCTTTATATTAACAATATAGCTGACCTGCATCATCCCTATACAAACACATAAACGTTTCTCTGTGGGTTATATGCCGGCTCTCTTGTAAATAGTCTCCGGCTTGGTTAAAATTCAACAAGTAAATTGAATGAGTTTTATCTTTGCAAGCCTCAGCTTACTCTCCCTGATGTGGCTGCCAGGCCTGGCAATAACCGATAAAAATCTCCAGAGTTTTATTAAATCGTGTTGCATTCACGCTGAACTCAGGAAAATGGTGAGGTGGCTCCTGCAATTACAATCCAGACCAGACAACATTGTTTTCTCCAGTCAGTGGAAATTTCATTACCTTACAGCAACCGCCTTAGAATTGGGTAACAGCCTCTTTTTGTCACAGACACAAACGGTCTGTGTGAGGTGTGGCACTCCATAAGTGTTATCCATTTGCAACAATATGCATCTAGCCAGTCACAATGTGGATGCCGGTCAGCATAATGTGCACTGTTATTCAGTGATATGAAGGAATTGAATGGAGGAAATAGCAGCCAATAGCTCATTCCTGGATTGACTGTGGTGTAATCAAACGCATTGAACCTTAATAGATCCATGCAGCTGACTGTATCTCACCTCCAGGCTATTACAGACGGATGACGTGGGTCACACATGGCCTCATCCCTCGCATGTCAATAAATAGACAGAGGGTGAGCATGTGTTTTGTTCCCCTGTGGAATGACTGAGGGGAAAAAAACTCAATTAAAGCTTGTGGAAAAGTTTCACGCGTTTAGGTTATACAGGATAGCCATTTGTAAGTGTCAATTAATTTCCCTGCTTTTACCCTGTTGTTCCTTCAACCAGGTAATCAAACAGCAGAGAAGTAACATGGTGGCCATCGTCAACAGGGAATAAATTACCAAAGCATGACGAGAAAACACCTTATCTGTCTGATGTATTTCCTGCTTCTGCAGAAAGCTACAAAGCCCGAGGGAGAGCAGTCAACCAAAATGCAGGGAGATGGAGATTAGGATGATGTGCAGTTCCTTGTTCCATTAAAGTTTGATCTTCCTCAATAGCCGAGGAGAATCAGATATCTCCCATTCAAGATTAAAGTACACCAGCATTGGGGGAGAGATTAATCAGAGACCTGCATGAGATAAAAAAAAGCCTTGCTTCTGGCATGGAAAACAGTAGCAATAAAGAGTTCAACTGATAATGTGAAACATGGCGAGGCACAATAGCAAATCAAACAGCATACACGGGCCTCCAAAACAAATCAAAGCACAGTCTAGACTGCGATACAGTGGCTGAAGAAGTACAGCAGGGGCTGATCTGATAGTAACCGAGGCCTTCATTTTATTACTGGTTAAGGTTGAAGAGGGCACACTGAGGATTTTCCCATGTTGCTCACTGTCGCAAGGCTCTCATTCCCTCTTCTCCTCCTCTCCTTGAGATCAATGGTGCTGGGGTGATTTCACAGCAGCCTGCACTGTCACCCAGAACAAATCAATGTGACCATGAGGAAGGCAAGAGCGGCATTGTTTTTAAGGAGAGCAAATTCGCTGTTGGAGAGCTTGTCAGATTTGCTTTATTCTCTTTCTTCCACCAAGAACACTTTGGAAGGAGCATGCCTCCCCTCACTTTTCTGGCTGGGTTATGGAGCAAACTATAAACTGCCCAGCACTCAGCCTCTCTATACTGCTATAGTGTACTCATTAACCACATATAAGCTGCACAGTTACTTTTGACTATTTTTCACACGCACAAGGGCATTAAAAAAAAAAAAAATGGACTGACGGCCCTAACCTTTCCAAATTAAAAGGCTAAACATTAACTCCGGGGGCCTAGTGAGACGTGACTTCCACTCAGTCTGACAGGGGGTGAGAGGGGAAGAGAGGGTGGAGGTGGAAGATCATCGCTGTCCGTCATGCACTAAGTGGCTGCAGATAACCCTGATGAAGAGCTGCCAACATCTACCATCACAGCAGAACGGGTCACATGAGCCGAGCTGTGGTCAGGTGAACATTTTACTATAGCCTAAACAGGAAATCATAGTCGGGGTAAGGAGCAGAGAACCACACGGCGTCTCGCTAACAAATAGCACTCATCAGAAACACTGCAGGGGTGCACGTATGCAATCATATGCCTGTAGTCTATTTTTGTGACTCCACATCAAACACAAACATGTTTGAATTGAAATGCTTAAGCTGTTTATGATACCAAAAGCCCTGCACTGTGGTAGACAATCGCTGACACGTCTCAGTCGATTTACTGAAGATTTTTGTATTCATCTGTGTGATACGAAGCTAATACGACTGAGGGTCAATCACCCAGCAGTAAAATAAAGTGTGAAGCTTGATGAATTGTAGCAGCTAACTACGTCAAGCCTAAAGAACTGCAAACACTAACAAGAAATAGACAAACAGAAGCATTGCTACTAATCCTGCCTGCACATTCAATGTCAAATCCTATCAACATCACTATCTCCGCTGGAAACTGAACGTCGCTTTCACCTCTATTCATTCACACTGACTGGCTGAAGGGTGTGTTTGTTTCTCCACAATCATTTCTGCGTGATGATTTTGTTTTATGTTGCATTTTGTCATGCTCTGTCTCCACATCCTGAGTACTGGTATGCAAGACAAATCTTGCTGCAGGGACAACAGAGTTTTTATTAAATCATGTAATATTGTAAAGTACAAGAAAGGTCACATCTCTTTTGTTTGCCTGCACATGAGAAGTGTTAAAATAGGGACTGTTGTAGACTTTTTTGAAGAAACAAAACCCTTTGATCAGGAATCTAATGAGCTGCTGGTGACATGGCTTTGAGAGAAAACGTTCATGTTCCTTAAAGTGTCCGATGATATTAAGAAGTACGCTTTGTGCTTTTCTAGGATATCAGATAATCTAAGAATGATTGTCTTTTTTCTTTTCTTTGACAGGTGAAGGAAATGTTTTTCATGATTATTTACATCAACATCGATTTACACATTTGTGTAAATAAAAAAAATGCACTTTTATTAACAGAGCCTGCAAAAGAACGGACATGCATTGCTTAGACACTTCAGGGGTGGGTACATCTAGTAACACACACACAGACACACACACACACACACACACACGCAGACACAAAGACACACAACCACACACACAACCACACACACACACACACATCTGTATCTACTATTTTAGTCATCTTATGTGCCAAAATGAGTTTTGCTGCCTCTGGGTATGTGTTGAGACAATCAAACCATGCAGGGATTAAAAAAGATTAATACACAGTGCAGGAAATTAAACTTCAGCGACTTTAACAATATTCATGAGTGGAGCTCACTTATTCACTTCAGGCAGGCGCTTTAATAAGAAAAGAATACAGTAAGGAACCCAAACGCTATCAATCAATCAAACTGATATGCAATTTGAGTTGGAAATTGATAAAAAAAAAAAGAAACACCAGGCTTCTTATGGTGCATTACTTTCATTAATACTGTGCTAAAATATTTTCTCCACCTCCGAGCTGTTGCCAGCATAATTGAGTAGCGTAGTAGTAGTTCAGATTTGACTTTAGTAATTAAGGGATGGTAATTTCATCAGCAAAGTAAAGTAGAAAAGAATAAATGGCTGATGTGATCAGGATTTGTGCAACACAAGTTTTCTTTTAAGATTAGATGTGGACATTTTGCCTTTGTCAGACAGTCAATAGCAGTGAGCAACAGGAAACATGGTGACGTAAATGTGAGTAAAGTCTTGCAGCAGGACACTTGAAGGTCCAATGTGACATGTAATAGCAAGCCAGAAAAAAAAGAGGCAAAACAAGAGCTACAAACTCCAAAAGGTAATTCAGTGACCTAGATATTAAAGCTGTTCTGCCATTCTCTTTTCCCCGGCCTGTCCAACCTTCATGTTCAGTTAAGGCAAGCATTATGCTGGGAAGACTATTTGTTTAGGTGAGGAGCAGCCGCAGAGCTAATATGAGCACAATTTGCTCAGCAGGTCATAGGCGCAGAGTGGAGGAAGTAAATGAGGCAGTTCTGCCCCCTCGGGTGCAGCCCCTGCCTCATACATCACTGGATGTTTTATTCAATACAACCAGGAAGGCTCTATGGCAGGTGCCCTAACTGTGGGGGTGCCTGCCCTGCTGTAGGGGCCTATATTACATTCAGCGAGCTGCCTGTCTGCGGGGCTGCTGGAGAGAGAATGACTGGAGCCAGTGAGGAAGATACATTTTGAGGATGCTTGTAGTCTAATGATAAAACATACTGTGTGCAGTTTTTTCACTGCACAGTCAGCATAATGTGCACGCTCGTTTATGTGCAGTGTGAGCAATGAAGCTAAATATTGCAAAGCAACCTCAGCAACCCATTAGGCTCAAAGTTCACAAGAGTGAAAACTGCCTGAACTTTATCAGCCAGCATTCATATTCAAATAAAACATGGACTTCAGTTACATTCAAGATAATCAGACCTTTCCATTCACATTCAAGACTCTGGCTGCAGAGGACACACTTGCCAAAGAATTCAAAGGACAAAGACAAATTGCCTCCAGATTTCAATGCAGCACAGTGCATCATCCATGTCCCCGAGTACAAAGTGAAAAGTTTTACAGTGGTCCGCACACGTCTCCATGAATTATATGAGTCCCTTGATCCAAACCTGTCACAATATGCAGCCACGCTATTAAAAAGAGATTGCATATCATTAACCCACCAGGGTGAAAAATCCCTAATTGCAGCAGCCACTATAGTCACCCTACCCACACGTGACGCACGGGGGCGTATACAGAGGAGAAATTCGCACCTTTTGCTCTGAGCCGCAACTCCTCCAGTGTCATATCCCTGCCTGTGGGGCGATACCCTCGACAATACACTTAATTGCTATCCATACTTGAAAAGACCCAATATTACACATCAAAGCAGTCCCTAAAGCCATTCGGGAGCGGCTCTCTAACAAGTCGATTTTACAACACTTCCTTTATTGGGTCACGCATAGAAACAAAGGGTTTAAATCTGAGACATCGTTATGTGTGCAGCATCCTGGGAAAGAAGGGAGCAATGACAAACATTCATTATTTTCTGCTGTAGGTCTATTTACCATCATAAAAGGATTCAGCGAGGCTTTGACAGTAACTACTACGTTTATGGTTACAAAGAATGACCCAAATCACTCTAAATCCGCAAGACTTGGATAAAAAATAAATAACGTAAAATACATTTACCATAAATTGCTCGGTAGTGCAGACTAGAACTCCATGCAGATTGTAGCATTCACTGAGCAATCTGCCTCATACTTCTGTGGTCCAAATTAAAAAGGATTCATTCTGTTCTCCAAAATCCAGCGGCCACTTAGTCGATGTCAAATGTTGATTAAGTTTATCCTCCTCTTCCAATTGTATGCAAATATACCGGTAACCCTGCGAATTAGATTCCACACTAGCCTCTAGCATGCGAAGTTAATAAGCTTTGCCTTTTCTCTCGACTCGGCTGCCAATTTTTGGCGAGGGCAAAAGCGCAGGTCGGCAATTTCAGGAGCGTTTCGGAAGGATTGCGCACCAAGTGCGCTTCGGGTTTCAAGGTTTAGCCTCCGGAACAAAGTAAAAGGTCCTGGTTGCTCTTCTTTTCGCTTGTAAACACCTCCAAATAACAAAAGTTATAATCGAAAGACTGGATGGTTGAACTGCTACGCAGTATTCCAAAATCCACCGCTGTTACGCATGGGTTTAAAGTGGTCCGCCTGCTCACTATAGACGACCTTAGGTGAAATGTATCATGCGAATGTTAGTAATATTATCTAGGCAATAGTGTGTGAAGGTACCCTTTGGCTGGGCCAAAGCAGCTGCCTGAAATATCCTTAAGTGACGCGATGTAAATCCCGGTGATCAGGCTCTGCTCCGTCCGTCACTTTCTCCGTGGCGTCGGCAGCCTCTCTGAGATGTCTTGCCTCCCGATTCAGACTCAGATTTCCAGTTGAGGCTGTGGAGTAACCTCGATAGCAAAGCTCCGAGATACTCTCTTTGGTGTATTAACCAAATAAGAAAGGGTTAGGTCTGAATAAAGAGCTAGCTGCTTCAGGCAGCTCCGGGATGCGGTTCTGCCCTTGTGCCGAGCTGCCGAGACTGACAATAACCCGGAACGCTGCAGACTGTCAGGCTGCACAGACCGCCCACCGACCAATCACTGTACTGAGGGAATACAAACATTCCCACGGGTTGGCCAATCATCGGTAATTGAGGACTGTTACCATAGAGATGATCGGCGTCCAAGCGTCTGAAACCACGTTGTTTATTCGCGGAAAAAGAAAAAACGTCTGATATAAATTGCCGTGACAGAACACAGATTGAGATCTTTAATCACTAGTGTATCCTTCTCATCATCAGCCTGACTAAAGGTTAAAGGCTCCATCACTTCGTGGGAAGAGCTGCGCTCAAACCTGCAGGTAGACGTGCCCTTGAGCAAGACACTGAATCGTTTCCATGCTGCTCTGTAGCTGGTCTACAGGGAGAAATCAAGTTCTATCATGCAACCAGAATACAATTAAATTTGATTAGCATGCAGAATTAATCTAGCCTTCTGTTTATGAATTGGCGACTGTATACTGTTTAACTTAATTGGTTTATAACTCCTATGGGATAAATATTCCATTCAGATAATAACCCTGATAGTAATCATATTATTATATATTTATATAATGTAATGTCAAAAGATCATCTTCTGTGTGGTTCTGAGTTTATTGTCCTTTATGAGCTCAGATTTAGATGATATATAGGCTGCTGTGGGATGCATCACATGCACTCGGCCTGCACATGTTAGTATAGCATAGGCCTGTATACTATAATAAGTATATAGTATTATAAATGTTCACATTGATAATTTCTTTCAACAGCTTTTTTATTTTTTCAGCAAGACAATCTTTTGTTTTAAAAGCATGGCATATACAGTATGTGACTGTCTACTTAACTTTGCAGATTTCCTTCACTGGCACCTCCAGCTCATATGAGTCACAGGAAACCTTGTTAAACACCTATTTTTGTGAAATGTCATTACAACAGTGGGAAAGTGGAGGGTTTACTGTGACAGAGACCCTTAGCATTCCTCTTCAAGATTCAAGACTCAAGATTTCGTTATTGTCTTACCACAGTACACTGTAGTACGAAATTATGTGCAAAGTTAAAAGCTTAAAAGAATGCAGCACAGAAACAATTAAAAACACCGTCGAGTTATTACTGATATGAATTAAAATAAATAAATGCTTAAATGACTATATGGGTTTGCAGAGCATGTAGAGTGAAAAATATAAATGTATAGAGCGTCTAAAAAAAACAGAATAATATAAATACCTAGATGCTAGATACATAGAGCTGGAAAGAGTATAAAGTATAAATATCCATATTTAAAGTGAAATAGTGCAGTAGAGAATAAGGTGCATTCCAAACTGATTATTTGTACATATATAGTCAGATTGATTGGACTGTTTTAGTGGGTTTCGTTGTTCAACAGTCTGACAGCCGTGGGGAAGAAGCTGTTGTTAAACCTTGCGGTCCTTGCTCCCAGACTGCGGTACCTCCTGCCAGAGGGAAGGTGGGCAAACAGTCTGTGACCAGGGTGAGTGGGGTCCTTGATGGGGTCTTCTTCTTCTTGCCAACTATGTCCGGTGCAGACAAACCCCGGGACACACAAAGGCAGTACAAGCAATCACACATCATGGACTCTCATAATAAGCTGATGCTGGAAAGTGGGTGATGCAGCACTCAGCTTATGCCAGCGCTGATAAGAGCCTGAAAGTATTACCTCGGTCTGGCAGCCCGCTCCAAGAAATCCATCCTGAGCCAGGTCATCAATTCTGCCCTATCTGATTGCTCACCAATCCCTGGCAGCTCCATGTCGCTCTCCTGGCTTCTGCCTTTGAAATTCTCTCTATGACTTGCACTTTCAAGCTAGTTCTTTCACAAAAAATAGGTACACTGTATGTACATCGGGTCTTTTGTGTGGTCTTACACCTACATGACAAAAAAATAAAAGTGCATCTGGGGAGGTAAAAAGACAACGCCTGACTTAGTAAATACCTGAAATATATTCACTACAATCACATCTCCCCCTTATGGCTGCAGTGGACCTATAGAGCATACATTAAAGCCTGTAGAGTTCAATCAAATCACCTACGTTGTGCGGCTGCATAGTCAATCAAACAGATGAACAATTAATTGAAAGATACTCAACCAGGGCTGTGTTGTGCTCCAGTGAGGCAGGCAGGCAGGCAAATAAGCCATTTGATTAGCTGATAAGCAGATGACTCAACAAACATTCAAGGCATGTTTACTGTGGTTTGATTAGAGTACGCCCAATACGCAGAAGATTGGACACAAATACGTTGTGAAAACACTCAGCTGTTCCAATCCCCAAGGCAGCATGAGGGCACATAAAAACAATGAATTATTTATGGGGGGAGACTAGCAAAATATCACAGTGGATAATTTTCTGTGGGCTATATTAAATGCAGTTTTGAAAATAATATGTCTGAACCTGTGCATTCCCCAGCAATCATTCCCATTGACAGGATCTAGAGCCTGGAGATTGGATATAAAATCACATTAGATATTTCCCTGCCAAGAAACCTAAGAGTCCTTTTTAAAATACCAAAGCAAGGGTTATTCACATGTTACTTCCACCTCCATCTTTCTTACTAAACATGATCAAAGGATATTTGCTTTGTCTCTGTTTCAGGTATTAGCTTTGGTTCGAAATGAAAGACCTCACTATTAAGGAAAGCCTTTGACATGCCTCATCTGAAAGAGGTTTCACAATACCAATAAATAAAGCTCTTGTACGCCCCCATCCAGAGCTAACATTAGTGTCTGTCTCCGAGCTGAAAGCCTTACGCTGTTACAATTTGTTCCAGAAAGTGAACTCAGTTTAATTGAGCAAAGTTCAAGTCTCCACAAACAGCAAAGTAACAGGAAAAAAATCGATGGCAGCAGAGGCATGGAAAAAGGAGATAGCATTGATTTATCTGCCATTGATTCGCAGGGATTGCTGCATTGTGCCCTCCGGGTGAAATGCACGCTGTCTGCCAACTGGTTGGGATGAATCTGAAAAGGTGTCAAGTGGTCAGAGGACACAGAGGTGGAGGATGAGATCGGGGCAGCCAGAGGTGGCAGGGGACTAAGAGTAGACTGGATAGGAAGCGAGGGAATGTAGTATCAAACAGCAAGAAGGCGGTAGACCAAGGCTTGATAAGAGAGGATAATGTTGCGATGATGACACCACTTCACAGGGTTGAGTCTCTGTAGAGTTGCGTTAAATGTCTTTGACAGAAGCGAGAAGAGATCAACATGAAAGCAGAGAGCTGAGCAAAAGGCCTGAAGGTATGATCATCTTTTAAACCAAGACACCAGTTGAAACCAAGACTTTCCTGTCCTGTTCATAGTATCATCATCTGAAATGAACGACTGTTAAAAGCACAATACAACAGCGGGCTGGCTTCAGTTTATTCAGTGTGAAGTCAAAGCTTTTGGCTACGATGATACTGTATGAGTAAGCATATATCAAATCCCGCTGTTGCAAGTGCTTGACAAGTAAAGCATCTTTTGCAATATTTTAAGTCTCAGCAATTGGCAAACAGATCTCTCTTCAGAGGCTTTCTACTGACAGCCAAATGTTGTTGAGAAGAGGGGAAGCCAGGACAGAGATCAGAGGCCAGAGCAGCCACGCAGACCCAGACGTAGAAGTGTTACACCAGAACTCTGGTATCTTTACAACATCCTTCTGTCTCCTCTGTGGGCTGCTGGCCATCTCTAGTCCACACTACTGAAGAGGAAGTATGTCTTTGATATTGCGGTCTGTTGCTTGTGAAGCAACCTTCAGAAAAGGTACAATAAGCAATTCTTTCTTTCCTACTGCCTTGCTTTGTGAAGACGGTGATATTTCACCCATTTTTTTTAAGTTTCTAATTTTAGTGTTCTTTTTTGGTTCTCTGTATCAGGGTTTTGTGTTAAAGCTGTAAATGGAGTTGGCTTGACAGGACATGTGTCACTCTTTTTATATTTAAAAGACAAGGTGTTTGGTTTTACCTTCATTTTTATTCAAGGTGCAGTTGAAGTGAACCTGAGTTGACTTGACTTGACACAAAGATTGTCACTTGTTTATGTCTCTAAAGCGGTTTTCTTGTGCAGTGTTTTGGTTCAACCCTTGAAAGCAACTCGTTTCCTGTGTGTGACCAGCGAAGACACCACCCAGAGCCTCAACATACACACAGGAAACTGTTTGCAGACTGACTGAGTTAAGTTACCTGGTGCCCTTTATGTTTGGGATGAGTGTGTTTTGGGGTGTTGACTGACTGTTCTTGCCATTCACAGGCCCAATTGTTATTTATAAAACAGCTAAATCAAATCACTGCAATAGCATAAGGGTGTGAGAAGCAGAAACTGAACTGGAAACAAGAAATAGTAAGATTCATTTCTGCATTTCTAATAGTAAACTTACTTTGGACTAAACATGCAGGTGGTCCGAGATGAAGTGTTGTTTATTTCACATTGTCAAGTCTTTACATTTACACCCCATTAAACAGAAGCATAAAGTGCTCCAGTGGGGGGAGGCCAAGCACAGTGTGACCTCTGTCAACCTGGGCCTGTTAAATTTCATGGCCGCTCTTCCTCCTCATAAAGGCTGAAGGCACCCTAAGGAGACACCCAAACTATTTGAATTTGCTACATCTGAAAGTTATGTTCCAGTAATTGGAAAAGCTTTGAAGCAAAGGTTCTTCTAGCTGTCACTATCTTGTAAGAACATGAAATACTTTTTAACGTCTTTTCTGGTGTTTGTCAGCAACTTAATGCTAGCTGCAGCTCCCAGGATCATAGTAAAAAAACAATCCGTAAGTTAAAAAAGACACACTTAAGCATATTCTTAATTAATAACAACTTAATTGATGCTGCTGTCTATCAAGGAAGTGTTTATGTGACCACACAAACACACACACCACAAACACACATTGTTTATTTACGCTGT
This sequence comes from Etheostoma spectabile, assembly GCF_008692095.1. Lineage (NCBI taxonomy): Eukaryota > Metazoa > Chordata > Actinopteri > Perciformes > Percidae > Etheostoma > Etheostoma spectabile. The sequence goes on from NC_045737.1 coordinate 8,352,242, forward strand.
TGTTTCCATCAAAACAGCAGCTGGTTAAGGCAGGTCTGCCAAGAACACAGCTATTCTTAATGTTGTTTGAGAGCTTCGCATGTTGTATACAACACAATGCAGAGTCAACTCAGCACTGGTGTCTGTGACAGGTGACGGCCACTGAATACACTTTGTTTTAGTTAAGACCTATTTTAATAAGAAAGCACCCACTGAACAGCTAAAACACAAGCATTCACATATAATCAATATGTGTGTAAAACACAAGTGCAACAATAAATACACTCCCTTTGATATTTATGCTCTGGACTTACATTCCCCCTCAATGTAACAAAGAAGGATTGTGATGATCTCTGCACTAATTATACACAGTATATTAACCTTGACCGTGTCCCAGTTCCCTGATACATATTTATTCTAACTGGGTTTCAAATATGTTGCACGTTTATTTAGGAAAAGTAACAAAATATGTATTTGGTGAGTGAAATCCCAAAATATTAAATTACTAGCTTTAATTTGTGTGGTGTGGAAGCATAGTAAACATTGCTTGATATATATATACATTTATATATATCTATAAATATATATACATATATATATATATATATATATATATATATATATATATATATAGTGGGTCTGCTGACATGTGAGTTCAGTAGCTATTATGATTTCATCTATAGCACATTTTAAATTTGATTCTATATTAATTCTGGCGGGCTGTTTCCAATTTGTATGCTAAGCTAAGCTAAGCATCTCCTGGCTCTAGCTATTTACCCTACAGATATGAGAGTGGTGTTGATCTTCCCATCTACAGTAACTCTCAGCATGAAGTAAGCATATTCCAGTCTCAGACCTTCTTTTAAAAAAAAGAATAGCTGCAGTGCAGTCACTTATTTGCATTATGGATAAAACATATCAGAACATTTCAGAGGATTTTGTCGTCCCTGTTGCCAGTTACTGTATTCTGAATTCCCTGTGTTGCATTTTAAATTGCTTAGGCTTGTTCATTTCAAGTTTTGAGGCCGCTGGTTGAACATTTTCCATGTCTCCCCATCTCAGTCAGTCAGGCTCCAGTGGACAGAGGGACCATCATACTCTGCTTTGCACAGTGCTCAGCTCTGCCCAATTTTGCACCTCCGTTCGCAAGTGATAGAGCACTATCAGTTCTGACAGCTCCCCAGAGCCACAGGGATTTGAGTGCTCCCTCCATTCACCCTCCCTGCACCCCCAAAACACACAGACATACACAATCGCTCACGCACACACACACATTCACCTCTTCTCTACTGTCTGTCTGTTAAAAGGATGAAGGCTGGAAATGAAAGGCAGAACAAAAGCTGTCAAAGTAAAGAAAGAAACAGAGAAGTGAGGATATCTGTAGGGATGCTAAGGACAATGGGTTACTTTGTCCCTCGTTTCATTATTGGCTTTTGTTTAATTTGAAACAGACAGCTAATCACATTAGAGACAACCTCTCCACAACACTCGAGCACCGCTGTCTCCTGGAAGCAATCACCACGCTGAAAATGTCTCATTGGATTCTCGGTCCAATTACTTAACTCCGTACAAATTGTCCTCGATGCAACTGAATTGTGACGCTAAAATGATCACAAAGACATTTAAACCATAAATTAAGAACTGCTAAACTACAGGAAGCATAACTATGATGATAATGACAATGATGCCAATCATTTCGATAATAATAATGACGACCATGATGATGTTAAACTGTCCTAGCTTCTTATTTTAGCCTTGATGATTAAGTCTCGTTAAAAAAAATCCTTTATGGGGGGATTTGCGGTGAACCAACTTAACTCCTGTTATGAATTAACAAAAGCGCCTACTGGTTGTGGGCCTAAAGATTAAATAAAAAAGAGATGAAATATGGTTAAAAAAAAGAGCTCCATTCAGCTGTGGGTCACTGCACAAGACCACTTTTTACATACAAGTAGCCATGTATCCATTGCAGAGATGGGAAGTAACGGAGTACAAATACTTCGTTACTGTACTCAGTAGATTTTTCTGATATTTTACTTTATTTTTACTACTTATTTTGTTGGCGACTTTTTACTTCTACTCCTTACATTTTAACACAAATATCGGTACTTTCTACTCCTTACATTTTACAAAATTGGCTCGTTACTTTAGTTTTGTCAAGTGGTTCGTCTTGTCGGAGAATACGCGGACACGCGCCACACACCGCGAGCGGGTGTGCGCGCCACACGGAGAAAAAGTGAGAGAAAGAAAAAGAGACAAGCTGTCCGGAGGATAACCACTGAGATTGTGCGTGTGGCTTTGAGACCTGTAAGTTGTATAACTCATGTTGTCAGTTCACTTAAGCCTGTTACTGGACTATAGTTCTTTACATTTAAGTAAGTTAGCTAGTGGGTTTGGTGTGCTCTTCACCTGTTAGCTCGTGGTTTGGTGTGTCTTCACATGTTAGCTGGGTTACACGTTGGTCTTCATGAAGCATCAACACTTCACCAGCCTATTCGCATGAGTTTTTTTTTATTTTTTTTTTTTTACCAAACTTCAGATTCTGTAATTCAATTGACAAGGGGATGGAACCTTAGCTAGAGAGAAGTTGTCTCCGTCTGTTTTAACAGATACACCTGGGGCCAAGTTGGACACCAGAATCAGCTTTCCAGTCCTAATCTAGTCCTCAACGTTCACATCATTTCACTGGATTTTTTTGTTATTAGTTTATGTCATAAATACCATATTCAATCAAAATGATGGGAATATATCTACTGTACGTTGCATTTGACGCACGACTAAGATAACTCAACAGATTCAGCATTCATTCACAGTAAATCATGAGGCTTGATGGCGCTAACGTAGCACATGGTAGTATGGATGGCGCTAACGTTAGCACATAGTAGTATGGATGGCGCTAACGTTAGCACATGGTAGTATGGATGGCAAAAATGATTGAAAATGAAGAAAAAAGGGCAGACAAGCAGCAATACATTCCCATCATCCTCGACCTTATCTGAAAGAGATGTAACAGTAGGCATCAAGAAAGACTCCTGGCCAATGTGCTGGGGAACTTCCTCATTAATGTCAGTTTTGTTTTTTCATATTTAATCCTTTATTTTCTTTCCAGAAGCCATATTTGAGCACACGCACATACATGTAGATTCATTTACATGTTATGGGGAGATTAAAAATAGAAACGGATCTGTGAATTCTTACAGATAACAACTGAATTCATATTTGCTAATGAGTCAGAATCTTATTAACCTGGAGTCCCAGTGTCTGTCATAATAATAATCATATATGTTATGTTTTAGGCCTATTGGCAGACATCCATTTAAAATGTAGCCATTGCCATATAAAGACGTACCTCCATGTCCACTGAAGTTCCTCAGCGTCTCTCTAGTAAAATTTGTGCTCCAGTGTAGCTTTGCAAAAAATATGTTGTCATTCTAAGGCTACTTTTACTTTTTACTTAAGTAAATTTCCAACCTGTACTTTGTTACTTTTACTTGAGTAAAGAAATTTAATCAGTACTTTGACTTTTACCAGAGTATTTTTTTAACACAAGTATCTGTACTTCTATTAAGTACGGAAAGTGAGTACTTTTCCCATCTCTGTCCATTGGTAATATCAGCAAACAAAGAACACATGGTTGAAAATAATGGGTTTGGACATAACCAGGAATGAGAGAGCAGGTTAAAAGTCTGTGTTGGAAGCTGGTTAACAATCCCAGCAGGACGTCTATAGCTCAAAGCACAAAGTATGAACGAGATCAGAGACAAATCTTAAACCGAGGTGCTGGGGGGCAGAGAGCCAGAGTGAGATAGAAACATCACATGGGAAAAGAAACCAGCAGCAAGAGCAGCATGCAATTAGCCGGAGTTAGAGGTTGCTTTGTTAAAAAATTAAATAGTCCGTTTAAAAATGTGCACAGGCAGAGGTAAATGCTCAAACTAGAAAGGTGGATGCCGGATGTGGATTAAGGAACATTTTGACCTCTGTCTAGCACCACACACTCTTCTTTCTCCAGCTGATCTGTCTCCACTATGCCTCAGTTCCTTCAGTTTTCTTCAACACCCACCTGACTCATTTCCATCTTTCTCTCCACAACTGCTTCTAACCTTTGACTCTTACCACACTTAATCCCTTTTTTGTTTCAAGGAAGGATCTTGACTGCATTATTCAATATTCATATTTCCATCTTCATAATTCCTCTTCACTCAACTCTGACCTCAAAAAAGCTGCCTTTCTTTTGCTTGGTGAATTATTATCCCATCTTCTGTGAGACCTTGCCAATCTATTAATCTAACTTGCCATTTGCTGTCTTTTCTCTCCAGCTCTGTTAAAGGTTGGCTGCCTCTCCTCTCACTCTATCTGTCAGTCAGTCTTTGTGTGCAAATCCCACGTCTTTCTCCCCAGACTGAATTATTCAATTTAGATGCCATTTGTTTCACAGTTGGCAACAGGGACTGTACGCACTCTCCTCTATATAAACTGTGGTTTCTAATCGCCAACTGCACGCAACCCTACTCCCCTTCGACTGTTAATATTCGCTGGCAATGCAACCCCATTTTCTATTTCACATTCATTTTATGTTCTTTCCTCTAAATTAGCAGCATATACGTGTGAAGAGGGTTTTAGGAGCTGTTGTCTCCGGAGACAACTCTCTGTTTCACACATGGAAATCAATTTGTCAAGACGAGCGTTTCACAGAAAGGTGCCATTAGGATTCACTTTATCAGCGAGGAAGGGGTTGAGGTGTCTGCACCAAAGACCTTACTTCTTTTAAATCGGTTTCTTTCCTCCAAAGGGACCACACCTTGCTGACTATACAAAAGTTTTCTTGATGATGTACAAAAAGATGTAAATTGACAGGAGAATTTTCAAAAAGGTTACTTGAATTGCTTTTAATAGAGCATTAAAACAACAAAATAATCAAACAGAACCAAGGCAATACACACGTTCATACGTAATCAGGGTTGGCTTACCGTTGTGAATTTTCACAGAGAAAAATAATGTAATTTTCAAACATAAACGCAAACTTAAGGAGTATAAGTTTGTCTGGTTTATTTCATGTTAATCAATAGATACCCTTCCAACTCCCACCTCGGTCACACTTTAGATGCCCAGAAAGCTATTTATAGTTTTTTAACAGGAATTCAAAAGAGAAAAATGACCTTCACCTATCCATTATGGATACAATTCCTACAACAATCAACCCTACATTTAGAGATGGCCATTTTTCATTTGTTTATAAGATTAATAGTTCTGCATCATGTGGCATAATTGCAATTTACTTTCCAAACTTAAACTTTCATGTCCCAGATTTTACAGAAATAATCAGCTAAATTTCCAAGTTTATGCCATTTAAAGTAAAATGTGTCAACATATCTATTCAAATGTAAATGCCTCTGCCTAACCCTGCAAGCTAAAAGGGTCAACACACAAGATATTCTCGTTAAAATGTGAATGGATGATTTTTGGTGCCAGAAATGCACTCTATTACCTTAGCCATGACAAACATGTATTCTTCTTATCTAATCTCTGATGCCATGGTTTCAAACTCCTCTAGTAACACCTCTGCTCCAACTGCAAATGGAGGCAATCCGTTGCCCGGGCAACAAACTTCTCTCCTGGCTTCTGTCATGCAAATCCCTCTGAAGAAAGGGCAAAAAGTTAAGGAAGCCGATCCAGCCAGTTTGCAGAGAGGTATGACAGAGACAGGATTCAGTTAAGGTGGAGAGACTCCTTTCACAATAGAGCTGCAGGGTTGTCTCGCTCTCATTTTAATTCTCTCTTCTCCAATGTTCTCATCTTTTCTGGAAAGATGGTCAATATGGCGTGTAAATATTACAGTCCTAATCGCTTATTGGCTCACATAGAAGCATGACTCAAAAACGCTACTTTTGTCAGGTACATTATAGATTTCCCAAAACCAAAGTGCATTGTTCTTTCATTTAATGAACAAAATTACAAAGAGGACCAAAGTGATAACATTTAAAAATCTAATAACCCAGAGAAAAAAAAGGGAATGACTAGTCTGGCAAATTAAATCTATGAGAGCCTCCATGTACCCAGAGACCCTCACAGGAGCATTTTTTCCTCGGTGGCCTTAGAGCACCCATCCTCCTAATGGAAGGGAAGCAGAACAGATGGGACACAAATTGCACTTTCATACACCTCAAGGTTCAAGGCAATTTCCCCTCTGCGCCTGTGAAGTTCTAGGATTGCCTCTCCATCCTTTGAGCCTTTCACTCTTCAAAGGGGTTTGGGTTTGTTCAGTGCCCAGACTTATACACACACACTGAAACATACTCTAACACCAACATGTGAACACACAAACACACACACACAAACACACACATGCACTAACTAACCTATATGTTTTCATCGTCCCGTTTTTATTGTCGACACTGATACCATCAGAAACATTACCTACTGTAAATCAAAAGAAAGAATACTTATAAAAGAATCCTTTGATTGGTCTGGCAGACAAGTGCACTCTCATGTTCTTTATAATGTAGCTCACTTTTTCCAAGTCATTACATGTGGCAGGGATTTTTGCAGTCTGTAATGGCTTTAAATGTTGTTTGAAGCATTACAACATCATCATGTTGGGTTGCTATTAGTCTCCGTTTCTCCATCTTACTAACCATGAGAGCTAAAAGAATTGCTATTTCATTTGATGTTGTGTGTACAGTGTGCTGTTGAATGGCCCAGGTGCTAGCAGAGCTGCTGAGGAGGTAATAAAAGACTTCCAGCAGTATTGTTTACTGCTCCATTAACAAACAAACATTAGGGCCCATTTGACTAAATACTGCTGATAGAGAATATGGTGATCAATCACCATGGCAACCATCCCCATTAATTAATATTGCACTAGGAGATTTAGGAATGGATGATGAGGACGGAGTGTGCACAGATTTTTTCTTGTCTTTTTGATGAGGGTTGGGGGGTTGTGGGTGGAGTTTCCAGTGCACCATCTTTCATTTCTGGCCTTTGTGCCATGCTGGCAGGAGTAGCCTCACTCTACATACCAACCAAGGGGTTAACTGTGTCCCCAAAGCAATTACAGCCAATTGAGGAGCTAGTTAGCAATTAGTGGATTAAATGTAATGAGTCTGCCGTTGCCATGGAGACAGCATTTTTCAATGAATTGCCCTTTTAAAAAACCCAGTGGTTTTAACAGATGAGTCAGATAGGTCAGTCCATTTAGTGTGATCATCACTTTGGTTTGTTATTGAAAATAATTTGTTGTTTTCATGTGAACCTTAATATGAAAAAAAGCAAAAGCAATGCAATTAACCTGCATAATCAATGTGACCAGTGAAGAAGGCTAAGCATAAGATGAACCCTCATCTGTGGATAAGAGCACCTGGTGTGGGCGGTTTGAAAGCAACCGCAAACTCATTCAAGGTCCCAAACGGTTTAATTGTGTTTTTCAGCTCCTTTCTTTTATATACAAAATTTGTTGCAATCAGGCAAATTTGAATGTACTGTATATTACTAATACCGAGGCAAGCTTGTTTTGAGTTGAGTTAAGTTGTGTGCACTCAGCTTGTATTTTGTTCACTCTGCTGTCAGCCACAGTTATTAGACTGTTCAGTCATATGAATATTGCACATATACAGTACCATCTGTGCTTTTGTCCCTTCAGGGCCAGGGCTGACATATTACAGTGAGAAGACCCTTATTGAGTAGTATAATGGATTCCAAACTACTGCATTTCATATCCCGTGTAATTTGATCGCTATTTAGGCTGGATATCTGATGCCCATTCCGCTCCCTTTATGAAACCGTCTGTGCAAACGGGGCCAGAATCCAAAAATGATTTATGACAGATTCATGAAGAGAGGCCAAGGGGAGAGAAACAGATTAGGTAGAAATCTGGAGAGATAAAGATGAGAAGTCTGTCTGCTGCTGAGGGCAGCGAGACAAGCCCTGTCTGTATCAAGCTCAGGGAAATGTGCTCAGGGCCCTGACAGACAGCATCGAACCATCTCAGAGCTGACACAGACATCATCTTTCTTTTCTTTTCCTAGGGCAAGGGGAGAACTGTGACATTGCCAATTATAGTGTCCTTAGGTGGCCATCTACTTTATTTAACTGGTTCTGCGAAAGTAAACAACCCTGATGAGGCTCTTGTAGACATTCCTACTCAATAAACATGTCGTCATGTTTCCAACCAGAGTGTCACAAGAGAATGGCAGTTGAAGCTTCTGATAGCAGCTGGGAAAGGAGAGATCTGATCCTGTGAGCTGAGCACATGTGGAGTGGACAACATGATTTATCCAGTGTGCTCCTCTGCTGTACTCAGCTGTGGCAGCAACTAGAATCAACAGCAGCAACAAAGATTGTTCCGACACATGTATACATACATATGTATCCACGTTAAAACAGCAGACAGCCACTTCCTGGCATTCAAAAACCCTTATCATTAAGGGACTGTCTGCTCAAGTCCTATCACCGTTACTTCACCCAGTGCACAGGGTCAGGGGACTTTGACATTCAATCACACTGAAAGTGTTGATGTTTTCTCATTGTGTAAAACGGCATTTGTGCTGACAAATCACCAGTAAAACCGGGCTGATTCAGCCCATTCCTCCAGTTTTCAGCTTCCATCTCCTTTTCATTTCTCCCCTCCTCTCAGGTATGATGACTGTCAGCCATAATGCCGGTCAGCATGAGCCCGGCTGCAGTTGAGCAGAGTGCTGGAAGGCCTGTGTGATTACCCCTGCCCCCCTGCTGCGAGCACTGCAGCGTTAGAGGGACTGAGAGGGAGAGTGGTGAGCTTTTAATACCACGCACAATAGGGCACCTCAACCCCAGACAGGCCCCATATTTACACTGAGCTAAGGCTCTCCCTGAGCCTTATGACAGAGCAGGCGGAATGATCACCCCTCGCCTTGCAGCCAGGGATCCATAATTCATGAGTAGAGGTGGATGGGGTGCAAACAGGGCATGCTTACGGGGGGGGGGGGGGTGTTGCCTGAGGAGTGTGTCCTGAGCCCTGTGTGTCTAAGTAATTAAATGGGATTAGGTATGCGCTGAACCCATTTTCAGAGAGATTGGCTGGCAATGCCATTATTATTGGAAAGGATCAGAGGGGCTTATAGGCATTGGGGAGGAAGGTAACTGAAGAGAGAGGTTTGAGGAGATTTATTAAAAGAAAAAAAACTACTCTCTCAAATGTGGGTGGCAGGTTGGAGACAATGATCTTTTACGTCCCCTTCCCTCTTTGAGGGAGAAAGAGGTGAGAGAGACTTGAGCTTCCTGTCGAGGAGCGGAAAAAGACGCTAACACGTCAATGAAACCAGGCCTAACTATGTCCACAGACTCTGCACCTCTGCTCTGCCCGAAACATCCGTTTCTAATTTGTGTGACAATGCCACTGCGGATGGCACCTGATTTGCAAGAGGGTCCCCGGAGCAAAACCCATTTGAATAAGCACACATCCGAGTTATCAGGGATCAGGAGGAAGAGCTCGCAGACAGACAGGGTGCTACCTCTTTCCTCAGTAGCTCAACACCTCAACACACGCAGCTAACAATGTGTCTCTGTGTGCACCTGGACTGTAATCCTAACAATGCAGCTAACAACAAGGTCCATACACAATCATGTATTGTAACCCAAACATCTTATTCCTTATCGGAATGGATGGTAAATCCCAGCTAGTGTGCCCTACTGAGGAATGATTTCCTCTTGCCAGAAGAGCTGAAGCAACTTCTTGTTTGTGCCTCCTTTTTCCCTTACAGAGAACCTTTTGGCGACAGCAACCCTGGGAGAGATGCAGAAAGCACGTCCCCTGGGGAGAAAAGCTGCCTCGGGCTTCAGAAAGCCTATTTACAACAAGCTGTGCTTGTTACTTTCATCAAAATAGAGCACTGAGCTTTTCTCCTGCCTTGTTGTTTTGTGCTTTTGGCAGGAGGTTGTTATTGTAAAGCACTGACTCCATTGTGCTCAGCGGTGCAGTGAATGTCCACCGCCATGGAGAAGACAAGAGAGGAGAGAAGGTTGGACGGAAGATACACCCTTTTTCCCTGAGACCCCAGCCTGTTTTTGAGACTCTGAAGGAGTGTCTTTGGGAGGAGCGGAGAAACCAGCTATGTCACCAAAATTTCCCAACCTTTGATCCTCAACTGTACTCCATCAATTTCAATTAGAGGATCAGTGGTCTCTTTGTCATAATCTATTGGGTATTGTGCATTCCAGATGTTCAAGGAGAGGACAGAAAATCAATAAACTGGATTGGGCTGCCAGGCCCAGAGGGAGGTCTCCTTACACCGGCTCGCGTGGCTCAGGCTCAACTCTCCTCCATCAAGCCCCAGTTTGGGCCATCAAATTGAATTTCATCAAACGGTCTTGACGAAAAAGGGATAAAGTCTTTTGTATTCCACAGACTCTCAATTTGCCCTCCAGACAAACATGCAATCAAATATAGTCAATGTTCAGGAAGGGCTCCTGTTTGCTTTTGATTTTTATAAAAAGCAAACACCATCTGAGTTATCACTCCAGTAATCTTTACTCACCAGTAGGATAGACCCTCACTTTTGTTTGTTATCGTCAAACACAGACATACATGATGGTTCGGGTAAAATTCTGAAATATTTCACATTTGTGTTACATCTCAAAGGTGTAGTGAGACAAAAAGTGTTGATCTGATAGATCTTTTGATGCTGCACGTTTGCTCAGATCAACCCTGAGCACAGCGAACAAAAAGGAACTCAGGGAGGAATCAAGGTCAATAACTCCTTGACAACTGTTCCATCTGCAAGGTATTATCATTTCATTACCTGCCCACGTCAATAGGCACTGCTGTTTTCTTTTTGACTCCATTTCCATAGTAACTAGTAATTCATTGTTTGTAAGGGGCCAATCATTCTTGGAGAATTGCCTCTTAATGGTGCAATATCGGAAGTGTTCAGCTGTCTGAAATCTAAGTGTGTGTGTTCAGAGGACAAGGCTAAAGGCGATACATACTGTCTATTGTTCCTGAGAGGTAATAATCATTGAAACAGTACGCCATTCTCCCACAAGGCGGGGATTCATATACATGACTGACTGTGTAGCTGATCTGGTTATTGTCACTGTCACCATCAACCCCTGCGCTCCCTCCACCCTTTCTCTTTTTTGCTTCAAGTATGTAGAAAGAAGAAAAGAAATATCACCCAAAGGAGGTGGTCCACCTACAAAATCTATAAAGTCCTCCATCAAAATCAGCTCCCTTGCTTTATGAGGACATTAATCTGCTGCTGCAGTGCTCTGCTCTTCAAAGCACCTTGACAGTGTGATTGTCCTTTTTTTCTTCTTGTGGCTGCTGTTTCTTGTGTGCTTTGTTATACAAAATCTCAAAAGTTTATCAAACGAAGGGGAGGCTGTAAGAAAGAGACAGCGCCTCGGAGAGAAATAAAGGATGGAGATGAAGAGAGGACAGAGATAGATAGAGTGGAAGAGAGGAAAGAGCAGCGCTTCTGAGTAACAGCCCTGCCAAAATAAATCCTCTACGGGAAAAACAAAACATCCTGTGAAATAAAACTCTGGCATCCCCTTCCAAAAATGCTGCAACCTTCATCTATTACTCTCAAGTGTCAGATAAATGTCTGAAAGAGACGGAGAAGTTGCCCTTGCAGTTGTGCTTTCTCTGCCTAAACTCTGCATGTACCTTCTCCCCCACCACTATGCTACCACACAGCGTCCACGCACACACCTGCCTACTGTAGCTGGGTCAGTCGAGTGAGAGCATCCAGGTTAGACTCTACACCGATTTAATTGGCTGCCTCTAGGTGGGAAATGAGTGATATCTGTCAAACTACTGAGCACAAAGAGGGGACAAAGTTAAAGATCCATCAGTCCTGCCTGATACTATTGTCTTCACATTGATAATGATAAATGCAGCTCACGAAAGCTCCCCATCCGCTATTATAATTAGATTCCTCCCTGGCTGCGCTCAGTGGCCCCAGTAAAGTCTGCAACAGAGATTCTTTACGACACACGAGGAAAGCTCTGCTCGGTTCTTTAACAGCTCTGACGGTGAGGAGAGTGTTGCCGGGAACATAAGCGGAGCTGAGCCAAAGGCGCTGCTTTGTTTAGTAAATAAATTAAGTGGGTAAATGAGAGCAGCAAGCAACAAAAGTGGGACCCCACTCCTGTTAATTACAACCTTAGCTGCAGCTCCGTTACTCCTGAGCTAAGAGGTAGGGTCTGGGATACTGTAGTTTTCAGGTTGGATTACCAAATCAGGCCCCTCTGTGTGCTGGAAAGAGTGCTGGGGGTCATTAGAAAGGATTTCAGAAACATTGGCCTACAGTATATGCTGTCAATGGAGAGAAGGCAAATAAAATGTGTGCAGAATAATCTCCACTAAGGAGGCTCCACTCCAGTCGTTTCATTTAACAGCCTGTCCTTTTTTTTAAGATTCACTTTGTAATCACAGATGAGAGATGTGCACATCAAACAAGACGAGCGACTTTGGTCTACACAGCTGCCTTATAAAAAGCAAACAAGCTATAAATAAAAGAGAATTTTATAGAGGGGTGTCTGTCGGGCATGTGGGGTTGAAATAGAAAGAGAGAAGTGGAAAGGAAAGGAAAAGGGGATCTGCAAGACATCAGAGACCGCAGTGCATGACATTACCTATTATGAATACAATGTGAAGCTATTTAAATGTGATGGTAGGAACAGGTTGGCTCAGGGTGGGTCTGGTGTCACAGCTCGTAATGAGATCCTTTGATGTGGCAGATAAGGGGGAACTGAATAAGGGAGAGAGGGTCCTCTGGGGAGGAGAGGTGAGAGGACACCCAGCCATAACCACCACTGCAAAGGAGAGGAAAAGTGGGGAATGTGTGATTGGAGACAGGAAGCAGTTTAACAGCACCCAGACAAAAGAAAGCATCTCATTTTCTAGCTGGTGACTTTTGATTTTGTTGGTTGAAATGACAACTGTCGCTGGCTTGTCTCAGCTGAAGCTAGCTAACTAAAACCGCGTCCACACTTACCAAAACAATCTTTTTTTTTTTCATTGTTTCAAGAAAATGTGCATCCAAACGGATCCATTCATAAATGACTTAACACGCTACTTCATATTCCAGGCCTATAGCTGGGGCTGTTTCTGCTATAGTAATTCACCAAAAAACAGAGAAAAAGAGGCGGAGCATGTGCATAAAGCTGGCGTGCTGTATACAAACAGACAGTAGAAGAAGAAACCAAAACACAGGAAGAAGACAATGAAAATGGCTAGTGCAAGGAAACAAGAATCATTTGTGTGGACCAATAGTTGCCGCAAACTGCTGCGACTCATACTGTTTTAATGAGACGTTGTCGCGGGGTAAGAGGTCGAGGGGTGTGGCGATGACATCATCAATATGCAAGTATGCAACTTTGCCGTCCAAATGTAGATGCAAGGATGCCGTTTTCGCCCTGGGACCAGATTTTAAAAAAATTGCATTTACAGGCAGTGCATTTACAGGATTCGTTTAGACAATTGGCCAAAACAATGAAAAACGTGCGTTTGCACCAAAAAGCTTTTCCGCGTGGATGCCCCCAAATACGCTAATATTAGCTTTGTGAGTTAGATGAAAACGCCCTCTCTGCTGCTGCTGGCCACATTTTTATACGTTTCCAGCAGACTCCTTTTAAAATGAGAACCTTGTCAAATATTAACTTCATTGCTACATACATGATAACGTGGTAACACACAGAAGAAGACATAAAGAAAATAAAGAAACACACTTCTTCATTGTGGAGCCAATCAGTCTTAATATTATACTGTAAGCATGATAAGGCAATGTATGCATTAAATGTTATTTAATTATTTCATTTTAGCTGCTTACTTGTATTAGCAAGACGTTCAAACAGTATGTTTCCATTGTTACAAGAGAAAAGGCTTTTAGTGGGATGACTAACCAATGTTTTGGTGGATGTTACAGTCTTGGAACCTGTTTGTGGTTGCTGCTGGAGTGTAAACATCCCCAAAGCCCATAAAAAGCAGGACAGAGCCGCTAATGTTACCCTACACTGGACCGGCTGCCTCATACAGTAGTGGGAAAATATTACACAGTGGATATGCTATATAGACTATTCCCTTAGTCGCTTGGCCTTTGAAATAAGACTTGGTTACTAAAAGCACATAGTAAGCTAATTAGCCAGGCATGCTAATGTTAGCAGCTTACGTTAGAGCAGAAAAACACACAGTTTAATCCTTTCCTTAAATGTCCCATGACATGGTGCTTTTTCAATGCTTGTATATAGGCCTTAACAAAGATGGCGACTCGAGTCTGAGGCTCGGACTCAAGTCGCACTTAAGTAGCACAAACAGCTGACTTTAGACTTGACTTGCGACTCAACCCAAAAGACTTTTACAATTATTGCTTTTAAATCTACATTTATTCATGTATTTCTATTTTCTTTCATTGGCGCATATACGTTGGGGAAATGTATAAGACGAGCTGCACGTCCCCCGGGCCTTTGCCATAATGCACAGTGGAAACTCATGCGCTACGCCTTTTGTGGGCGCACTCACATTTAAAAAAAATGCATTGACAATAGTGACACCAAGTCCTCCTGGAGTTATGCCTTTTGTCATTAGATTTGCTTTCAATAACTTTGTCAACAGTGGCAGTAAGCGAACAGCTACATGCAAGGTGTGTGGCACCAAGAGAATTGATGCCAGATCAACAACATCGAACTTCATCAGGCATCTCAAAACGCCCCCGGATAGGTCAGTCACTAGCAATGTGAAAAAGACGTTACATTCGGCATGTATCGTCACAGGTAACAAGCTAACCATTGCAAAGTGTTTTTCTAAAGCTGGACAGGCAAATTGGATCTTTATAGTTAGTAGTTGCTGAGGCTCAGACATCCATGGCAAACAGGAGGCGGGACGCACGGACCCATCTCCCCAGGAACAAATGCTGTGTCGGGTGTGCAAACTCCTGTGATGCATAACTGATTCTGTGGAGGATTTGAAGACTATTAAATGAACAAGGTGTACCCGGTCCACCAAACACTGGGCCGTCTTGAATGTCTTATTTCTGCACGTATTTCGATTTGTGCACACTGTCACCTGCCGTGGAGACGCTGGCCTCACTAACCTCTCCTCCTCTGAGTCGGATCTCTGACTCCGACTCCGAGTGTACTAACACTTCGGAAAAAAATGGCATCACATAAGTGAGTTTGAACTGCTTATTGTGCATAATTTGGACTGAAACTGAGATGCATGTTGTTCTGTAATTGGTGTGGCGCTGCCCCTATTCTTTTGATTTCAACTTCAACATTAGAATGAAAGAGACGTTATGTTTAGCATATAACATCACAGGTAATAAGCTAACCATAGAAAAGTGTGGTGCTAATGCTGGGAACAGGCAAATCGTATTTTTATAGTTGTCTCCATATGATGTGACAGACTTAGGTTACTATTTCACCAGGTCAGAGGGCTAGAGGGATGTGTTAAGAAGACCAACTGATTTTGATACTGTACTGTATGGATGGTAGTTACAGGGCATGTTTTGAATTCAGAAGATTTAACAGAACAGAATCAAGTGGCCAGAAACTTGACTTGAACTTGCCCCTCAAAGACTTGAGACTTGACTTGGACTCGAGCTCAAGGACTTCCAAGAAATGACTTGTGAACACCTCTGGGCCTTAGTGGTCTCCTAATACTGTATCTGAAGTCTCTTTCCCGAAATTCAGTCTTGCTGCAGAATTACAGCCACTAGAGCCAGTCCCACAATGAGCTTTCCTTAAGACGTGCCATTTCTGTAGCTGTTGAGGAGGAGAGAGGGGGGGCAAGGAGGAGGGTGGGGATGTGGCCTTGACCAACTGCCACTTTGCTCGTTTAAAATCCATGATGTCTCTCTCTTTCTCTAAAGCAAAGAATGGGGAGGATCTACACCTATTGCCATTTCTAGCCACTGGGGGACCATATGCAGGCTTGGGGAACTCATTAATGTTAAAAAACCTCATAAAGTGAGATTGTCATGCCATGGGACCCTTAAACTTCTTTTTGGAGAGGTTGGAAAAAAGACACCACCCTCAGAACCTTTTATATACTTGGCGTCTTTCTTTGTTTCTACAGGCCCATGCACACTGCATCAACATCAATAAAAAGCTTGACAGACCTGCGGTGCTTAGTTATGGTTCCTAGACTATTTGCGGTTGAGAAAAGGAAGGCTTTTAGTTAACATCCAATTATCTTTTATTCAATGAACGAAAAATCAAAGAAACACAGCCTGTATCAAACATTATGCTGTGCACTTTTGGTGTGTGTGTTTTGCATGTTGACCACACACACACACACACACACACACACACACACACACATACACACAACACACAAACAGGGGCGTCAGTCTGATGGGAAAAAAAGCACTGAGTAGGTCCCTCATTTTAAGGGAGCACACAAAGATACTAAAATGAATAGCCTTGAATGTGGGGAGGGGCCCATAGAGAAGGTCTATGTTCTACGCCCCTGCCCACACACACACACACACACACACCCTGACCTTAAGAGCACTATACTAACTCCAGGTGTAGAGTCCAGGGGAGTCTGGCTGGGCCCGCTCTGACATTAACAAAAAATCTCCACCTGCTGTCTCAAGCTTGTCTTGTCTTAAGCCTCGGCTTACTTTGTTTTTTGGCAGAAATCAATCGTGTCGTCACAAGCCATCATCAGCTTGTCATGTGCATACCCACAGTGCACATAAAACGCATGCACTCACACAATCACATATGCAAACACAAACAGAAGCCTGAAAACAACATGCGGGTCCCCTGCTTGATGTTTTTTTTTGATGGCAAACAAAGTGCAAAGACAGAGAGGAATAATTTGACAGAAAGAGAGAATGTGACACTGTGTTTTCAGAGGCCTTGTATGCTTGACACCTGCAAGTGAGGCAGTGTTATTGAAGCTTACTTTGAAGGCAAAGGCAGAACAATAATGAAGGCCTGCTTCTGAAAACACAGAAGAATTTTGGCACAAGATGTTCTTTCTGATTGAAAACAAATTGGTTTTATTACCAATGTCACCTCACATGATCTTACATACCAAAAAGCATAGGTGGTCTTTGATTTTTTTGGTATGCACAAACACAGACTGCTTTCATCTCTAAGAAGTTTATTTTCACCAAGTGTTGTGCTTTAACTGATTTAACTGAAGTATCTGCAGCTGATCAAGGCTGCTTTTGTTTCTATCTCACCATCAGGCCAGGTGTGAGGTTATCGTGAAGGCGGCTGCCCAACAGAGCTTGTAATGTACTGGTCTACTGCAGACAAAAATCAAATATCATAATCAATTATCAGCATCCTCCAAACAATCAGAGTCAATCTCCTCTCATTGTTTCACAAAGCCAGTCTAGAACACACAAAACAAAGGATAATAATCTACTGAGCTGTTGCTTTGTAATGCAACAAATCAGGAAAGTTCTCGGGAAGACTGTGAATAACACATAAGGTGAACTAACATGAAAGTCAAACCCCTACTTGTGTGGTGTAGACAACAGTAGGATATTTACAGTCAACGTCTGGGACAAGATGCATTTCACCTGGAGACCCATAAGCTCGCAGAATCATCAAAGCAACAACTGCCACAACCTGGCGTGTGTGGGCCCGTGTGTCACAGCTCATTTCCCCCGAGTCTTCGTGTCTGTTGGCAGGCAAATGACTTGAGGCAAACATTCACATTTACACACCAGAGGTTATGTGACGTTTCTTTATTTTACATCAGGATACCCCATATGGAAATGTGACTCTTACATACTGGTAGTTAAAGCACTGTCAGCTCTGATTTATTAACTATGTTGGTCATATCATTACAGTGAATATGAATACAATTCAAACATATTTATGACTATCAGTAACAAAGAAAACATTTTAAGTACATTCTGATTTCATTTGGATCAAATATTAATACTCAACCCAATATTATCAGACTATATTGATTTAACAGTTAAGATGACAATCTTGTCTGTATGTTGATATTTTATATTGATTTTATGAGGATTTCATTATGCTTGTACAGAAAATGACACATTTGATTGTCAAAGAAAATAGTGCTACATATTGAAAATGCCTTTTTGCTGACATCAACCTTATGTCTGCGTTTTAAAGTAGCCATATTCTATACTTTTATAATGACAATGTATCAAATGACAATGTGAAAGTAATGTGACAATGTTAAAGGAAAATTCCGGTTGATTCTAGTATGTATCCCAATCGGTGCTTCCTACCCCGTGTTATCCTCCTGCTAGAGTTAGCACCCAACAGGCTTAAACAGGGCAAGTTTTAAACATGTTTTTAGCCTCTTAACATGTTCAAAATGTCATTAAAAGTGCCTACCCATGTGAAGTGATTTCTTCCAAGTGAACATAGTGAATCTGACTGCAGTCGATGTGAAAGAAATGCATGAAAGTTGTGCTAATTAAACCCTGTTTAGTTCCTGTGTTGAGAGGCAGTTTAGGGACCGTCTATAAACTACAACACAGAAGAGAGATAAAACAAAAATTTGTAATCTATCAATTTAATGATAAAATAAGGCAGTGTCTCCAAACTTACCTCAATTATATCTTGTCTCCTGCTAGTTGTAGTTCAGCACTTACTCAATAAAGTTTTTCTGATTCTTTAAAAAAATAAGAATTTCTTATTTTTGAAAATATGTTTGTATCTCTTTTCTGTGTTAGTTCTGTGTAGTTATGCTACGTGTTGGAATCAACTGGAATTCTCCTTCAAAGGTGTCACTTTTGGCCACTGTACGCAGGTGTTTTAGTAAAAACTTATAAAACCCGCTGTATACTACTGCCTGTTAGCACCCAACAACAGAAAGACAGACACAGTTGGTAAGTAGCTGGTGAACATAGTGGAGCATTTAGCAGCTTAAAGCCAACAAGAGAGCTGAAACAGAGGGGATATTGGACTGACATTCATCAGCTGGCCAAAGAAAGAAACTTCAATTGAATGATAATCTTGCTCTGTAACTGCTAAATGCGTAAATAAGCAACTGTTTGCCTCAACTTATACATCAGTGTTGTTGCTGCCCGAAGAAAACCAGCTACCGCAGTTTTATGTACGGGCCTGGAGACTATGGAACAGTTTAATATTTTGGTAAACATATGCTTAACAACTATAACTGTCTGCTTTCCAAGAGTTAGATGAGAAGATCAATACAAGAGTTTTTACATTAACTAAGAATCTAGGTCCAACAGGCACTTAGCATAGCTTATCATAAAAACTGGAAACAGAGAAAACAGCTAACTAGGCTTCCTGTTTCCCATTGCATTGAGTCTTTATTCTAAGCTAAGCTAGACAGTAACAAGGGGAAACAGCTAGCCGGGCTCTCTACAGAGTTACAAGAAAGAAAGAAAAAAAGAAAGAAAGAAGTCTGTCAGCACCTCAAAAGCTCCGAAATGTGTAAATTTGTACACAAACATAAAAAAGAAAATTCTGAAATGTCACAATTTCTGCTCTTAGAGGGTGACGTGTTGTCAGACTTTAACCCATTTCCAGTCTTCATGCTAGACCAAACAACATCTGCTAAGCTTAATGATTCATGCACAGACATTTGACTGATATCATCATATTGTCTCATTATATGTCTTCACCTGGATCTACTAATCTCTTACATTATATGAGCAACTTCTTACTCTTGAAAGATGTTCCTAAATTGTCAGACATTATGCCAACATGGTAACTGTAAAAGCTCCTCTTATGAGTGCAGAACATTTGCCATCTAGTTTTTATGTCAATACTTTGCTGCTCATGCAAGTCACTGTAAACACCACAAAACCTTTAGCAAGAGTCAGTGGGTCACAGCAGGGAAAGGCGGGGGGGGGGAGATCTCCAGCTGTGACGCTTTGGTACAAGTTTCACTTCCTGCCCTCCATCCTGACAGCAGGAGAGAATCTTTAAATTTTCACTTCAACAAAACCTCTCCTCTCAGGCCCAGGTTTTCACCCGACCTGCTCTGAAATCCCCCGCACGCTGCAGCTGTGACCTCAGAGCTCTTTCTGCACTGCATGGTGGGAGGAGGTTACACAGAGTGGAGAGCACGGCATGCAGGATTGGTCTCTGTAATGTAGGCTATTTTTGTACACTCTCTCTTGATGTTTTCAGACCCTGCTTTTTAGAAATGTCCCTGTTATGATTCTCTAATGTTACTGAAACCTATTCAAGTTTAAATGATGGGACTTGTCAATATCATAGACATTAGGTGCATATATATTTGTTATTAGACTTTGAAATGTTAAGAGAAACATTCCCCCTCGTATACGCATGTAAAGAAAATATGGTTAGCTTCCTAAAATCAACATATACTGTATATCATCTGTTTTTGCAAATATGAAAGTGGTTACCTACATACCGACAATGTATCAGATGACATGTGTGCAGATGTGTTTCTAGCACGTGCAGTACATAAGTTGCTACTTTACAAATATACCATAAATTTATATATGTGCATACATGATTCTCTGTTTTCTTCTTCTTTTGCTATGATAATATACATTATACTGTGTATTTTTTTAATTTAATGTGACTGCTGTTTAAATGGGCAAAAATGTAACGAAACAAAACATTGAATCAAATGATTCTTTGATAGTGGCTGGCACTGCTGATCCCACTGTTGACAACAGTTTGTTTGTTAAAACAACACACTGCAGCTTTTAGCTACTTTTAGCTCATCATTTTGGTTCACTACTCATCATAGGTGACTCAAGTGGCCCTCATTGAAGTGTTTTTTGATTTACAGGAGTTGGTGGACAAAAATGGAGCTGAAGTGAAGTGCCACAAGTACTAGGCCTATTTCTATTTGTATACATTTGCAGAATCTTTGTGAAACTTTGGCAACTCCTTGACCCCACTTTTCATAAATGAGTGCAACAGCTAATCATACAATAACATCTAGAGAGAGATCATCTAGCATCAATCTACCATGAGGGGTTCACAGTTAATACTTTCACTGATTGCTTTTATTAAGGTGTACTTCATATGTATCTATTGATAGAAATAGTCAATAATCAGTCTCTACCAATGTTTTTAAGCCAGTGCAATTATCAATAGTTTAGAAGACAAGAAGCAGAAACCTGTCAGCCTGTCTTTTTGTGGGAGTATCTCTTGAGCTGATGACCTCTGCTGCTAGATTTACTGTGGTGAAGTGAAAACAAGCTCCTTCAATTCCCATTGATCACCAGAGGGCAGAGCCTGTTCCTCTCTGTTGGGTGGGGTCATAACCTATGAATTTCTAAGGTTCATACATGAAAGGGCACAGAAAAAATAGTTAATTCATCAAAAGGATTGGTTTCTGGTTTTGCTTGGAGAACAAAAGGTTCTGTAAATCATTCCTAATCAGACAACAGAAAGCAAATGAAATCGGCAGAGGAATCAATAGCCTTGGATCAATAGGTGTAAAGGACAGCTGATTTGGCTCTAGAGAGTTGTGGAATTCCAGAGGCCATACAGAAGGCCTTGGATCTGTTTCCACTTTATATCCACAGCTGTCAGAGCTCATTCTCGTCAAGATTGGACCACCTTTGCTGCAGGTAGCTCAGCTGGGCTTAACTAAAACAAAACCTCAGATGGCAGAGCAATATGGGGCAGAAACCAGTCTGATGGAATCTGACCGTATAGACAGAAGATTAAGGTAAGATTCCCCTCTGTCTGTCTCTGTCTCTCTGTCTTCCTCTCTCCTTTGCTCTTCCTCTGGAAGTAGACAGGTCTACAGTCTGCAGATGTGCAACAGATGGCGTCAAGTTCACTAATGGCTCATTTTCACATCTTTAAGGTCACAGACAATGGCTTTACCAACAGCAAATGCAAACATTTATCACTACAAATGACCCCATAATGGTAGTAAAACATAATTTAGACAGATTGGTATGATATTTTGGCAGCACTGAGGATAACATTATGATTAAATTAATGATTCATCCCTCCATCCATCCCATCTATCTATCTTCCCATCTGTTTTGGATTTAAATTTTTTAGCCATGCTAGCGGCTCTATGGATGACAATGTCCATCTGTAAGTCGGTCGACTGGTCGGTCCACCACTTGTTCCAGAATTAAATATTTCAACAACAATTGGATAGATTGCCATGCAAGTTTGTGAAGAGATTTATTGTCGCCAGAGGATGAAAACTTTAGTGATCCCTTAACTTTTCATTTAGTTTAATTTGTATTAAACTATATCAGCACATATTGGATGAATTGCCATGAAATTTGGTACAGATATTCATGTTCCCCAGAGGATGAATCCATGTGACTTTAGTGATCCCCTAACTTAAGCTCCATCATCAGAACAACAATTTTAATTAGTGCAAATAACTTGGGTTTATGACTAAATATGTGCAAACTAACGATACTTCCATCGGCCTGAGCTGTACTTTGAGTTTAGTGCTAATTAGCAAATGTTAGCTGCTTAATTGCTAACAATGGCAATAATTAACAAATAAATAACATAATAGCTGCTAAACATTCAACATGTTACATTTGTCAGTGTGAGCATGTTAGCACGCTGAAGTTAGCATTTAGCCTTAAAGAGCAGCTAACATGACTGCAAACTCTCAGTCTTGCTTTATACATCTTTTAATAGATGATATAACAGCCTAATTTAATTTGAGTAAACTACATGTTTCTGTAATGTATATGTGAACTATATGTTTGGTCAATTATATGTATATCTTTACTGCACATAATCATTGCTTAAGAAATGTTACAATAGCTTTAATATTGGCTCTAATTTTGAAGAGAAATAAAACTAAAATGACAAAAATTAATTGGAAAGTATACATAATTACAAAACTTAGACACGTAATTGTACTATTGGAAATGGCATGTTACATTGCATTAAATTAAACATATTCACAATAATCCCCCCACTTGATCCGTGACATGCTTCAGTATTAACCACAGAACATGCATGTTAACTCCCACATGCACATCTCAGACAGTGCCGCCTTCTCTATGAAAAATATAGTTGTGGATTCCATAAATGTTTCACCTTGTTAGGAGCTTAAAATTATAGCACAGACCCCTGAGGCAAACCTAATCTCAAAGTGAAGGGAAATCTTCTATCATATCAAGTGAAATTGCTGTGAGCTTTTCTCAGCCTATTCCGATAAGATACCGATCAGCCAAATAGATTAGCTTTTCCATTATCTGGCGGAGATCTTGGAAGGCATTGGGTAGATAATTTGCTAATGTTTCCTGTGACCTCCCCAGATTTAAATTATGTCTTTGGCTACATGTCAACTCAATCCTTCTGTTTACCAGGGACCAAGCACTCAAAGAGCCATTAATATTCAATGCAATGTAACTGTCTTTTCACATATTTCTCTGTAGCATTTACAGACTTTAAGGAAAGTGGTCTCCATGCTACTTGAAGGGTATGGATTGAACTGGCTGAGTGCTTCACAGACCTTGTGGGTGTTCAGAAAATAAATGACAGAGCCAGAGAAAAGAGGAAAAATAGGAATAGTATAGAAGATGGGGACATGGGAATAGAAATATAATTTAGAAAGTGGAAAATCACCTTTGCCTTAGATGTTTGGGGAGTGAGTCCAATCCGTATTTCAATGAACAACAGAAATCTTCTCTGATATTTCTGCATTTTGAAGTGAGATTCACTTATTCCAGGTTTAGTTAAGAAAATGTAATGAGATGCTTTGATGTCGGAATTTACGGAAATGAAAGTGGTAAAATAATTATGATAATAGATTTACATTGTCTTTTTTCATTAAAGCAGTTGCTTAATTCCAGACATGTTTTTATCATAAATACACGGCAGTGCTCCACAAACAAGAGAGGTTAGCTGCTTAGATTTTGCTCATAAACAATTTCATTTCATTAAAATATGCAAACACGTAGACACAAAAAGCGAGGGTTGATTTGTTTTGTCATGTTCAATTGCTGCACTTCTTCACCTCAATATAAAATGTCAATAAAATTTACACCACACAGACATTTTGTATCAGATCAGTAGTGTTATAAGAGCAGACCTACTATTGTTGTGAGTGTCAAAAAGTGTAGCACTACTGGGAGTAAATGTCCTACCCCTGGTAGAGCATGTTCTCTGCTCTTGTACTGACACTTGCTTTACCTCTAAACAAATCCACCTTAATTACAACAAGGCCTTCCCCAGTGGAAACGTGTCAAAACCATTCGCAAGTCGGTCTGATCTTTCAAAGAGGACTAGAATTCCCACTGGCCCCAGCAGGAAAAGGGAAAGCAGGTAGCGTACTCTGAGCGCAGACAGTGCTGCATTGTCACAAACTTTACAAAAATTGGCTTTACAATGACTGAATGACAAGCTCAAATTCAGCTGACTTGTATTACACAGTAATGTAAGGAACTCTGACCAAAGAGAAATAAGGGCAACTGCCATTTCATCCTGCAATCATATATTTTCAAACCTTGCTCAAATTTTCATTTAGCCCAGCACCGCCCCCTCCTTCTGGACTTATTAAATCAGCTGGAAGCAGTGCGGCTCTGTCACACAGTATTAGAACGCCATCCCCCCTCCTATTACCAGGTGCAGCCCTGTGATTTAAAGCTTTGATTCTGTTCAAATGACAACAAAGGTGAGCCCAGAGCTGACGCTCCTAATTCATCATTCCCTGCTTGATAAGAGCGGGATTAATGCTTTTAATGCGACGGTCGCAGGCAATCATCCATTTTAAAGCTGGCTCCCTGGAGGATGCAGCTAAAAAGGGAAAACACCTGAAACACAGGGAGAAGGCACATCACAGGGATATGCTGAGTTCTATAGGGCCTCTTAATACAGCCAGAGATGATGCTGGCCTCCTCTTTGCTACCAGAACCCTGCCCTGTGGCCTTGGCCTGCATCCCTGGAGCAGATGGTTTAAAGACCCGAGGTAAAGTTTGACCCAAATGTTGAAATCCAAAATTAAAAAAGCACCAGAACCACCCTCCTAAAAATCCTCTGCATATCCTCTCCTATGCCAGGAGGGGGTGAAGCTTTGAGATGGAGTCTTTGACCATTCAAATCTGTGTGCAAAATACCACCGTTTTTAGGACATGTTTTCCTGCCTTAATAGCTCATTATGTATTCACTCCATGCTTAATTTCACATCTGCTGACTCCTACACCCTTGCTCTTTACCCCCTAAGTTGCGCAAACACATGGGAATTGGAATGAAAATGATCCATTATCCACATGTGTCTGGGCAGAGTGAGCACTATCCCAGCTGTTTCTTTCTGTAGCTGCAATCTCTGCTTTAATACGCTCTGAACTGCCGCCAAGCAAACCACTCATGATGAGAGGGAAACTGTTGATCTTGACAGCCATAATGTCTCTCACCTTTGATCCCCCTGTCCATTCTTTAAAAGTCCCATGGCATGAAAACTTCCCTTAATGAGGATTTTTAATATGAGATTAACTCCCCCAGCTTGCCTGTGGTCCCCCAGTGGCTTGAAATGGTGAAAGGTGTAAACCGAGCCCTGAGGATTCTGCTCCATTTTTGAGAAAATTAAATCTCAGATGGGCCGATCTGGAATCTTGCTCCTTATGAGGTCATCAGGGGCAAGGTTACCTTCCCTGTCTCTGTTTTTTTCGCTTAGAGAATTTGGCCCAGCCATGAGAGAGAGACATTCAAACAATTTGCTTTCAAACAAGCAAAGTGGCAGTTGGTCAAGGCCACACCCCCAGTCTCCACCTTGCACCCCCCCCCCCCCCCCCCCCCCCCTCTCCTTCTCAAAAGCTACAGACTCAGAAATGTCACATACTAAGGAAAGCTCATTGTGGGACTGGCTCTAGTGGTTGTAATTCTGCACCAAGGCTGAATTTTGTGAAAGAGACTTCAGATATGGTATTAGGGGACCACTAAGGTCTATATAAAAGCATCCAAAGAGCACCATGTCACGGGACCATTAACATGTCTAAATCTAAGCTGCACTGTTAGAGAAAACTTTGGTTGAGTCTGTCTCTACCAATAGAATCTACCATTCATACGTGCATGAAGTGAGGTATCTTATACAGATTGAGGAAATACTAATGGAGAACAGGTCTCCTCATCCTCACAACCCTTTACCTTCAGCCTCAAGAATGATAAACATGCAGACGGATCCGACTAATGGTAATTAGTGACACAAAAGATGTTGTCACAGAATAAATGGAAAACAATATTAGACATGCTACTTAGGGACGACGCTGTCATTATGAATATTATTATATCATCATCTTGAAGCAAATTCTTTTACATTTTACATGATGTTGCTCTATATGATACATTCAGTACCACAAGTGCCACTGTGTTGTTTTGTGGTTTATTTTTTTTCCATTTCTGAGAAGAAGGAAAAAGAATTGACTTGATCAGTATTTAATCTTGATGAATATGGAATGTAAGGATTTCTTCTCTGAGGAAATAGCCAAAACACAAAAAACATCACAGAGGATGAATACATTTGAATAAATATATTAAATACATTTTATGTCAATTCTAAACTTGGGATTGTAATGTTGTGTTTAATTACATGAAATTAAATGTTGCCGATCGAAAGCAATCAAACCATGATTTACAACAGAGAACAGCTACGAGTCATTTGTTTCACGATAGCTCTTATGCTAGTGTTATATTGGCCTATTTATAAAGAAGGGAACGACACACACCTTTGCTTTGTTGTGTTGCAGTCACAAATTATCTATAGGAAATGATCAGATCAAATTGAATTATTAGAATTCATTGCTATTTCAGGGACAAATTACTAAGTGTAAGTCTCTGACTTGTGGCCTTAATTTCTGTTTACCCAAACTTTACATCCAATATGACCAGAGTTCCATCGTATAGTATTTCTTTTTAGTTTCAATATATACTGCAGATTTTCTTACAACATATGTACTGTTGCATGCAGTATGAATACTATTGGGACATACTACTTCTTCATAACATTGCGCTTTAAACTTTGACCTTCTTGCTCATATGTGCTGCACAAAGGATTTTGTTTACTGCATTTGACATAATATGTACTGGAACATAGTAGTTTTTTTTTTCTTTTGGCATACTAAATAGTATGGTAGTATGAATATTGGAACGCAGGGACTGAGCCGAGTAAAAAATGATAAGCACACAATGATAATCTGACATAACAAAAACATTACTATCCCAATAATACAAGACAGGGCCACTTCAGCACTTGTCACTTGATGGCAGTAAAGTTCAGATGTGTTACAGTAAAAATGTCAAAGGAAGACCCACAGCTGAGCTGACCCTCAATAGCCTGCAGAGGGGAGACAGGAGGGCGCAGGTGTTTGGTTGAAACCACAGTTTGGAGTCTGGATTCTATGTGTAAGTCAGTCATCCATTATATTCCATGCTGTGTTAAAAGACACACTTAGTTGAGCCCCCTGACATGTTTCAACATGCAAGCAGTGACATTTAGGACTTGCCAGATTATTTCTTAAGAAGGATAAGAGGAGTCAGGCAATGAGGATGAGTCACAGACTGTACACAGTTTTGTGTGTAATTGGCATGTGAGCAAACAGTGACATAAGATAACTGTGATAGTTAATGTTCATTTACTAATCCTCTCAGCTCAGTTGTTATTGGAGGGGCCAGACAGTATGTTCTTTTGCCTATGATGTATCATCTGATCAAAAATGTAAATTTTATGAGACACATCAAACACATCAAAGGAGCCTGTGATCACCTGACATTTGAAAGCAGTAGCATGTTGGAGTGTGTTAGAGTATTAAGGATTGAGTCTAGGAACAACCTACAGAGAGACTGTGCTCCTAATCAGAGCTCCAGGCCAATGTGAGGTGCTGCAGGCCCGAGCTCTATGAGCTGTGATGCTTCATTATTATCCCCCTTTAGCTACATCAACAACACAGTAGGCTGCTTTAATTACTCTCCATCAGTAGGGGAGTCCAAGCCACTTCAGAGACACACTCTAATCCCCCCCCCCACCCCGTTTTTTTTCTCTGCAGGGCACTCATTGTCTCCTAAATATCATTTCCATGAGCTTTATGCTCACTATTGGATTAAAATGTGGAAGTTTTGCTGAAGGGGGTGAGGGAGTGGGGATGGGGGGTTGGCAATTGGGTATTTGAGCTTAGCCCGAGGATGTCTCTGGTAACAGCATTTTGGTTGCATCTGCTCTGCAGCCCACAGAGGAGACGCTGGCTTGAGTCGCTGTTCCTCAGTTAGCCCCACAGACACAGATTATAGCCCTTTGTGCACAAACAATTATTATTATTAATCTCTTTGCATTTTAACCTCAGCGTTGTTACAGTGAAATTTCAGTTTTGAGCAACAATGTTTACTGTATTTCACTAAATTAGACCACTACAAAGATAGAGAAAACCCCTTAACATGTGCATGTTTCAAGTTACACTTAACTGAAAGTTGGGAACAATGGAGTAGGACAGATTTCCTGTAAATTTAACCGCAATATAGACTGTTTAATGTCAATAATAAAATCAATGTCCACCCAACCTTCGTCAACTATTAGCTGAGTTATACAGCTAAGCTAGTGCTCATGTTAGTGCAGTTTTGTTTGCACTCGACTCAAAAGTCAACTAAAGCTAAATCTTTAAATTGATACTAGATCACTTTTTAAGCCTACACAGATTTTTTTGTGTTTGACAGATTAATACATTGATTTTGGGCTGATTGCCACTTTAATTTTCCATCAAATAGTTAACTGTACCTACAAACCAATGAAATCAAAAGCCAAATAAGTGAAGGAAGCATAATGGCAAAATTTTCCATACAGAGCTCGATGGTGTGGAAATATTATGAGTCATGTTGCGGTGACCTTTGCTGTCTCCAGATTTTAGTCTTACTTAACACCTACGCAGATTTAGGACCGATGTTTTTAGAGAGAGTCACTACCATTGTCATCAAAGCACTAAAATACCTGTTGAACAGTTAGTGACAGACAAGCCCTTTAGACATATTGCTTTCGTGAAAAATATGTGGAAAGAGAAAAAAACAAAACAATGAATTCAAAGTTGACATTTATAACCATTTACCACAACATATCGTAAACAAGGTAATTGTTACATGAGTGTGAAGATATAATTGTCTTGTTAAGAAAAGTGTGACTGTTGCATGGTAACTTCAGGGATAACGTAGGACTTAACACTGCAACAGCTGTGCTGACGGATTCCTACTGAAGCAACAGTAACAGCGCTGAAACAAGTACGCACTCATGCCATTATAAGCCACTTTGAAAATAAGTCTTCTCTGTGAAATGGCTTGCAGGGAGTGTCTCTCTACAGAAGATAGGGATTTGAGTGTTCACCAAACCAGTTCAGAGGGGACAGCATGTATTGTCTTCCTATGATTAAGCAGTATTAGAATTCCCACTTCCTGCCCCTGTATGCATGCCAAGGCTCTTTGTTAGACTGAATGCAGAGCCTATTCATCTCAGAGCGCACAACAGAACGCAGTAATAACACAGCCATGAGTTTTGACTGATGTCAGTGAGGCGCAGGGCTGCTTCTGTAAGCAGGAACCAGAGCTGCTACAGAGGCCCCTCTCACCTTCTCCTCATTGCTCAGTTGACCACTAAGGCTTGCTGATCTGTGTGTGGCCCCACTCCAACTTTAACACTACTGTCTTTTATAGATTCAGAAGATCCAACAATAACAGCCGGGCTAATCCAGGTTAACCTCCAAGCCCCGCTTGGCCCCTTGTCTTCTGTGGTCAAAAGAAGACTGGGTTGATGTTTCTTGAATCTATTTGTTCACAGCAAATGATTTGTAACAATTACATATATTTATATATATATACAAACAATATTGGTATTACTAGCCATGTGAAGCACCAGCAAATCCATTTTTGCTTGGCAGTGTTGATTGCCACATACAAACAAAGAAATTACAGCCGCCCCAATGTTGTCCTAATAGACTCTGCACATTGTTTTCTGCTATGTTTAGTTGCACAAATATGATGTTATGGCAGTATGGTAGCAGATGTTGTGAGCATCAAACAATAAAGAATGGGTTAGGAGCTGTCATTACTAGGAACTAGGTCACCATTCAAGCCGACTGGATTGCATTGACTGTTTCGAGTGACTATTGATTTTCTGACTAAAGCAATGACATCATTAATATCACCATTAGCCTGCCATCTGACACAAATGGGTAGCTTGGCTGCTGGGCCAGACAATAAGTCAAGTGGATATGAATCAGAGACTGGATGAATTAAACATACAGGCCATTTCAAAGCAAATGTGCATTACACATTGTAAGAGGTTGTAGAGCTCTTTCACTCGACCGTGTTCAAAACGAAATCACCTGAGAGAAACAAAGTCAACGTTACCGCCGCCTTAGCACGCACAAACACAAACAGACATTACCAGCTAATTCTCCTTTCAGCGCTCGATTTAAACTTAATCTGTGAAAGATGAGAGATAAATCAACAGACCGCTTTTCAGCAGGTTTTTCAAAACAAAAACAACAATGAAAGAAGGATTATTTTCACTTTAATCTGGGGGCACCAGCTTAGCTAAAACAAAAGCACGACCATGGGAACGCATGGAGGAATGAGAAGGCTCGCTTTACCCACCAAAGCCAGCTCTCCAGCAAACCACAAAAGAAGAACAATGTGTTTGTGTGTGTGTGTGTGTGTGTGTGTGTGTGTGTGTGTGTGTTGGGGGGGGATTTGAGATCTATATTAAAACTGCAAATAGCTTTTAAAGATTAGTGACGGGCAGAAGGAGGTGACAGCAATGGGATATGTGAAAAGTGGATTGCCCCTCCCTACTGTGACTATTTTGATAGCAGTAGCGTTGACAAGCATCGACTTGATTGTGAGAAGGCAATGTACGCTGAAAGCCTTGACAAGTTTCTTTGAGACATGTACAGATCTTTTGGTGACTGAAAGGAACACAAATCAGGATTATGCATTACACAGACACATTTAAACAGCTGGCATTAGGAGCTCTGAAGAGAGAGTGTGTGTGTGTGTGTGTGTGTGTGTGTGTGTGTGTGTGTGTGTGTGTGTGTGTGTGTGTGTGTGTGTGTGTGTGTGTGTGTGTGTGTGTGTGTGTGTGTGTGTGTGTGTGTGTGTGTGTGCTGGCATGCAACCATAGCCTGAATACTCACATTCTCATTCTCATAATCTAAACAAATGTTTTACTGAACATTTAGTGAGCAAAATAGTCTCTAAATTTGTAAAGAAATGTGACTGTGATTCTGTTTGGCCTTTTGTTTTTATATGAAAATATCCAGATTTTCATCAGAGCACATGCAGCTTTGAATGTGAGTGCATGAGCGTACGTCCTGTACCCTGCGCTTATTTAAACCGATCACCATGGTCATCACAGGCTGTGTACAGTCGTTGCTCTGTTGTCAGAGATGTGTCTCACTCTGCAGCATTTGTCAGGATTAGACAGGAGTAATCCCTAACCAAACTCCAGAGGATGTAATTTGGAGATATGTGCTGGAACTGAAACTGTGTCGGCTTACTCCCACAACCCCCAACTTCCACCCCATCTGAGCCATCTAAGTCTTTTTTGCCAGGCCTCAGACACGTCCAATATTTTGAAATGGTAGAAAATGTAAAAATATGGACAAAAAGAAAGAAAGAAAAAATAAAGTGAAAGAAGTGGAGCTGCCAAGTGCCCTTCAACTCACTTTCTAACCCCACTCTTAAACAAACCCTCCTGCAGGCAGGTGGGGTGCTCATGATGTCAGGCCCTATCGCTGATATCGGTTCTAATATCCCTCAACACTTGGCTGTCGCATCACCACCCACCATTAAGTCATCGCTTGTGTCCGACACAGGGGCCGATCTGTGTGCTCTGGCCCACTCCCAGCCCTGTGCCTTTATCACACCCCAACCTCTCTGTGACAGACAGGACTGATCTCCCCTGCAGCAACCCTCCACCCTGCCAGTAAAAGGACAGCAGTGGAAAAAGCCCCCCGGGGCCCACTGAGGATGAACTCATGAATCAAACATGCGCCCGAAGCTTCCCTCTTATCACCGAGGTCAGCCCAGGCATTAATACGGCATGGCTCCAGGGAGCTACCTACTGTGACCTCCCCCAGTTTCCCTGAACAGAAGGGCACAGTCCTCAGGAGCCGGTCCAGTGAGAGAGGGCCTCCCTCCAACACAGTCACTTCACATTACGTCCATACACTGAGAGAGGGGGGCGACAGAGAAAGATAGAGATGAGAGAGAACAAAAAGAGGTGCAGAAATGAAGCATGGAAAATCTAATAGACAAAGAAGGAGAGGAAAAAGAAAAAGCAATATTCGTTGGTGCAATGCTGTGTAGGGAGTAACACGTGGGTAAAATCGACTGTGTACACAGGCCCTTTCAAACACCACCAATCTTCATTGGCCAGACGGGGTGTGATATATGTGACTGTCTGCCAGCGTAAATTAGGCAGTCCAGCCTGCTGTGTGGTAAAGCATGACGGGGCCGGACAGTGCACTAACTCAGGCGGCCTGGTGCCATGCACACCAGCTTCTCTTTGCTTTGCTGTGCCATAAATCACCAGCTGGGGGAAATGAATCGCTGTCCGTCCGAGCTGGATGCACCAGCTGGCACCGCCATCACCTGACCAGCAGGAGACCATGCCGACACTAGAGCAGCTGAAATCAAGAAAAATGAGGCATGGAGGCAGACGGAGCCATAGCCCTGCGCTCTCTCATTAGTTTCCTCTGGGCTTCCTCCACACCGAGCTCGTCTGAAGTGAAAGGGCACACAAAATATATTTCAGTGTGTCACCTGAGGGGAGGAAAAAAAGGGGGAAGAAATGATCACCCCTGGTCTCCTCACAAATCAATGTAGAAGTGAACTGGCAGACAGTATTAGTGTTTCTGAACCCGGAGCTCTGAGAGACAGCAGGAGGGACTGCAGCTTGGGGAAAAGTAGAGGCTGCGTGTGGGGGACAGCTTGGTGTTCGCTCTTATTTAATGGAGTTATTTTACTGAAAGTAATGACTCAACCCTATTGGGGATTCCACTCTGCATTCAGATGTAGTTAACGGAAAAACATGTTGATGAATAGATTTTCACTTTTCAATATTGCTGAGTTGCTAGTGGAGGGCCCACTTATATGCTGACCGCTGTGTTTATCAGAAGCTGTGTGGGCGTCAGAACTGAGGCACTCATCAGGAAAATGGGTTGAAATTACATCAATAGAGCCACATAGTGAGTTAGAGATCTGGAATAATATGTACTTGATCCTCTACTATAGACATAGGGATACTGGTTACCTCTGATGTTCATCCTCTGTTGATGAATTATGGTTTCAAAACATTTTTCTGCATTAATCTCCACATCACGTTAAAGCAGCAACTTCTCAGCGAGAGGGCAATCAAAGTCAGTGATGGATATATTTGCATTATGAAAATAGGCCAGCGAGAATGAACAGATGCAGGCTAGATTGACATTAAATGTGAGGCTTGTGGTACAACCCTTGGTTGCTGCGTATGATTGGCAAGGCCAATATCCTGTGAACCCCCACAGCAGTTTTAGCCTAATTTCGTTGGTCCTGTGGAGCAGCAAGTCTATCACTGTCTCAGATATAGAGGATTAGCTTCTCTTTCCTGCTCAGATGAATTTGCCTGTCATGGTGTGCTGATAAATGGCAGGAAGGCTGAGGAAATGTACTGTGGGCTCATTGGAAGTGGCAAGGTGAAGTCTGGCCTGGCAGCCTGCCCCAGGCTCAACCCTCACCGCGGTTGTGACCGCCCACAGATGTCCAGGTGTACGTTCACATATCGGCAGCCGGCTCATCAGTCGGCTGGTCAGTCAGTAATGGACCACAGCATCAGTTTGACATCTGTTTTGACAAGGAATCCGATTCCATCAGCGTGTCTCAAGGTCCCCGGATACAGCAGATAGTGTCCATTGCTTCTGCTCCATTCGTGTGAAAAGGGTATGTTTAAAGGTCAGGCATACTTTAAGCACCTGCACCTGCACCTGCCTCCAGCTTAAAAGCCATACATTTGATTTTTTGCTGGATAACAATTAAGCTCAGCTAAACTCAATCTTTATTTAAACATAGTCTTAATAAGGAGAAAAAAGGCTACAAGTTATGGAAATGTAATTACATCCAGTACAGTTTTATTACCGCTGGTGCAGAGGTATCAGTTCTTTTTCATCAAAACATTCCCATCACGCCTCTGTGGATGTGGCTCAGTGGCAACAAAAACAACTGCTCTCCATTTCCTGTCCTCTTCTCTGCAGCTGTTCCTGTCACCACCTTCCACCCCCAGCCCGACCCTCACCACACCTCCATTTTCAGCTGTAATCATGTCACCATGCAAATGCTGTGCACTGAGAGGTTCATGTTGCCCTCTCCGGGACATCATTCCCAGCTGCCTGAGCCCTTGAGTTGACCACCCAGGGGAGGGAGAAGAGGAAGTCATTACTGCTATCAGAGTCAGGCACAGTCCCTATACTGCCAGACAGCCCCTCCAACTCATAAAGTCCTTGACGACTTCACTAAAACATCCAATTTCAGTCGGACCCCATTTATAATGACGAATAGAAATCAATCACTCCAACCACTGCACACTCCTCCTGAATCTGTCTGCTTATTTGGCTGCCCAAAATGGCACGGAAAAAAAGAATCCCCCCCCCCCCCCCCCCCAATGCTGGTATCCTATCCACATCTCCGGGATATTCATAATTCATCATCTTCGATTCCTGACATCTGCCACTGATTGTGTCGACAGGTTGGCTGGAATTAGCCGCTCCTGGGAGCGGCGGTAATGTGCTGGTGGCCCAGCACATGCACCGCGGCT
This sequence comes from Etheostoma spectabile, assembly GCF_008692095.1. Lineage (NCBI taxonomy): Eukaryota > Metazoa > Chordata > Actinopteri > Perciformes > Percidae > Etheostoma > Etheostoma spectabile. The sequence goes on from NC_045737.1 coordinate 8,386,911, forward strand.
GGGGAGGGGTTGCGGGTTGGGTGGAGGATTGAGGGCCGGAGCGGCAGGAGCCTTTCACACTCCTAATGTGTAATTAGGAGCCATTTTGGAGCGCTGCCTTCCTGCACTGAAATTGGCTGCCTTTTATTAATCACACAGACCAGTTCAATGGCACGATGGCTCTCCCTATAATCTAACACAAAATGTTCTTAATTACAGAGGGGGAGAGACAGCGAAGAGAGGGGCCGCAGCTCCTGCACAATCCCCTCGGGTTCAATTTCTGAGCTGCTAAACACAGACAAATTGAACATCTACTGCGGCATAGCAGTCCACATGCGGTGTTAAAAATAATGGTCAATATTTTGTCACTCATTCTTTCAACCTACATTACAGCCTACATTTGGCATGTTTTACATAATGGGTATACATTCTTCATAAGGAGCATGCAGAGAGCCGAACTCTTACAGCTCCATGAAACCATTTGCATTTGCAGAATGTTAGCTCCACTTGAATGAGAGATCATACATATTATGTGATTACAAGTACTGGTCCTCCTTTGAAGAGTTAAGTACTGTGACCCCGGCCATGCTCATCAGTGCTGATGCCCTCATGACTAGATGAGCACTAAATACTTCAGTGTTCATCCTCAGTGGTTGTGTTTTTTTTGTCATGCCACACATCTAATGGAAAAGATCACAAGTACATGAAAAGCAATCCAGGCAGGGAAAAGTAATCACTGAATTCTTGATGATGGATGTAATACATGATTGGTAAAGACAGGATTTTTTAAAATGTGTTCAGCAAGTGTTGAATCATTTTCTGCTTAAAACAGAAATCAGTGGCAGTAATAAACTCTTGAACTGTGAAATTCATTATCACGTCCTTAAAAATGAATACATTTATTTTCAAAATACTTAGCAATGAAATAAACTGAGAGACATTGAATATGACATTTAAATGTAGCCCATTTAAAAACAAAACTACATTATTTAATATATGCATAAGAATAATATATTATGTATAAGATATATTATTTATAAGAAAATAATTTATTTAATATTTTTTTAAATGTACCTTCAAATTGAAATCATGCTGTTTTGTATAATCAAAGTCAAAATGTGGTAAACGGTTATTCTGAAAATCTGATTTTCTGTGTCCGTTTTTTTATTTGTGTATAATCCAATGATAATCTGAACACACTGTATTCTAGAAATCCTTCACACTGATTGTTTCCTGTCCTGTCCTTTCGCAACAGTCACAGATTTTGTGGCTAATCAGAGTTGATTTATTTCACGTTTTTTTCACAGTATTTGCATCCTTCACAATGTTATCTTCCTGTAAGTGAATGCAATCATGCAAAATGTCCACTTTTGTGTTTCTAGTGTTTAACAAGGCCTGACCCATATTTTTGAATATTTTTGATAATGTGGAAAACGTATGAAATAAAACATGACTAAATCCTTTAAATAGCCATTGACTAAAGTTTCTCTGACAACCGAGGAACAGCGGAATAACAAATAATCATCACACCACTAACGTACAGTGGAGGATAAAGACCCTTTCCTGTCTCCTGATGGCACTGCAGCAGGACGCTCACAGCACTGAGGTCATCTCTCACTGAAGGCCGAGTGCTTTAGCATTCAATGGGGCGGCTGCATGAGAGCATAGCTTGCCACTCAAGCCTTATTGATGGAATCCAATACAAAAAAATCTGATGCGGGGTCATTGATCGAAGGTCTTGGCTTATCTCTGCTCAGCTTGAAACGGAGTCCAGTGAAACAGCAGCTGTCACAAAGTGCTCACACAGACATGGACAGCAGCTCTGAGAAATGGGAAAATGTCAACGCAATTTATGTATATGCAAGAACTGAAGGCCAAGCTGGGACTACATTAAACAACACCCTCTGAACATGTGTAGGCAGGGAGCCAGACTCATTTCATTTTCCAGTATTTTAAATAAAAAACAACACAATTTTAATCAAATAAGTAATGGATCAAACAACAGCCAAACATAACTGATCAACAAAAAGCTCTATCAATGTCTTTGATTTCCTACTGAATGACTCTAGGGCTGAGAAATATAGTTTAACCCACGACATAAATATATATCACCTTATGGTACGTTTATCCAATATCACAAACAATCAAACTGACTCAAGTTGATTTGTGGAGGAATAATTCAGATCCTTTAATTAACAGTTATATTAGAAACACCATTACAAGTAAAAGAACTTCAATGACTTTTACTGGAAAATAAACTTAAAATATATAAACTAAAAGGTACTCACTAAGTGTTGTATTATTATCCTATTTTTTTTTATGCATCAAGAGTTGAACGGCATTTTGATGTAAAAAGTTGACAAGGTACCAATTTTACCTACTTTATAAACAGTTGGGTAGTATTATCTATGGCAAAGAATCAAATCTTTTAAGTTGATATATCTTGTGTGTAAAATGTAGATCTGCAAATAAACAAAAAAAAAACTAGTAACTATAGTTAAAATGAAACATAGTGGTGTAGAAGTTCAGTGTAGCAGACAATGAAAGTAACAATGCAATCAAGTCAGGTACCTGAGTAAACTTAATACTTACCGGGATACAGATTATAGATTACATGAGAGAAGACTCTTTATAAAACATTACACTGAATCAATAATTTGAACAACAGAAATGTGTAGAGTGATGACATAAGACTAAATGCTGCAACACCATAGAAATCTACATTAGATGAGAACTTTTGCTTCAAAAAAAGTATCTTCTAGAAAAAAGCTGCAAAAACAGTCCTAATAATGGCACTTGCACTGTAGCAATTGGAGTGTTATAATTAGCATTCAGAGTTTGGCAGAGTTTCTAAGTTCTGGCCCAATGGACAGAGAGTAAACTCCACAGGGGAGTCCCCGGGGAGCGAGACATGCTGGGTGTGAGAGGGGTTATTGGACTGTGCTGTCTCTCTGACTGTGAGCCACTGGGGACGAAAGCAGAGCTGCCTGATGGTGCACTGAAGCCTGAGTGTGACACCTGGGCTGTCTGTCACGGCCACAAACACAGACAATGTGACACTTGACAGGATAGGAGTTGAGGCTGCAACACCAGAAGTCAAGACCCGGCTGACAGAAAGGATGAAAGGCTTGCAGTTCAACTCAATAATTTCCCCGACACACTTTAATCCAAGCCTGTTTGTCTCCTTCCTTCTTTCTCTTCTTTCTCCTTTCACATGTTTATGGCCCTTTAAATAAATTAGGGTACTGAGGAGGCTGAACCCATCAAATAGAGTCGTTTGAACTGTGTGTGTGTGTGTGTGTGTGTGTGTGTGTGTGTGTTTTAATCAACAGTGTGAGGCGTGTGACAGTCTGAAAAGAGGCAGGATGAAGGGCTGCAGAGCCAGAGAACTTTAAGAGGAGTTCTGACAAACAGGCTCTTACGATGAATTTCCCACTCTGCATCGCTAAACTAAACTGATATCCAATTATGTTCCCCACATCGACAAGCTAACGGAGCAGCTGTGAGCAGCAAAGGCTTGCAGTGTCAGAATTGGCCAGGCGCAAGACAGAGAAACCCAGGACCTTGAAGGAGATGTCACAAGGAGGCCGGAGTCAGCCGCTTGAGTGAGCGATGGTCCACACGCTTGCCTGAAAGCATGACATTGCCAAAGGGGGAAAAACACCATTTTATCATTCAGTGCGATTCGCACCCTCTCTCCCTGTCAAACATGCCATATGTCCCCGTCACAGGTCGTCTTGCTGGCTTATCGAGTGTGACAGGGCTATTCACACACTGCTCCCAATCAGACACCATCTCCTGCAGAAAAAAATCACCACCATAGCACAGTGACAGGCTGTCAGGCAGAGGGCACCAACCTCCACAGGGCCTTGGCTGAGAGTCTGCCCATACGAGGGAGGGGGCAAAGGCCAGGGGTTGCGATGGGAGACACAACGCAGGCATCCACACGTCCACACACCTCCGACACACTCATGCTGTTGACAGTTTTCCTCCGTTATTCAATCAGCAACAAAGCAAAGTCTTTAGACTCTAAGTCTAACTCTAAAGCTTTTATGTATGAAAACCTAATTTCTTTACATGCTCTGTGAAATACATTTGACTGGATGATGAAGATCATGTGAAACAGGTCATTTGTCTGGCAGGAAACAAAAAGGTGGTAAGCAAACCTCACCTGGGACTTTACCCTGCGACCTGGTCACCTGCCTATTTTCCTAACCACCAGACCATACGAGCCTATTATGTGTTGCGCCAATCCGAGGCTACAAGTCAGGACGGCCAGAGGTCACTGAAATCCATGTGTAGGGCGCACAATCTCACAGCTTTGAAGATTCGCTTTTCTTGATGCACTTCTGGAGTCTGCAAATGTTTACTTTGATGCCAAAGAAGCTCAGTGATGCTTAGCCACTTGGCTCCAAACACAATAACACTGCAGATGCTGAATATATTCACTAAGTGAGCAATCAGTTGCAAAGTGGGCTGAAAATTACACTTATCCCACACCTCATGATGATATGCATAGAGAAATACACCAGAAAGCAAGAGAAGGAGCAGAGGAGCAGGGGGGAGAAGTGGTATCACCTGATCGGTCTTATCTTAAAAAGCGGCGGGATGTGTCACCTCAACTCTTCAGAAAAAGAGATAGAACCCTCCTGGCACATTTTTATATGAAAGATTTATGTGAAATGATTGCTAATCTATGCAAAAAAAAGCAATCAGTGACTCATTCATAATGCATGAGCAACGAGATACCAATTTTGCAACGCTTTCGGATTATTAGATGTTATCGTGAATGCAGCAGATGAAATATGAACACTCCTACCTGTCCCATTGTAATTACATGACTGCAGTGGTCGAGAGATACACTGGGAGAAGGGAAAATGTGCAGAAAGAAACATACAGAAAGACAGACAGACAGACAAGCAGACATCCATTATTATCTGACTGCAGATAGCTCTAAATGGGAATATTTGTTTCTAACAGCTTTATGTATCCATTTGTGCCCTAATTTATCAACCTAAAAGCTGTGGTTTTAAGTACATCTGGCTGACATTTTAATGGCCCATCAATCACGCAGTGTCATGTGATAACATTTTGAGATCATTCTCCTCCCAGAGCCTCACAGACAGAAAAAAAACTGAATCCAATAAATTGGCTGCAATCCCAGGGAAATGATGAGAACCTATTTCTAATTCAAATGCAAGTTTAAAATTATGAATGCTCGATAAGCTGCTTCTCAAATTAATGCAAATCATATTTTATTTAGGATATTTTTGTTCTTTATAAACCTCTAATGCATTAAATATATTTGTGTGCCAGTTTCTAAACTGCAGTTTAATGCCTGACAAAAAGAAATTACAAATCCTGTTTACATTACTGGTGTCAGATTAATAAATGCAATATATTAAAGCATACTATTTTTCTTGTAAAGCAGCCATTAAGGCATACACATAAACAAAAACCAAGAATTAAACTGAGTTGATAAAAATATTGCTAAACCTCCCTCAAAAAAACTGCACTTTTTTTTTTCTCTTCTCCTAAAATCACTTTATTTTAACAAAAAGAATCCAGACAAAGTGCTGAACTTTGACCTTTCCAGTTTGATGAGGGTGTTTCCAACACAACCTCACATGCAACTGGTCCCATCTGAGACACACACACACACACACACACACACACACACACACACACACACACAGAGAGAGAGAGAGAGAGAGAGAGAGAAGCCTGACTTTTTTAACTTCAGTATTAACATGTATGGATTGCACCTGGAAGTCTTGTGAAAAGCGCTGACAGATTTCATACTTTTACATTCTGGGCAACTTCGACACAAGGGATTTGCTCTTAACACGGAGCACAGCAAGGATGAAGGGTGGTATGAAAAATCAATGAGGCTTTTCAAAGGCAACAAGAAAAACCAGCGCCTTAGCCTGCAATTAAACAAGAACGCTCATGGCACCGAGGGATGACAGAGTATGTTGCAGGTGCCCTCGACTTCACAGAACCAATTACAGGATCGATACAATGACATGATACAATTCCATGATGGAAAATGGGACGTTGACTGGGATTCACTCTGTCATGTGTTTCAGATGTTTACAATAATACAGCTCAAGCAGGTCTATACACTGTGGGCCCATTATGTAAACATGAGTGAAGCCCAGTTCTAGACCAAACAGATCCCCCACGTGGAAACTTCAGTTGAAATATTTTGTCTAAGGGAAAGAGTGGAGAGAGGCTTTCAATATGGGGGGTTGTGGAAAAAAAACTGAAGCGGCAAGAGATACAAAACTGATGACATTCCCCTCAGCCTCAGCTGTACTTTGTATTTAGTCCTAATTCACAAATCTTGGTATGTTAACATGTTAAACTAACATAGAAAACATTGTACCTGCCAAACATCAGCATTGCAATTGTGAGAATGTTTGCATTTATGTTAGCATAGCATTTAGCTCAAAAGACCTTATAAAGATGCTAGTTTGACTATAGTCTTTTTTTCATATATGAATTACTGGATAATTGTACCGCTTTACTTCTTCACAACTGGTTAACATATGCAACTAATGATAAGTGGACCCAAGCTTCGTTTGGACGTCCAAAATGCTCAAACCCGCATTCCAACTGCATATGTCATGGAAAGCTTACATTGGATGAAAAAAATATATATTTAGAGGAACTAGGACAAAAGGAATAATGCAATGTTCCTCCCTAAAACTAAATCCTTTGGCAGCGCCCTTGTTCCCTGCTGTCTTAATTGGACCCCTGCTACTAACACCGCCCGCCACCCCCGACTTACCGAAAGGGCAAACACCCCCAGGAGGATCATACAGTCCTTCATGACTGAGAGGAGCTCATGATGTTGACTCTGTCTGTGAGGCGATACGAAGGCTGAGAGTAGGGTTGCACAAATCTCCCCTGCTGTGGCCAAATGCACATCCTCTTTCGACACAAATATCACAACATAAATTATAACACACACACAAGTCATTTTTCAATCTAACAACCGACAAAATACTGTGAACAAGTGGCCTCTATATGTTGATGCAAATGCTCACTATATGGAGTGAAACACTGAATCCCTGTTAGTAAAACCAACGGCCAACAGCAACATGATATCTTGTCAGTCAGATCTAATTCTGTGTTCAAACTTAATGGCTCCTGACAAGCAAATCACCAGTGGACTGAGGGACCAGAGGGAAAGTGCCTCAGTGAGCATGACCACTCAACAAATTCACATTTAACATTTCATTCCTCCTGCTTGGACAAAATGAATTATACATCCTTGATTCTCCCACATTGATCCATCCAGAGAAAGCTCCCTCAACGCTAAATGTTAAATGATTTGTATGTCCCCTTCCTCACTATTGGGACAGCATCTCTCTCATTCTGACATTCTCCCTCTATCCTTGACCCCCTTTCCTCACTCCCTCTGTTATCTGAAATAATCTAAGGGCCTCTTTAGATTCTATTCATCAGAGCAGAAAGAAGCAGGCGCTGACATTGATAAAAAAAAATACCATCTGTGCCTTGCAGGGGTAAAAGGAGTGAGAGAGAATGAGACAGAAAAGAAAGAGAGGGGCTTCAAATGAAACAGGCTCTGTTGTCTCCCTCTTGCCCCCCTCGTCAATGCCATTTCAATTGAAAAGCGCAGTGGTAATTAAATTCCAGCAGGGGTTAGGGGCAACTGTGCGGCGCACTGACTGGGGGCTGCCCTGACATAAAGATGACACAATTCAAGAAGACAGAGGGGGCGCCAGGCGGAAAAGGAGGGAGGGTGACAAATGTTGTGTATTCACATACACTGCCAGATTCATACTACTCAATCTTCATGACATTTAAAAAATAGGAAATGAAATGGATATTCAAACTCAACTGAATCCCACTATGACCTTTTCCCCAAATCAGGGATATTCTAAACAGATCCTTCTTCTATATCTGCGGCATTTGCTGAATATTTCGTAATGCTTAAGAGGATGAGCAATTAGGTGGAGGAGAATTAGTATTTGGGAAAAGTGTGTGTGTGTGTGTGTGTACGTACATATGTGTGACTTACAGAAGGACGCTGGTTGTTGTTGATTCACATTATAGCGACTCTAATCCAGAGGCTCCAGAGAGGCCACACACTCTCTGCTGTCCCCCTGTCCCCTTGTCCCCATCCTCTATTAGCAAAACAAAAGCTAGTCGGTTTTTGACTGCAGGAACAAAAAGTGCACTGCATGCATTATTTAGAAATAACAAATTCACCAAACCCTAACAGATATTTCATATTATTTTTTTGAGATTTTAAATTCATAAATCACTAAAAAAAGGATTTGTTTTGGCATTATTTTTGCATTTAAAACACTTTTACGTTAGAAGTAGAGCATAGTTAAAACTGTAGGGTGGATGTTAATTCAAAGCAGTTGCAAACATCTGTCTTTATAATAATGTGTGAGAGTGAGAGCTTTACATTATATGCAAAACAGTTCTCAGAATATATTTCTGACATTATTATTTTCTGGTTTCACCAACATTGTTTATGATGCAGATAAATATCATAGCACCGTCACTGTGATAAACCTCTTTGGAAACTATGAAAACTCAAGAAAAAAAGAAAATAAGTAATTGGGTTTTTTTAAAGAACCAAAAATCAATTTAATTCAAACTTTTATACTGCCATCATTTTCCGTAAAATTGCCACTTTTATTCAAGCAGTTATCGACCAGCACGATACAATGCCAACAGTGAGCATTAATGACTGACGGTTATCTAATCCATTAAGATATGTTGGCTCTGCTTTAAACATTTGGATGCAAGTATAAATTAATTCTGCCTGTGCTTCACTTACACATTAATTAATTTATCACAGCCTCTTCCCATAAATCCTGTTCAATAAAAAGCATTTGTGCAACTCTGGTGCCATCTAGTGGACAAAGTACATATAATTGCACCCTTAAGTCACTTCCCCACAGGCCTAAATACATATCAGTAATGTGTTAGAGACACAGGTGCATTGTTGTTAGTTTCAACAGGATTGGGTTGTTTTTCAGTCAGGAAAACACAGGAAGCTCTGTCCAGCACCACTCAGTGCGAAATGTCCCTTGTTCCACACGGCTCACTTCATTGGTTGAGCTCTTGAGGTAAACCTAAAAAAAACTTTCCTCTTGTTCAGCCACAGTCTCAGTAACGGTTTAAAATCTCCAGAATTTCCTCCTTAACAGAGAGAGGAGAGTGCTGCTGGACACCCGGCCCGCCAATACTTGTTTCCCAGCAGTCAAAGCCACAGTCCTTCAAGTCCTGCACGGTAGCCTGGACAACAGAAGAGTCTGTTTCTACAAAACAAACAAGTCATAATAAAGTCGTGTAAAAACAATGAATAAATCAAGTTATGTCAGGCTGGGCTATAGTTATACATTAAAAGATAAATGGATTGCAAGCTAACAAGACAGCTGCTGTTTCATGTTTAGTGCAAATGACTAAAACGGGCTCCAGCGGTACTTTCAGAGATGAACCTGCAAAGTCTGTCAGTCCCGGCTAAAGGACAAACAAAAACCTTGTCACTTGAATCAATGACCTAATGGATGTGGAACAATAAGGATTCTGCAATCGGTGCAAACATCTGGCACTTCCCTGCTGTTTGTTGCAAAGGAAATGGTCCAAAGCCCACATCAGCTGCACAGTTATCCTAATGCTCACCACGTATCCTGCTAAATTTAAAGCTTCAAATGCAAGAGCAGCTTTAAAACAATGATAAAACAACTCAAGGTAGTGTATGCTTCCTTAACTCAAAGAGCTTTAACACAGATTCTCTGAGAACATTACAGACACCAGATGATCCTTTTGAAAATAATTGCAATTCACACTGATGGCAATGCTTGCTAGGAAAACAAATAAAGAGCATTTGGAAATCTATTCAGAGTATTTTAAACTTACGAGAATTCAGTATGCTACAGGCTGCAGGCATAAACAAAGACTGAACTTGCAGGGTTTTTTTTGATTGTTGGTTTTCAAAGAAAGGTTGAAAGATTTCCTCATACCCAATTCCACAGTGGTACCCACACACTAAAGGATCCTCCTTGTGCAGCCTTCTCATCATTTTCTGCCACTCAAATCATTGTTTCAGAGAGGAAGAGTGAGGGAGCGTTTGGGGATCACAGAACATTTGTTGTCAGCAGGAGTCTGACAGTTTGGCTTATCAAATTCAAGACAAATCCATTGGAGGATGCAGTATAGCCTAACAAAATCAGTGAATCATTTCAATCAAATGCATAATTTAAAGTGGAGAGGCAATGACAACAGCAGGTAAAGAAGGGCTTTACATTTGATTAAATCATCGGCCACTGTTTTCGACCATAGACCTTCCTCAGAGCAGGATTATTGATCCACTTCTGGAGTTCTCCGTTGCCGCTGGAAATTTTGCCGCATGTCCTATTTGGCTGGATGTCCATTACCTTCCGCTTTCTTTGTGCTGGGTAAATCAAGACAGCTAGATCTGACCCCCATGACGATTATGGTTTGAAGAAATGCAAATAAACCAGAGCACACTTCTTTTGTGTGTGTAATATATATATATATATATATATATATATATATATATATATATATATATATATATATATATGAACCCGGGTCCGCTGTAGTAAACGTCTGCTCTACCAACTGAGCCATCCAGCAATCCCCGGAGCACATTTCTCTTCCATCCCTGAATGCTGTGTGAACTAGCCAGACCCTCCTCCAAGGCGCTGTGAAGGGAGGTCTGGCACATGTGAGAATAGTGATAACAGCAAACCACTCATTGACACATTGTACAAGACAATAAATGCAATGACCTAATTCAACAGGTGTTCAGCAGACCACACCAAAAAGGGGTGCTAACCCTCAGATAGCCAGAAGAGGCAAGTGAAGGGACAGGGAGGGACCCAGTCTTATTAACTATCTATTTTTTTAGGAAGATTGTTTGGCATTTCTTCTTTTTATTCGATAGCGAGAGACAGATAGGAAAGGCGGGGGAGAGAGCTGCGATAACTTGCAGCAAAAGAGCCCTGGGCCAGATCACAAACCTGAGCCACTGCTGTCAGAACTCAGCCTAAATGGTACGCTCTACCCGGTGAGTACTTTACCCGACAATTTAGTGTAGAGAAAATAAATACAAGAATACAACAGTTGCATCATGCATCAAATATTTATAGGAAAACTACAATTAAGGCCTGTGATTTGGAATATCACTTTCTCTAATGAGACTCACATTTTTTGAAGGCCATTGCTGTCATGTAATGCCAGGTTACTGCATATTCCAGATTTCCTGCCCTGTTGGCTGTTTTATGCTCAGAAATAAAGACTTTAAGAGCTCTTTGAAAGGCAGCATCCATCACCTTTGGAGGGTACCTTCTATTTCCAATCTGTTCACACATATCATTTGATTTTGACATTAAGTCTGCAGAAGATAAGCGGTCTCAAAAACCGGACTGCAGGTTTATTATTCTTTGTGTGTTGGATGATTACTAGTTGCATGTAAAAGAGTATTTCAATCAGTTGGCTTATGATAGGTAGTTTTATATTTTAAAAGTTCCTCCTCTCTTTCCCCTTTCATGTCTAAGCTGTCCTATAGAAATAAAGGCCTAAAATGCCCAAAACATTATCTTTAAAACTTTACCCTACATACAAACATTTTAAATACACACTGTTGTGTAGAGCAATCAGCCTACAATACCTGGTCTCAGAAGAGTGATGCCACAGCCTCCTCCCCCGGCGCCGGTTAGCTTGCTATGGAGCCCTCTGGTCAATGTGACCCGGCACAAGATGTCCAGGGAAGGGTGTCCCACACCCATCACATTCAGATGGTGCTGGTTAATGTCAATGAGCTCCTATAAATGACCCAGCTTGTTAATTATTAGTTGTTAATACCTAAGGCTATTACATAGTCATGTGAAAATATGGGTACTCTGCTTTAAGACATTTTAAATTAAAAAAGGAATATGGTATTGTGTGTTACAATTATATTTTACCAATGTAATATCTTAATGACTTGTTTATGATGCAAGATGCTTTACACAATCTAATATTTTGTACCTCTAAAATATTGTAGTGCTCTCCAGTGATGGGCTCACAGGTCATCTCTGAGAGGACTTTCTCGCAAGTACAGGCAACGGCATCAACAGAGTCGAGCACCGGGGTCATGATAGAGGGAAACTACAGCAAAACAAAAACACTGCAAATCAACATCCCAACATCACTTGTGCACAACGTTTCCACACCAGTGTTATTTTCGTTAATGATTATGATCAAATATGTTCGTCAACAACGACGAGACACCATTAAACGTAAACTTTGACAATATCAACGTGCAATATCGTTGTCATTGAAAAGATAAGACTAACGTGTTGTTTAAAAAAACTCTCGCTTGCTCTAACATACAGCAACTGTCCTTGTCAGTCCTCGGTGTCTCGCATTGCCAGACCGATGTCCACAGCGCTGTGTCCGCGCTGGACTAAGCTATAGTTCTCAGTCGGGTTCGGTTGGTTACAATATGTAAATGAATCTGATTGGCAGTTTAATACATCAGTGGTTCATTCTGAACCACAGTGAGAACATGAACAAGCCAACTATCTGTGATTAGTTCAAATGTCATGTGATAACAGCAGGACAGTCCAGAGTTCGATGAGGCTAGATTAACATGAATTTCTCAATATAGGACATTTGACACAAGAAACATTTTGACTAAAAGTAAGGACTAAAGGTTGACTAAATTGTTATGACTTTTCACTGACTGAAACTATAAAGGACAAAAATAAAAAAGTGAAAAACAAATAAGCTTTTTCATTTAAAGACTAAATCCAAAATAGCTGCAAAAATGAACACTCCTCTACACAAAGTCACCACTACACATTAAAAAAATGTCTTATGCATGTTTAAAAAAAAAATATATATATAAATATATATTTAAAAAATGTCAGGTTTAATTTTAGTTGTGCCCCAGCCTGATCATAACACCGCCACAACATCATGCAGATCGATCTCCGTCTGAGGCAGAAATCTGTACACCTGCTGGTGTCACCAAGGCAACAGCACACATGGGTGCTGGCTAAGAGCTTAATTTCAATATTTTATGAAGGCACTCAGAGCCAGGCTCTGGAGTATCTGCCATGAAAAAGCACCGCCTATTATATTAATTACAGTGTAGGCAAGTAACACACGGGGGAGGAAGAAACCATTTAGTACCTTGTTAATCTTGTCCTTCACCCCGGCAACAAGTACCTTGGTGCTACGTGGTACTCTAGTGTTAGTGAGGAGGATTCTTAATAACGGCACCCTGGAAGTAAAATACACAGACAGACAGTTCATACAGACGTATTACTCGGGTGCAATAATTTTACCCAGACAATATTTGATCTCTTTAAAGAAAAAAACATTCTGGTATTTTTATTAATCGATTGTGTACTCTCTTTAAATAAAATAAAATTGAAAATTGTATTACCTGCTCAGTGGTATTATCTTCCCGGCCAAGAATCTCAGCATGCCACCTACATATAGGGAAATGAAATGGATAATCATTAAATGATGAAGAACAGTGGTGGTTCCATTAAAGAGCGCTCTGTGTCCACAGAGACAAAGAGAGGTAGAACACCATATGTACTGCACCGTATGCCAGATAATATCAGGCCTCACCCCATGTTCCTACAGCGTTGTCTACACCTGAAGGATTACCATGGATGATCATCTCCCCTTGGAAAGCCCAGCTGTTGATCAGCTCCAAGTCCTCCTGACACCACCTGTAATTATTTGCAAATTAAAAGGAGAACTTCTCAAAAACAGGGCTGGACAATATGGCCAAAATCGTCTATCCCGATATAGGTAATTTCATTGCTTGATGATATCTATCATGATATAGCATGTTTTATGGTAATTCAATAAATATATAGTCCATATGTAACAGCCACATGGTAAAGCCTGTTTTTGTAGACTCCTGTGTGAATTAAATACTTGCCAAATGAAAAGCACTGCATATTTTCTCATTTTATTAAGAACTTTAATGCAAAATGAACATAATGTGCAAGGATCAGAACATTAAGCATCGTCCAAATGATGTAAACATTGCCACAAGGCAGTTTGGCCGCTGTTTGTTGACATCGCAATAAAAACAATATAGAAATATATATATACTATACGCTAGACGTTTGTATTGTTTGGATCACACGTCATATCGTCATATCGTCCAGCCCTTAGAAAAAAAATGTATTCATCGCTCCGCAGGCTTTTTGGATTGGATTATTTTGCACAGGCATTCATGTTGTAGTGTACTGAACACAACCTACACACAGCTCATAAAAGAGACATTTTCTTCTACAATCTAATTTCCTCACCTGGCAGTGTTATCCCCGTCTTTGAGAGGAGTGGGGATGGCTCCACTTGCACAGAGCAGAGCTGCAGCTAAACACACAGAGTAGGCAGCACTTGATCCCAGTCCTGTTCCAGTCGGCAGCTCCGACCACACAGACACCTTCAAGCTGGGCAGCTCACTGAGGAATTAAACAGAAAAACTGAGCCTTTGTTTGTATGAATTAGACAGGATCTATGACTAACTTATTTAGTAAATAATGGATCATATACCCTTCTTTACTTTTACTGTACTTAACCACATTGTTGGTACAGTTACAGTATTGTCATAACTATACGGAGTGTTTAATGTTAAGTAATCCATACACTGGGCGTCTGGGTAGCTCACCTGGTAGAGCGCGCGCCCATTTACAGAGGCTTGCTCCTCGAAGCAGAGGCCGCAGTATTAGACTACAACCTGTGGTCCTTTGCTGCATGTCATTCCCCCTCTCTCTCTCTCTACCCTTTCATGTCTTCAGCTGTCCTATAAATAAAGGCCTTACAGTCCCCAAAAAACAATCTTATAAAAAAAAAGTAATCCATACACTCCTCTATGCAACAGAAACTTGCTTGACGTCGCTGTCAATGTCTGTCAAGGAAGCTGTCTTTGGGCAGACAGGAGAATACTCTAAACTAATTGTCCGGCTTATCTCTCGAGGGAAAAACACATCCAGACTTGTTAAAGGCTGCAGTGTGGCCCAGTGCCAGACTCTCATTAGTGGCCATCCTGTCAGAACCCATCACCTCTCTCAAACACGGCAGCACCGTGTCAGCGCCGATTAAACCTCTTGACAACCTGCATCTCTAATGTTCCTAAGCATCTTCCATGCTTGCAGCTGCTGGAGTCACTGAAACTAACATCTGGCCTTTCTGTCTGTCCCTCTTTACAATTTGCATTTATAGTTGGAGACAATTTCTCAGATGCGGTGAAAATCATCCTCAACTCCTTGAACAAATCTACATCAATAAAGAGCACATTTTTGCAAATAAAGCTTTTCCAAAGGAGTTGGAATGACTCCTGCTTATGACCAATACGTGTGACCTTGTATAACCCTGTTATATTCTACCGGTTTTGTTTACATTTACTGCTTTGGGTATTCACAAGAGCTGAACAATTCAGTATAATTTTATTTCAACAAAAACATGTAACATGTAATAAGCGAGGTAGCCCACAGTGCAGTAAACCATGCTACACATAATTAGCTCAATGAAATTAAATTTTAACTGGCTTGTAGCTCACACAATTCAGGTCTGGGAGGCTGTAAATGTTCCACAAGTCTGAGGTGTTTTGCCATTATAAGATTAGTTATACACTGTGTGTGTATTGTCACATAAAGTAATTGCTGGAATTTTAACACTTGTGCGCGCGCAACGAATGTTACAGCTGCAGTTTTTACCAGTCGCGACAGTAACACTGGTATTGTTGAGCCTGTGTTGAGACACCTACTGTAACGGAACCTACTACCAAGGCAGTTTTGAGTACTTTGTCAGGTGTTTATCATTCTGTAAATAGATGTACACACCTTAAAGTCACCAAAGGGTTTGGTGAATATGTGAATATTTGATAATGCATGCCATGCACTTTTTGTTCTTGCAGTCAAAAACCGACTAGCTTTTGTTTTGCTAATAGAGGATGGGGACAGGAGGGCAGGGGGACAGCAGAGAGTGTGTGGCCTCTCTGGAGCCTCTGGATTAGAGTCGCTATAATGTGAATCAACAACAATCAGCGTCCTTCTGTAAGTCACACATTTGTACACACACACAAACACACGCGCACGCACGCACGCACGCACACACGCACACGCACACGCACACACACGCACACACGCACACACACGCACACACACGCACACACGCACACGCTACTTTTCTTGTCGAAAGTAGATTGTTCTGGCACTATAGCTCTGTAACTGGATGACATTCGCTGGGCTTGGTCTCTGGTTTTCCAAAGTATCAATAACATCTGTAGGGTGAAATGTGTTTTTGTGGCCATCTGAGCTAACTAGCTGCAATAATAACATGAACAAATGTTGAGAATAATTATCTCACCCTGATCCAAACACTGAGAGGTAGATGTAGAGGAAGGCTAGGATGGCCATGTTGCAAGTGTCCAAGTTTCCATTCGTGACATCAATAAATTCACGCAGTCTTGTTATAAGTTCCCCATCCAGGCGTTTCACCTCTTCCCTCTTACCTGTTAACATTAATTACAAGAAACAGCAATCATCAAAATCACAAGAACTATCAACAACTCACACTTTGATTTGTAGGTGTATGAAAAAAAGATACATGATAGTGTATATCTAATGAGAAATTATGATATTCATCTGGCTGAAGGAAAGCTGTCCCAGTTGAATTGAATGTTCATTAATTTAAAAAAAAATGTCCCTGCATGTACTGGACTATGGGATGCATGATGCAGATCCAACAGTAAAAATGACAGTGTATGGTGTTGGTAGGTGATGTAGGTGTTAATGGTCGCCAGTGAGACACCTATCTTACCACAGCAATAAGCAATAAGCTTTTTCAGTTCAGCCAGGTCCCAGCAGAAGAATGTGTCAATATTTGGGAGGTTGATGCAAACATTGCCAGTAGTGGTGCCTTTTAAATGTAAATATGTTCTCAGGTTCAAACTCACAGCAAGAGCCACCTGTACAGGAGCATAGAACACATTGCGATTAAATGGTCGACTTTAAGCCGATTTAGTGCACATAATTTCAAGCAATGTTTCATAGTTTGTTGTCTACTGAATTTTTTTTTCTTTCTACCTTCCAGGTGATTTATTGGTTTACATTTCTTTGCAGTACAGTAGGAAAATCAATTTTTAGAGATATATATTAAAGTAGAGTAGGAAAAATGCATGTATATTGTTGAAGACTAGCTAGACATGGAAGGTTACTCTGGTCCAGTATTGGTATCTTTGCTCTGACTGATGTACCCAGCTTCACTTTAAAAATCTCATACACTAGCTCTATTAGCTGTACTTTCACGTTACCTTTCCGTGCACAACCGCATGCTCTCCGTGGAGGATCGCCTTCCCTGGAGCAGACACGAATACGTCCTTGAGTTGCATTTCTCTAAAGATCTGTAAAGATCTGTCCACAACTGAGCAGCTTTGAGTTCAACTTGTGACGGACAGTGTTATTATTAGCTTGCTTTGCCACCTTTAGCTAATGTTAATCCTCTGAAGCACTAACAAGCAATTGACAAATACGTCCCACAGCTCTACGTTTTTCATGAAGACTCGACGATAAAAAAGAGTTTAACAAAGCATTTATAGTAGTGCAAGAAGCAGCACTGAGCACGAGAGAATCCTCAACAAACAGTGTCAAAACATACTTCAAACACAGCCTGGAGTCACTGAGGAGGGATCTAGGTTTGGCTTCCAGTATCCAATCAGCGCCGCAGCTAGTTGAGCATATATCATTTCGTCCAATCAGCGTCCAGAGCTCTTAAACCACACGGGGAGTTGACCAATCATGCGATGAAAATGAAACGCCCATTAACTACGGTCACCTCGGAGGGCCAAAAGGCGTTTGTCCTTAAGCAGCTAGCTAACCTCTATACTGTATACTATGGCTAGCCTCTAACTTTAACATGGCATTGTTTATTATTAAACCTGCCCACCTACGTTATGTACTAAGGACAGGCAAGCTCTTAAACGGCAATTGGACAAGAAACACATTTTGTTCAGACAGAAGGTACTCAGACATCTTACTTCATATAGCTACAACTCATCGTTATAGCTACATCTCAGCTCATGTCCATGTCATTCATGTAACGTTAACTATCTTCTGTGTGTGAATAGGAAATATTGCCAAGTAAACAACACTTACAAGCAATTCGCCTTGGTGGTTGGTGCATGCATACGTAAACATATTAATTTAAACATTAAAAAATGTTACGTATGTACATATAGGCGTGCATTGTTAGTGCTAGCTTTGTAGCCGCTACACAATAATACTTTATCCCAGTAGCTATAGTCTTTATATCGAGCTGTAGTTTTGGTTCTAACTTTAAAGACTCAGTAAAACGAAAAAATACATTATTGTACAGGATTTTATCAAAGGCCTTCTCTTTTATCGTCCCTTTTCCCTACAGGTATGGCACTGAAGGAGACAACAGGGTACCCAAAATATACACCAAAACTGGAGACAAAGGTTGTTTTTTAACTTAACTAGGAAAGCAATACATGTACACTGTAACCGTAAGTATTACTTAAAAAGTTGACTCCATTCTTGCTGTACCTCTTAAAAGGTTTCTCCAGCACATTTACAGGAGAGAGGAGGCCAAAGGAAGATCATATTTTTGAAGCCTTAGGAAATACAGATGAGCTGTCATCAGCTATAGGGTAAAATTTCTACTATTCACCTGTCACAATTCACTTTAAAACTTGTTCTATAATCTGCCCCACCTGAGGTGACTGTTGAATTGTGCATTACAGCTTTGCCAGAGAATTTTGCCTCGACAAAGGTCACACGTTCACGGATCAGTTGGACAAGGTTTGATTTTCATTTTTTATTCATTAACTTCCTTTATTGCAAATATTCTACATCAGCCAGATACATACGATTTTAGACAGTATTTTGCTTTTTTTCATTGCAGATACAGTGCATTTTACAAGACGTGGGCTCCAATATTGCCACCCCTCAATCATCTGCAAGAGAAAGTCACATAAGTATGCACTTGCTGGGGGTCTAATGCAGTAAAATATATATTGGGTTTATTTACTATTTACTGTTCTGTTTTTGTAAGGGAGAACAAAATTTACTGCTCAGCCTATTGCAGACCTGGAAACCTGGATTGATAAATTTACAGAAGAACTCCCTCCACTGACCAATTTCATTTTACCAGTAAGCCAATGTGGGCCTCTGTGAGACAAAATTCTTATAAAAGTCGTCGTTGCTGTTGTACTGATACTTGATGCTTTGTGTGTCACAGTCTGGTGGAAAGAGCAGCTCAGCTTTGCACTTGGCTCGGACAGTGTGTCGGAGAGCAGAACGCAGGTCAGTTGCAGCATCCTCCTTGCCTTGAATGGCGTAAAATTACCTCCTTTGGCTTCCCTTCCACTACAGTATGTTCTGACAGAGCTTTGTTCTTATTTTAGTGTTGCTCCAATTGTGCGAGCAGGCGAGGCGGATCCAGATGTTGCCAAGTTTTTGAACAGGTGAGTAAAGTTCTTTCAAGTAGTACAATACCATAGATCCTCTATTTAACATCTGATAAATGTCCCAATATTGTCACTCAGATTGAGTGACTATCTGTTCACCGCAGCCAGATATGCAGCCACGAAAGAAGGCAACGAGGAGAAAATCTACAAAAGACCTGAATGAACATATTGGGGAATAAGACAAAGACCTAATTTGTTTTTCGAGGGTGGTTGGTGTTGCAGATATTTCACTTTTATTGTCAATATATTAATAAATATGAATGTTTAAAATTGTTTTTAGTAATGCAACTTTAAGCATAATGTGAGACTATAAGCAGTAATAAACTTCATTGTGGCTAAATCTTAAACCATTCAGCCAAAACATATACCTCCTGGTTATTTAATTTTGCACAAGTAACGTTTCATCAATTGTTGGTTTTACACTTATCACCCAAAGATTGAACAGCGCGCGCATATATATATATATCTATCTATCTCTCTTCCTCTGTTAGCATACCCCATTACATTTTGTTCTCAGCTATTTTATAATACATTAACAATACATTTGCATGTCAGGACTGTTCATGACATAGGGGGCCCTCAGCTTTCTTCTAAAGTGGCTCCGTTATAACCCTCCCACAGAGTCACAGGATCTGGCACCAGCCCTGGCTCTTCTGGGACAAGGTACAGGCCCATGACATTAGAGACAGATTGCGGTCGTCATAGGGCGGATAACGCAGATAGGTTACACACTCAAACCGTGTGCCTCTCAGCAGACATGATTTCCTGTGAGAGAAGGTATCAAAGCTGTAGCGGCCATGGTAGGAACCCATTCCACTGGCACCTGTCAAAAAATATTGGCAGAGTTCATATATCATAGGCAATGTTTTTCCATCACCATGATATGATATTATTTGTACACTGCTGCCACTGACTTACCAACTCCACCGAAGGGTAGAGCCACCATCAGACTCTGCAGGATGCTGTCATTAGAGCAAAAGCTTCCACTAGAGGTCTCACTCATTAGCCTCGAGATGACCTGCGTCGTCAGAAAGGCCAATACGTGATCAGAATACACTTCAGCTGCACCCGGGTCGTACAATGAATACTGAGTGTCTTAACCTGATTTTGTCACGTACCTCGTTGTTTTTGGAAAATGCATAAACACAGAGGGGTTTCTCTTGCTTATTAATGAAGGCAATTGCTTCCTCCATGTTGTTTACAGTCAGAACAGGAACAACTGGGCCAAAAACATCTTGTTGCATGATGGGATCTGATTCCACGACCTCTGTCAAAACAGTTGGGGCTTCAGACATAAAAAAAAAAAAAGGTTACAATAGTGTTAAATGTAATGCTTTGTTTCAGAGAATCCCACACACATGATGCTTACCTATATATTTCTCTGCTTCTATCGCTTGCCCACCCACAGCCACTTTGCCTGATCTCCAGAGCACGTCTCTCGTACGGTTAAAGATCTCTAGATTGACCATGCGGCCGTAACTGCGGGACTCTCTGGGATCAGAACCGTAGAACTGCATCAGGCAGCACTTCAGGGCCTGCACCAGTCGTGCTTGGATATCTGTGTGGCACAGGATGTAGTCAGGAGCCGCCAAGCTCTGTCCAGCATTGTGAAAACGTGCCCAGGCGATGCGCTGTGCGGTGGTGGCAATGTCACAGTGTTGGTCCACATAACATGGGTTCTTGCCACCCAAAATCAGGGTGACAGGTGTGAGTGTGCAAGCTGCAGCCAGAGCAATTTTGCTTCCCTCCTTCCTGTTGCCTATAGGGATTGACAGACACTTAATTGACTTCAAAATGATTTCAATAAATAAAAATCATTTTATAGCTATACAATCTTATAAAGTTAAACTAATTTTATAGTTTAGCCTTACCTGTAAAGAAGACATGGTCAAACTTAAGTTCCACCACTTCATGCAAGTCATTTGCGCCTGCAAGAATTGCATGGAAGCATTCCTTGAGGGAAAACAGGAATTTTAGATCAGATTTTTTTTGTAGCATTACTGTCAATCAATACACAGAGTACAAATGCAGATGCAGGTCTTGGATAGCAAAAGGTGGATGTTTCCATAGTCCCACTTTTGACCACATCTGATCTCTTTAAAGTCTCATGTCACATTAAAACTGAGAAAATTTGAGTCTGTGAACAAAAGCGCTCTTTAAATGCACAGATTAAAAGAAGTCTTACTTAAAGTGAAAATAAGTTAGCTTTTGTGAGACCTCAAGAGAAATCAAAGGCTGCTGTCCTCCCTGCTATGTAATTACTCACATTGTCCAAGTAGAAGGGGATGAGACGATGAAGAAGCTCTGCTGTGTGAGCGGTGCATACAGAGGGGCTGATGATAGCACAGTTTCCTACAAAACATAAAAGTATCATCACTAAGTTTGCGTGAGGACAAATAATACTACAATTAAACTGATTACATGAGATGATAGGCCTTGGGTTTCTGCACCTGCTGCAATGGCCCCTACCAGTGGCACCAGACACGTTTGGACAGGACTGCACCAGGTCCCCATGATAAACACCACCCCCAGCGGCTCACTGACCATCAGACACTCGTCCAACGTAGTGGACTACACCAATCAGATAAGCTCAAAATTAGGTTACAAGTAAAACAACTACCATGAGTGAAAGTTTTTTCAGGTGACTTAACAGAAAGGAAAACGCCGTTAAACAGAAAGAAAAATACATAATTCTTACAAAAAGGGCAAGGCAACTTAAAGCCGCAGTAGGTTGTTTATTTTTGACCTCATTGGGAAACATTTATGATAACCTTTTAGCATATTGTAATTCAAGTGGCCTATGAGAAAACAAGATACTATTTTAAATTCTGGTGTTTCTTTGCAAACGTCCTACTACATAATTAGGTTTTATCTGCTTTGGCAGGTCGGGCACAATACTTCCACTTCTTTATAATAGTGAGATGGTATGTGTAGATCATAAATAATCCCACAATATTATGAAGATGTTATTGGAAGAAAAAAAAGGCTGCAATGGTCTCACCAGGTTTCGTTCCACGTATTGCGGCTGCATCCACTTCTTAAGGTTGTTATTGGCATAAAGTGCCTCATTTTTGACAAGAACCAGTTCTGACACAACTGTCTCAAACTTTGGCTGGTTAAAGAGAAAAAAAAGAAAAAGCCTTATTGGACCATTGTGTCAATTTCCATTGTCATAGTCTCATGTTTTTAAACAAGCGTAACCACTGGAGGGAACTGCTTCACCACTGACCTTATGAAGGTCCCTTCCAAGAGCATCCACAAAGTCACACTCGTGTTCCTCCAGCATCTGCACCACAGCCTCCAGCTGAGCCAGTCTGAAGCCCTCCTTGAGGGTGCGTCCAGCTTGAAAGGCGACTCTCGCCCTCTTCAGCAGATCCACACACTCCAGAGGATAGGTCTTCAAACAGGGCTCCCCAAGCTTGGTCCTGAAGCAGCAGCCAAATCATTAGTTTAAGACAAGAGTGCAATAAAACACATCCTCTGTCCTAGTTCATAACCATATAGGCCTACCTTCTACATGTTACCCGGCCATTCCTCTGACAAGCATAGCATGCCCTCATTTTTCCACTCATGTCAAGAATGATCCACAGCTGGACTTTTTCTGAATAGTCAGTGTCCAGTTAAGCCAATGCACCAGGTAGCATAAATAAAGCCCCACTGTCATTAACTGACAGGCCTTGCACACACAACACTTTAAAAAGCCATTTCGCCCCAATAAAAAGTAGGTCTCTGGGCCAACATTAGTGCAAACTGAGTATGTAACGTTGACGTTACCTTCGCAGCGCTTTGAACCATTTGGCTGGAGAAGGGCTCTGCGGCGGACTGCTCATGGTTATTATTCTGCAGCTTCAGGTGGAGAATTGGGAATGATCTCCCAGCACCATTCACCTCTCATGAAAAGCCACAGGGACCGAGCACAATGGAGAATACGAGTCAGGCTTGCGCATTTACACCGATATCCGCCATGCACATTTTTCAGGAAAAGCAGAAAATGAGTTATGAGACATTCTCAATCCCACAGCCTCCTGTTGATGTTAAACAGAGTTTACTGTCAACAGTCCTGTGCGCTGAGCCTCACTGGTGTTCTTCCGGACTCAGCAGGTGTAGGTAATAAACTAATTGGTTAAATGTAACGGATTGAAACACTGTCGGCCAGTGCTTTGAGAAGGGAAAGCACGCATTCTGTTGTAAATTACTTTTGTAATAATGGCGTAGCCTATGTGATTTTATCATATTACAGGGGGGTACGTAAACACATCAACACATCTTACATGGGAATGTCCTTTTTTGTTAACAACACACTCCATACTGTAGTGCAGCCAGTCTCAGGCACTTTAAAAAGAGATGGAAACTTTCACAGCGTGGCAACATTTCCAGGATCAGTTTTATTTTTTTGTACTAAAAGAGCAGATAGTCAAAGGTCAGCTTTAGCAGTCCACTGTTACACTTAAAGTCTAGCCTACTCTTGACATCATTTTTAAAACAGATGAGTGACCTCATCACGAGACAGACAAGCTTGTGAGGTATCTTTCATCTCTTTTGCACACTAACACACACTCTGGTGTAGCATAAATCCATTCACAGTGTTTCCACTTCTTGCTGGAATAGATTAAAAGGAGAAAAGCTGGAGTAAGATCCTCAGGACTGAATAGTCAGATCTGAAAATAGTTTAATCTCATTAGTATACTGCAGGTAAATTCAATACAACCAGTCTTTTATATCATTATAATAATTTTTTTTGTTTTCCACAAGTTAATGGTCATTATTTTACTAGTTAGAAACAATAATGACCAGTATGCTCTAAAGCTTGTTACTTATTAACAAGTATCCATACACATTCATGACAGAAAACCTTTTTGCATAATAAAGAACATGGTAAATATTTTTTTTTAATCCTTTAAAAGTTACAGTCCTTTCTGCTAAATGACTATTTTGCTCTCCTGTATGATCTAATTGAACCCTGTGTAAAGTAGTATTAGGCTGATAAGGTAACATTCACCCTCATGTCCCTTTTACCAGCCACAAACGGCAGAAAGGTGTGCAACATTTCCGTCCAAGGGAACAATAAATCAAGCAGTCACATTTGGTTGACCAACCAGTCCATGACATCATGTTGAAAGGTTTTTAAACCTCAAAATTCGCTTTCCGCATGGCTTAAAAAGTCCACAGAGATCAGAGGGCATCGTAGTAAAACGCTCCTTAGTTGTTGTTGTTGTTCCAGTGGTAATAGAGTGGTTGGGTTTCTGTATTTTTTTTGTTAGCAGGAGCAAGAGAATAAGTCCAGGTACATAGCCCCCGTTTCTATGGCTTGTTTCCGATAAACGTGGTTATTGGTTACAGTTGGAATACAGTCAGACGTGAGAGCAAAGGGGGTGGCATTTTATGAGGCACTCAGCATTATACAAAGGTGTAGTGAGAAATCTTCAGTTTTTCTATTATTTAGTATGAAGACTTATATTATTGATTACCTTTACTTCATCAATTTGTTTTTTTTTTCCTTTTCTTTAGAGTGGAGGTCAAGCAAAGATGTGTACAATGAACAGCTGTATCTGGGCAGATACAGATAATGCCCAAACATTTCCAGTTTCTTTTTTACTCAAAAGTAAAATGCTACAGCAAGACATCCTTTGTTGATCAAACCAGCACGATCCATTTTTTTGTCAAGACATTCTGCTGCTTCACCAGAACTGAGGCAGATTTTCAAATGAAAAAAGAAAAACCAGAGGGCGGACATCTCTCTCAGGGGACTGCAGCGTCTTGTAGTGGGGAGAAATGGAGTCAAGTCAAAATGATTCTCCTCAAAATGGGGCATAATGTAATCAACACAGGATCACTGCTGTGAGCCACTACTCCATGGAGGTTGAACACAAGACATTGATTTGTCTTCCATTTATGAAAGATGCATTATGTTCAGCAAAACATTTTAAGACTCATCCAATATCATCTAAAAGTGGCTTGGATAATGGAGTCCGAGCTTGTAAGTATATTAACCATGCATCGCTTGGTTTTACTCGAGTGAGTTGACCACGTGTCTAATGGCTTGAATTGCATCTGTATTGCTTTCTAGTTTGCTTAAAACGGGAGTGTGAGCATGGTTCTGTTAAACCTTAGAAACAGAGATCTAGCCACTGTTTATCGATATTTCATCAAGTTAAATACAAGACATTGAATTTTGGCAAAGGGAGATGCTAAAAATTGGATTGTGCTGCAGAAACAGCATCCCTCTTTAATGCAAGGGAGTGGGCTGATTGTTAAAAAAGAGACAAAAGGAGAGTTTATAGGTCCTTTATAATTCCACTTTTGTTTAAGTGATTCCCCTTTGACTTGACAGGTTCCAATCCAGGTATGCCAAGCCTCTTGCTCGACTCAGGCTGCTTAACACAACTCTCCTGTGAAGATTGTCCTGATGCAACTGAGTTATGAGAGCTCAAAGCCTGTGTTCATACTGATAGCGTAGCGCAGCTTGTCACGCAAGATGCTCTTCTTGCTGTAATTGGGCAATTTTAGCAGGTTGAAGCATGTTGATGAAGTTGGAAGTCGACCACCAGGCTCTTTCTTGCGGATTGTGAAAAAGCCCCTAAGAACACTGCCAAGGGTGTCTCCGGTGTCCTAGACACAGGAAATGTTTTGTTAGTACAAACGGAACACATGCTGCGTAAAACGTAAATCATGTTTGCAGCTGTCGCCATGGTCGCTACACGTTCTGCGATGCCATGTTACATCCTGCTACGCTCTGCGGTGCCCTGCTACGCCTTGCTGTGACTACAAAGAACTACTACAAACTACTACAAACTACTATTTTTTTTGTGACTGTTATTGCCACTCTTCATTTTAACCCCAACCGTTTGTCAGACACCGCCTACCAAGAGCCTGGGTCTGTCCCAGGTTTCTTCCTAAAAGGGAGTTTTTCCTCGCCACTGTCGCACTGTTGCTTACTCTGGAGGAAACTACTAGAACTGTTGGGTAAATTATGGAGTGTGGCCTAGACCTACTTTATCTGTAAAGTGTCTCAAGATAACTCTTGTGAGGAATTGATACTATAAATAAAATTGAATTGAAATTGATTTGCTGCATCAATTTCCTCCTTTTTTATTCTTACCTGATCATCTGAAACTTCCACACAACGGATGGAGAAAGGTGGTTTGAGGTAGGCGAAACCTAGAAGAGGCGGCCTGGAGCAGCTGGTAACAAACTGCAAAAACACACAAGAATAAATGAGACAGTTGTGAACCACTTGGGGGAAGAAATGAACAGCTTTAGCTATGACAGTTGACACTTTACTTTAAGGAACATAGCCCTCTCTTCAGCAGTGAAGTCACTGGACAGGATGTCCCACAACCAGATGATGACACGATGGCTGCTGTGAAAACCTCCATAGTAGACTGTGTGTTTCCTAAAAAAGAGAGGAGAAGACAACAAGGATGAGCATCTCTGTGCACAGGAAGCATAGATGAAGGAAAGTCTGTTGCACCGCTCTAACAAAGCGTTTGGACTGAGGAGACTTCTGAATTAACAGGAACATCCCGCTAGATTTTGGACAGATTTACTGAGGAAACATCAATTGCAATGACTACAACTGTTGTGGTGGCACAGCAAGTAAAGAAGGAAGAATTTAACCTGCTCATCAAAGATGTCTGAAATGCTACGTACTTGAGGTCATCTAGATCAATCTCGGCATTGTCTCCCGAGACAAGGCGCTGAACCTCGGGCGTGGAAAACATGTGCAGCCACTCTGGGTTGATGATGCTGCGGAAACCCCGAATGAAAGCTCCCGTTTGCTCCTTAATCTGTGTATGCATCCGAAAGTGAGCCATGAGGTGAATGTAGCTGATCCTGCAGGATATGGTAGAGATTATGTCAGAGTTAGACAGGGATTTCTTTTGAGTACATGTCAACATTTGAAATGCTAAATGGGTCAGTAGCGTATATTTTTTCAATTGCATATTCAAGTAACATACTTGTTTTCATTGATGACTGGCATGGTTTTTCCCCCAGGTATCAACTCATGACAGACAAGCTTTAAGGGAAGATACAAAGCAGCTTTTAACTTGTGAATTTCCGGTATTTACCTACTCTTTGTCGAATCTTCCTCATTATCTGCTCTTACCTGCCCCATGACATCCTCATCATAGGATAATGTCAGTCCTAGATCCCCTACATCTCCATCATAGCGCTGAAGAAACAAATAAAATGAAAGACGTAAGATGGAAATGGGATAAATTAGTTAAAAACAAAATGGTCAGTGTAATTCCAGCCGACCTTAATGGAAGTGAGGTTCTTGTAAAACTCAGAGTCCAGAGACGGCAGCTCGTCGATGGAGCTGTAGAAAGTGCTGTGGTGGTGACCCAAGACTTGACTGAGGAAGAAGGAGGCAAAAGGGACGTCCACAACGATGCCCTGAGCGTACAGAAGTTACAGTTACATATTCACCGAAGATCACCAAAAGCCGTGTTTAGAGTGAGATCAACAATAAGGGGCTTTTTTTTTTTTAGAAGGCGCAGATATACCTCATATATGGCTTTCCCAAGCATCTTCCCCACAAACTCAAACAGCTGCAAATGATTCTCATGGATGTAAGATGTGGGTGAAGGATACAACCTTTCATTTCCGCTTGTAGTCTACGGAAAATAAACAGCATATGATACAAAACAGTAAAATCAACGTCAGCAGCAGAAGTGTGATGATTTCTATTTCTATTTGCCTGACTTACCCTGAACAGGTTGAGAGCAGGATTGAACACTTTTTTAATGATCTCCTCCAGAAACTCTTTGAACACACCATCCTGATCGATACCAGCCTCGTCTACTCCCAGATCGTTGACAAACTTCACGCGAATAACGCCTTTTATGGAATTTGCCGGTAACCTGCGGAGCTGGTCATATCCATCCTTAGGACAGGGAAACACAACGTGTTATTATGGAACAACTGACAGACATTTTTGCTCTCCTTCAAAATCTGATCTGTTGACTCCATACCTCTAACATCCGTGAGCGACGAATGGTAATGTGGGTGACATGTGGTGAAGCCGAGCTGGTTTCTACCAATCCTAAACTTTCTTTTTCCTTTGTAACGATGTTCCTGAACAGCAGCACCCTCTAAAGTGAGAGGGAAAGTGAATATACAACTGAAAAATTAAAATGACACGCCTTAAAACAAAGGATCCTTTTTTACTCACGTTTTTATGTGGAATGACATGTGGGATGTACTGTAGTAAAAGCTGGGCTCTTCTCTTGCCTTTCTCCAGCTCTTGGAACAACAGGCTGGGCTTTAGGTCCCTGAACGCAAACACACAAAGATGTAAAGGCAAGCTTTTAAATGGGACCACAAAGCAGAAACAGAAGGCCGATGTGTTTAGGACATCAACAACTATTCAGTGTTTGTATTTCATTTTTAATTAATCTGTTTATTGATCCCCAATGGGGAAATTACAATTTACACTCTGTGTCCACACTTTGTTAGTTATCACACACAGTCCTGAATTACACACACACACGCTCAGGATCTGTACATGCACTAATGGAGAGATGTCAGAGTGAGTGATGCATTTACTTGCGTAGCCAGTGATCATCAGGGGTGAATCGTCGCCTGCAGTCCCGCTCATAAAGCACCATCAACCAGCCATGAACACTGTGGAACAACTCGAGTTTCTCTCCCTTCGCATTTTCTATTAAATACCAAATAACTTTTTCAGTAAAAAAAAATCAATCAGGTGCCGTCATCATACCCATCAAAATCCATTGAGGTCACACACTAACCTAAGATGCCATCCCATATCATCTTGTACACAAATGTGTTCAGAAATGAAGAGATAGTGTGGAGTTCCTCGATCTTGAAAGACGTTTGTTCTTCATAGACTTCAATGTCATCTAGAATTCTGTAACACATTAACAAGTGTGTCATAAAATATTGCTGCTCCATTGGGCTTCACATTAAAAACACAAACAAACAAAAAACGTAAAATTACGTGATGAGGTGCCGTGAGCAGTCACAGAAGAGCATGAGCATGGCCAGGAGCTGCTTGGACTCTTCAGTGTCATTGTTCAGACACTCCATGAAGAGTTTGAGGCCTCCCTGGGGACCCAGCTCACAGATGAAGGCCCAAAGTTTGGGCAGAAGTTCATCGAGATGTGTCAGACCTGCAGAGAATGCACAGTGACAGATTCCATGATGAACTTTCCAGCATGTTTTGCAAATACTGTATACGTTTGTAAAGATTTGGAAAGGTTGTTACTGACCGGTGAGTATCTGCAGTCGTATTTGCGTTAGTGTAGACAGAGCAGTCTGGTAGAGCACACAGATGCTGCACACCTTCTGAACTTCAGCTGAGTCGACTCGCTTCCCTCCAACTGGTTTCAGGATGTTCCGAACAGAAGCCGACTTCTGAAACGCTCGCTTGAAGAGGTCTGTCCAAACACAGACACAATACATCGGGATGCAAAGAACGTTCGAGGACCTCTTGAAACCCTTTTTTTTCAAACTCAACAGATTGTGCTTACCTTTAAATAAAATAGGTTTGGCTTTATCACTCACTTTTAACTGGGAGATTGTTTTGTGATGTGCTAGGCTGCGGGGGTGGGGGAGTGGGCTCCTGACTCTCCAGCTTTTTAGAGAGGACGTCACTGAAGAGCGTCCGGATGACAGAAACACCCCACAGGTACTGAAGCTGTTTAGTGACCAGCGGCATCGACTCATTCAGACTACAGCGAACGGGACACAGAGGAAGCATAGAGGAGAAAAGTCAAGTCTGGCATTCCTTTTTTTTTTTTTTAAACAAAAGAAAATTGAGTATCTACTTAAATACAAGTCAATCTTTTATTTGCAGAAAGGACACAAATAATTATGCTTTAAAGGCATACAACACATGATGGCTTGGTATGCAGTCTACATAGACACCACATATCAAGCTAAAGCTCTTCCTCAGGAGGGACCAGGCACTATATCAAGACATCTGTGTGTTCTTTGTCTTTTAAGCCCCAATAGATTTTTTGTGAAAACAAAGAATTTAAAAGGTTAATAACTTTTGCATTTAAAAAGGGCCTAATACCTTTCCTCTGTTTGTATATTTTGGGTCTACTGGGAACCCCCTTGTCTATGCACTTTTCTGGTTAATATTAAGTAATTGGATTCATTCAAGCAAATTAAGGCATTTCACTGACCCATAGTCTACAGTCTGAGAGAACCAGCCCAGGACAGGGTGCCAGTGGGTAAGGTTGGACTTCTTTTGAGATACATATCTCTGGCAGTAGGACAGCATGTCAGTCAGGTCCTTCACAAAATGACTGGCCTCCTCTTCAAGGACTTTCTCATTAAGGAAGCCCAAATGAATCAGATTGCCTATCAAACATGAGAAAGACGCCGTCAGCAACTGTGAAACTAACAATCCGCAGGACACGCAATGATTCTCCGTGCACAACTGGATTGCACCAATAAAGCACATATTTATCTAAAATACTATACCAAGTAAACAGAGTGTGTGGCTCCCCTCAAGACACACACAGATGTCCAAACACTGTTCTTCCCGGCTGAGAAACAGAATGAACTTCCGCAGCAGGTCATGCGTCTGAATGGATGCCATACACTGTGGAGACAGAGCAGATATTATAACCTACTCTGAACTATTGTTGAAACTATAATCTACAGTACCACTATACAACAACAGCACGGGACAGGGATTTTACCTCTGGAGTAAGCACACTGAGGTGAGATACAATGGCTGGAACTGACATGATGTGAAGGAGGAATGATCTTAGCAGATTATCAGAAAAGTGAGCGGCAATGACTGGCCTGAAAAAAAAAGGTTGATTTGGTTAAAAGGACAGGCTGCAAATAAAAACACGAAAACACAAATCTAACTGGATATAACTGAAGTGGATATACAGTTGTGCTCGTAAGTTTATGAACCCATGCTAAAGTTGACTACAAGAGGAATAAAAAAATCATCTTTTGGAAATTGATCTTATTGCTTTAATTTAAAAAATGAGGAGAGATCTGACCTTTAAGGACAACAATTTTCTTTGAGAATGAATAATGTATCATGAAAAAATAAATGTTCTTCCTTAAAATACAGGGGGCATACACACCCCTATGTTAAATTCCCATAGAGGGAGACAGATTTTTTTATATTTAAAGGCCAGTTATTTCATGGATCCAGGATATTATGCATCCTGATAAAGTTCCCTCGGTCTTTGGAATTAAAATAGCCCCCCCATCATCACATACACTTACACACATATACATATGAAATCTATGCGGTGAATTTGTGTTAGTCTTTACTTCTGCTTGCATGTGTGATTGGTCCCATCTTGTGTCTGTCTGTGTGTGTGTCTGTTTATGTATGTGTTTGTGTATGTCTGTTTTGGCATGTATTATTTGTAAGCTGTGGACGTCACACTTTCTGTTGCGTTTTTTTTGTGTTTCCCCCCGTCTTTCCTCCCTGTATGTTTTGGTCCTGGGGCATGTTTTTATGTTTGATTGTTTTTTCTGTGGTTTGTTTGTGATTTTTCTTAATTTGTAG
This sequence comes from Etheostoma spectabile, assembly GCF_008692095.1. Lineage (NCBI taxonomy): Eukaryota > Metazoa > Chordata > Actinopteri > Perciformes > Percidae > Etheostoma > Etheostoma spectabile. The sequence continues at coordinate 8,418,923 of NC_045737.1, forward strand.
AAGGAAAATAAAAGACCTTTGATCACAAAAAAATGACCAGCTCTCGGCTCACCTTAACGACAAAGAGAAGATAGCTGTTAGAGTTCCTTTAGAGAGAGATGGTTTAGTACGAGCCAAGCCATTGGTCAGCAAGATCTAAACAAGAAAAGTGAAGATGTCATACAATGTGCTTTTTTTTGTTAAAATGACAGCTGGCTGTTACGCTACTTGAACTAAAAAAGTATGAGTTGTAATACTGAACCTGGAGTATTGAATAGAATCCCTTTTGATTGAGATGGCCCATAATATTTTCACAAATCCTCGTCAAAGCGGGTCTGAGAGCTTCTCCTAAAATAATGAAGGGAAGCTATTATGTTTTTCTTTGCAGAAAGCATGTCCTGCATTAATGACATCAGCTTGACTTTAGACTTACCCTTCCCTCGGACTATCCGCCAGGTTGAAGTGTCTGTGAAGGTCACCAGCATGGTGAGGTACAGCGTTACCAATTTATTGTCCTGAAGTATGTCAGGCTGCATATGACAAAACAGATGTGACACGTACAATTAAAGTCATAAAAAGAATATCAAAACAAATTTTCCAGTGTCAAATCAAGACTAACCTTTAGATTTTTCAGTAGTTGACAGCAGGTCCACAGCACATCTTTTATCTGTTTGAGCCAGGGAATGGTGAGGTCTTTGGAGAGAGCCAAGGAAACGTACCAGACCTGAGGGCCAAATGCAAGAACAGTCACTGAGAAAGGAATCACATTTTAAAGAATACTTGGTATGTGGATGGGATGCATATGCACACTCACTTTAGGTTCATTTTCAACCTCCATGCTGGCAAGGATTGCACGACAGAGCTTCTCGAACCTCTGTGTAATGGACAAAATTGCAGTCATTTGAGCCACACAGCACAAGAGAAGTGTATAAACTAGGGCTGCACGATACGATTGTGATTATTTTGAATGATATTAAGATTGCGATATGATTCACTATATTGGTAGGAATGATTGTTTTCGTATAATTATTCTAATTTTCACTGAAAATTATTAACATTGAAAGAAATTAAAATTATTATAGTGTGATTTTTGCAACGATCTGTACCAAACAAAGATTTTTTTTCTTTAGTCTGTAGGATACAATTTGTAGGCCGGGACATTTCTGCACCACCACAATACTTAATTCAGAATGGATTGACACATATTTTGCCATTAACAAATTTTGCGCCCCCTGCGATTTGGATATTGCACTAGTCCATGTTGCGATTTTGATTCAATTGCCCTTAACTGTGCGGCCCTACTATAAACTACTACTGTTATCTTTACAACAGTCTCTCAAATGTCTCCACAAAGGTAAACATTAAAGGCTAACAAAACAACAATAATATGAAAGTAGTCACCTTGTAACGATTGTTATTAACGTAACATAAAAAGCATAGCTGCAACTCACCATCTTATCCTCTTTGCAATATACGAATAGTAATTTCCGAGCAATTTTGAAAATTGAAAGTGCATTTCTTTTTGATGTCCCAGTTTCAGAAGCTTGAAAGTAGTCATCAACCTCTTTCCTGGTGAGACACAGACAGCAAGTATTAAGCCAACGATTACATGAACCTGAACACAAAATATTTATTATTTTACAATTAATTTTCATGGCAACATACTGAGGTCAAAGGTCTTGTGACTAATACATCGACAATACATTTTAAGATTGGAGACTACCGTATTTGCTTCTGGAGTCTGCAGCGACAGAGAAATCTCCTGACCAGGGCTTGGATGTGGATTGCCGAATTTTCCTTGTCCTTATGTCCTCTCCTTTCCTCCCTGGCCTGCCTGGCTTTGTCCAGGAACTCGGACTTGGCGCTTTGAGGTACACTAAACATTGTGCACCTTGGAAAAGAAGAATTAAAAGCACTTACTATACCCTGACGATCCGCATGCTTGTATTTTGACAGTGCCTTCGGAGCACATATCTGCGATTTAAGAACATTGTGACTGACAGCATTCCAACTGCACATCATCACATTGCATTGATGAGTTATGTTACCTGGAATATTCCTCAAATTAAGATTTTGCCTGGCCTTTAGGCTCCCCTGGCGCTATACCTCCTCAATCATTTGTTCAGGTTGTCTTTGAGATCCGAGCGGGCGGAAAACCAAACAAAGATGAAGACTAACTTGCCATCTCTGGAGCAGCGGGCGACACAGGAAAGATGGAGCTGGGATAGTTAGCAGGCAATGCTAGTTTGCCGCTGCTCCACTTGATACAGTCTTACAGAGAATTTCTTTACATTCATTAAGCGATATTTATCATCATTGCGTTGTTAGGTTTGATACCGTAACAATGACAGCCTCAAAAACACTGGGGGCATACCGTTTCGAAATGTAAACAATGAGAGCAGATCCCTACATCGACTGCAGCCATTAATCCCTGTGCCGCACTAAATGCGTCCGGGTAGTGTTTGTCTAACGCTAGAGCTGTATAAATTGGTATATGCGAATATTTGTCGATAGAAGGTAACGCTATGCCAACCTATCTTTGTTCGTGTTGTAACAAAATCAACTTTGTTTTTCTGCTGGTGGATAATGCTTTCGTCCAGTGTGTTATGTCAGTGGTGGGGGGACTGCTATCACTGTCACTCCTTCAACAACGGAAATGGGCAGAATACGGCTTGCTAGTGTAATTAAATCCGTTTTTTAATATGTTAATTAAAAGAAGTTGCACTGAAAGTGGTCTGAAGTGTGTTTAATTGTTACTTCTCATTTTACCCATAGACTCTTAACATACTGATTGTACCTCATGTTGTACAACACTTTGTAACGTTCAACAAAATAATGTTAACGGTCCCTTTAACAGAGCAGAAGTACGTTGGCGTCATGTTTATAACTGCGCAGCGTTGGACCGGAAGGAAGTGGGTGTTAGCTGACTGACGTTAGCAAGCTACAATTATAAAGTCTGCTGCGGGTTCTATGGTAAATATACTTATGTTTAATCGAAGACCAATAACAAACACGCTGCAAACGTTATATAAAGGAAGATGTTTTAAAAGACAGTGTCATAATATGTATAAAGTTATCTTTTGCTATTTGTATTGTAATATAACGTTAGGTAACTTTAATTGATGCTACCTAGCTAGCTAACAAGCTAACATTATAGCGGTGTGGACTAAAATCAAATTACTACCTACTGGATTGAGTATGTTAAGTGTTTTACCCTACACCGAGAAAATACTGGACAGAAATAGTGGACAGTCGTACAAACGTAATAACGCATATTATTGGCATTTGGAAAAAGTATAGCAGCCGCATAGTAAGAGTCTGTAGTGCTGTCTTTGACTTGTCCCTGTCCTGTTTAACGTTAAGCTTTAACACGGCAGCCATAATTAAAAGAGAAATGTCTCCTCAAATTGTACTAATAGTATGAAAGACCCCACAACATGGAGAGTTTTTCATGTTTCCCATTGACATATTGCGAATACACGTTTTGTTATAGTCTATTGGACATAAAATGTTGCCACTAAAACACATTATATTAAAGGACAATTGCGTCAGCCTTTAGGACTTGTAGTTTATTTTTGCTATCGGAAAAGTCTTGATAAAACTCTGAAGTATCCAGCGTCAGAAATAAAACAACGTTACATGAGTAACTACATTCATTGCAGTCATTTTGTAGATTAAAAGATTTAAATGGAGATATGCTATACGTTGTTTTTTTTTAATCAATTTATCAATACATTTCAAAACACAGTGAACAGTGAATTGATTACCAACTGCATTGCAAAAGCCTGATCTAGTTTTTTCCTCTGAGCTAGAAACCTCTGTTGTTGCCTTTAAAAACGTATAGGTAAAACATGTTCCTTCATCACAATGAACATGGACACATTTAATCCGAGTCAATCCCACATACACTGTCCTGCTGGCATAAATACTTGCGCCTAGTTTAAAATGATGATAAAACTATATTTGTGACCTGATATAAAATAATTGCATCTTTAGTTACAACAAATGGGCTTGGGGCTGAGTGTCACAGATGGGTTAGGGTCAGAAAATATTGAGAGATGGACTAACGCACTGCTGGATTTGGTCAAAAGATATATAATAACACCAGCCTTATACTTTAAAAAATATCTATCTACATAGAGCTGGGCAATATATTGATATTATATTGATATTGTGACACAAGACTAGATTTCGTCTTAGATTTTGGATATCGTAATATGGCAATGGCAAGTGTAGTCTTTTGCTGGTTTTAAAGGCTGCATTATAATAAAGGTATGTCATTTTCTGAACTTACCAGACTGTTAACTGTTTTATTATTTGCCTTTCCCCACTTAGTCATTATAGCCACATTACTGATGATTATTTATCAACATTTTTATTGTGTAAATATTTTGTGAAAGCACCAATAGTCAACACTACAATATCGTTGTATCGATATCAAGGTAGTTGGTCAAAAATATCGTGGTATTTGATTTTCTCCATATCGCCAAGTTCTATATTTACATTTAAATAGACTTGTGTGTTAATACTCAAACTGTTTTCACTCACTAACTTAAGCCAAGCTAGTCCAGTGACACACCAGCCTTGACTGAGGTCTCACTCTATGTTTTTACCTTGTTCTGTCCCAGGAAGAGATGTCAGGAGAGAGTGTGGTGAGCTCGGCAGTGCCAGCAGCTACAACCCGGACTACATCCTTCAAGGGCTCCAGCCCCAGCTCTAAATATGTGAAGTTAAATGTGGGTGGGGCTCTGTACTACACTACAATGCAAACACTAACCAAACAGGACACAATGCTCAAAGCCATGTTCAGTGGCAGGATGGAGGTCCTCACAGACAGTGAAGGTGAGCTGTTGGTGAATATTTTTAAATTATATGTAGGTGTTGTGCCAGCCATGTGCTGACTGTGATCTAATACTAACTAATATTTCACCATTTCGTATCTGAAGGTTGGATCTTGATTGATCGCTGTGGGAAACATTTTGGAACAATCCTTAACTACCTTAGAGACGGGGCAGTGCCGCTCCCAGACAGCCGACGAGAAACAGAGGAACTGCTCGCTGAGGCCAAGTATTACCTTGTCCAAGGCCTAGCTGATGAATGCACAGCTGCTTTGCAGGTACCGTCAGCACAGAGGACTGTAGTTAGGCAGGGCAATCATCATACTTCATCTACCATCAGAATTTATGTTAAATGAACTACACAGAATCATTACAAGTCATATTTCTTTAAATGGTTTCTGAAATTCCTTAGCATTCACCATAAAAGAAAATGTATATTTTAAATTTGGATTAAATCATTAATAGTAAAGGTTTAATTTCAGTGTACTGCACTTTGTATCAGACCAACTTTGTCTAGCAATGTTTTTTGTTTGTTTTCTTGAAAATATTCTAAAATTAATAATGCATTTATTTTATATAGCGCCATAGAAGTGCTCAAAGGCACTTAACATAAAACAAAGACGGCAACAGTCAAAGTAGTGAAACTGTAAAAAATAGAACAATACCACTCCAACAATGAGAAATAATAGCAAACATCATAGATGAGAAAGTTAAGTAGGCTGGTTTTGAAAGAGGGGAGTGAAGGAGAATGCCAGTGGATCTGGGGTTGTGGGTAGCAGCATGTCTGTGCAGGAGGTCAGTGAGGTGGGGGGGGGGGGGGGGGGGGGTTGTGGAGGGCTCTGTAAGCGATGAGACTTTGTAACTGGATTCTTTGTTGAATGGACTCGGTCCGGGGACTGGGGAGATGTGATCTCTGGTAGGGGATGGGTGAGCAGACGGGCAGCTGAGTTGAGCATTTATTGTAGCTTGTTGAGGATTTTGGTGAATTCTGTTGCAGTAATCCAATCGTAAAGTGATGAAGGTGAGGATGAGCATTTCAACAGCTGAGAAGTAAAGGGCGGGGCGGATAAGGGCAATGTTTTTGAGATAGAAGAAGACAGTTTATGGAATATGACAATGTGGCATTTAAAAGAAAAGGGTTTGATGAAAGATAACATTAATGTTATGGATGTGTGTGTGGAAGCAGGAACAGTGGAGCCATTATGGCAGGATTTGTTGAAGGATTTGGGGCCGATGACAAGGATATCATATTTCTTATTGTTGAGTTTGAGGAAGTTAGCTTGCATCCAGGTTTTAATATCTGTGAGCCATTTATCTGTTTATTCTGAATGTTAAAATGTGTTCATTGGTAAGAAAATCAAATGTACATAGCTACAGGTGAAAATGTTGTACTTTTTGTTGTATTAATTTTTTAAACTACTATGAGGGACAACAAATCTGCATGAAAGTAATTTAAAACCAATCTGCTTAAAAAGTCTGAAAAACAACAATCTTTATATCCTTCAGATCCTTCATCCTCTTAGCAACCCTGTTCCACCAGGTGGCATCCTTCATCTTAAATACCAAATCTTCCAGTTTTGCAGGTGTAACTTTTTTAAATAAAAAACACTTCAATTATTTTTTCCTCCAGAACAAAGAATCGTATGAACCCCTTTGTAAAGTCCCTCTGATGACATCATCTAAGGAAGAGCAGAAGCTTATTGCAACCTCGAATAAGGTAGGTCATGTTGTTGTTGTTTATAATGTGCTGTACTTCTAATGTTTAAAGCAAGACAAATTGTTGTTTTAGATTGTTCTTTCAAATGACAAACTTTTGTCTCTTCACAGCCTACTGTCAAACTGCTGTATAACCGAAGCAACAACAAGTATTCTTACACCAGGTGAGTTCCTCTTCTACTGATATCAGAAGCTAGCATGTCCAAATAAAGAAGGAACATAATGTGGTGAAACCATGAAAGTTGTCTTAATAAATGACCATCCTGTAATATTTTTCCCTACAGCAATTCTGATGACAACATGCTGAAAAATATTGAACTGTTTGACAAGCTGTCATTACGGTTCAACGGTCGGGTACTCTTTATCAAAGATGTGATTGGGGATGAGATCTGTTGTTGGTCATTTTATGGCCAGGGGCGTAAAATTGCCGAAGTGTGCTGCACCTCCATTGTTTATGCCACAGAAAAGAAGCAGACGAAGGTAAATGTGTAGTTGCAATATGCCCACTCTGTAGAGTTCTTTGCTCTGTTTTAAGCATAGAGCTACAGTATGTTGTTTAAGTATCTCTTTAATCTCTTATGTAACACTCTTCTTCCTTGCTAGGTGGAGTTCCCTGAGGCACGAATCTATGAGGAGACCCTCAACATCCTCCTGTACGAGTCCCACGATGGGAGGGGTCCAGATAATGCCCTGCTGGAAGCAACAGGCGGCGCTGCAGGACGATCTCATCATCTGGATGAAGACGAGGAGAGAGATCGAATAGAGCGAGTTCGTAGGATTCATATCAAACGACCTGATGACCGCACACACCACCACCAGTGACCTTTCTCTTTTTGACCCGTCAGCCTGTGTCTCTGACCCTGGACAGTCTTTGCACCACGCTTGTGCCTTACGTCACCCAGCACCTCTCTGTCTCTCTCCCCCCCACTCCTATTAAACCAGCTTTTCCTCTCAGAGAGTACTATGAGAGGAGCGTCATACAACAGTGTGTAGTGGTGACGTGATTTAGTGTTTGTTTGTGTTTCATCTCTGTTGTGGGGTCTGACAAGCAGTTGTGTTTTGTTCTCCATTTGTTAGTCATTACTTCTATTACTGTGACTGCTAGTGTGCAAAAGGCCATTGACATGGTTGTTTGCATTCAGCACTGCAGTTGACCATAGTTTACCTGAGTGTGTGAAATCAAAGAGTATTGAGAGCATTGGCGCAGTGCATCCAGGAGAACTAGAATTATGTCATGTAAGCAGCTGAAGATAAGTGGTTCATATTTTTGCTTCTCCTTAATGTGGTTCTGACGGGTCCACTGTAAGGTCATCAGTGGATTACCCACGTGTTTCACACAATGGGGCCACATGGTGGCACTATTTTACTCTGAGAAGATGTTACCAAGGCTATTTTATAGTCTGCAAATAATGGAAATTAAACCTTTTTCAATTTTATTAAGATTTTGATACAGTTACAAAATCACAGGTGGATGCAAAATGTCACTGTAATGCTTTTGCCATACTTAGTTTTAGCATTTATGCATTTTTCCCTTCACTCCACTAAATGATCATTATTTTTAGTGAAGGGAACTTGAGAAGTGGCATGAGGTGTTAATGTACTGGGGTGATTGAGTGATGGATGCTGAAGTGAATGACTGTAACCGGAGAGCTCACTGGCAGGAAGGGAATTCTGTCTACAAGATTTTAACACCGAGAGAAATTAGACCTGTCCATCGCCGCATTAATCAGAGAATGTACTGTCTGCACACAATAGGTTTTAGTTGAAATATGTCTAACAATCACAGTAATTGTAGGGCTGTTGTACAAAAGTGAACATATATGTATGTTTTATATTTATACATACTTTATCACAAATAAATTTCTACAAACATTCTTTTCTTCTGTTTTCAATTTGCATATTCCCATTATCAGTGAACATACAAAATGATTATACATATGGCTTCATTTTAATAATCAGAATTGCACATTATTTTAAGCAGTTTGAGTAATGTGTCCTGTACAATAAAATAGTTTTGTAGATTTGCAGTTTCAGACTTTGCTTTGAGCTCAAGTGATCAAAACAACAGAGGCAAATCCTTAAACAGCACTATGTTCAAACCTTAGCCTCCCTTGAGGGGTTACTATTCTTTGGTAGAAAAGCAAAGTTCATCATTGACCAATATGCATATATCAGAAATGTGTTGCTGTACAACAAAGCAAGCTTCTTCTGGATTTCTCTTCTTGTCAGGTGTGTTTCCTGTATACACGTTGCTCTCCCCTTTGGGGTCTCCTGATGAAATATGCAGGGGCTTCTTGTGTGTCTTCTCAACCCCACACATGTTACCGTGTCCGAGCCCGAGTGGCAACCTGCAGTGACAAACAGCTTGAGTCATGTTGTATCCCTTTGTCTGCTGGTTCATTTTAGAGCAGAGCATAATGTAACACCCCAGGAGGCACACTCTTCGTCATAGCACTCATCTCACCACCATGAGATGTCCGTTCTTGGCCTTGTAAACCATGGGTTCCTGTCCAGTGCTGAAGTCCACTGCATTCTCTTTACCTGCCTGGATTTCAAACTTGATGCTGAGAATGAATAATCAAGAGTTTTAGATTGAAGCACATATCACATCCAACCTCTTTGACTGTTTTCTGAAACAGACTTACCTGCCCTGAACCACTTTAATTGCATTCTGTTTGTTAGCAATGACTGCGAGTTTGGTCAAAAACTCAAACAAGTGGTCACACTGCATTACAAGATCCCCCTGAAACAATCGCAAAATAATACACAATCAATGTATGGAACCTACATTACAAAATTATATTTTGTATGTGGATTTAATAAGCTTCTACCTGAAAATCTTCTGTGTAAATGAGCTGTATGATTCAACAGATTACTTATCTTTTTTTTGCTTCCTTTCAACAACTTTCAGTTGAGTGAAGCTGCTTTAACATTGAAGGAAGTTTTCTCTTTATCTCTGGTAATTTGTACTTGAAATAGATCATCAAAAACCTTTATACAGTTTTGATTTGTTCCGCCATATACAGTATGATCATTTCAATCTACACTAAACAACTTTCCCAGTGCCATGTTTATGGCCCAGGTGAAAGAGAGGAATTCCAACGAGCCAACATATCTCCTGCATGTTATATATCCACATACCTTCTGCTTACGGTCTTCACATGTTACGTGGAATACAATCATGCCATCCGTCAAGTTACTGACCGAAATCCCTGCAATGAGTAAAAGTCCAGACACTTTTAGCCCAACACGAAAACATCATCTAATGGTGAAATATATATTATCCCCTTGTCCTGACCTTTGAGAGAGGTATACAGAACTCTCTGTTTGATCTTGGCTTCCTCTATCACATAGGCAGCTGTCATGGTGAGGATGAGCTGTCGTGGTCTTGGTTTGAAACCATTCCTGTCATATTTAATCACCGGTACACTGTACTACAACACAGAATACAACACAGTGAGGGTGGGGGGGGGAGGTTCGATGTGAGTTTGTATTTCCTCTGGGTGCATAATGGTATTTTATTACCTTAATGTGCTCATTGCGAATCATCTGGAGAACCCTCATGTTTATGTCCTGTTCACCTGGAGATATTACGTGATGTGAAAGTGTTGAAAAGAAAAAGGGCATTGTGAATGTATCTGACACCTACTGATTCTGGTGTCCACAAAAGGCTGAGCGACACTCTGTGGATAACTATCCTTTTTGGCCTTGAAGATAGAGCTGGTAAGAAGCTTCAGTTGAAACTGAAGGGACAACAAATATAAAGCTGATCACTGCAACAGAGAGAATATGATGATGAAGTACTTTATAATGTATTTTAATGTCTGTTACCTGAGCTTTTTTCTGGGGTGTGAGTCCTCTCACATACTTGCGCACCATAAGACGGTAGCAAAGCTTACGCAGTATCTCTGATGTCTGACGAGTACAAAAACATGCACGGAGTCTAAATAAAAGCCAAGCTTGAATGTAATCACTTTTATAAATACGTTGGTTAATCGTTGTACCTCTGTCAGCACAGCAGGTGGAGTTTGCCAGGTGGTTTTATCCAAAACTGTCTTTGGCAGATTGCCTTTGAGCCTGTTCAAGTAATTTTGTCTCACAAAGGCCAGGTACTCCGAGTTATCTGTGCTTTTTGCTTGCCCTCTGGTCATGTAACCTTTGATGAATCTAAAAATTATTGTAAAATATTGTATCAGTGAAAATGTGACAGTAAGCTTGGGAGGAGCTGTGTAATGATATTCCATCTTTTTTCTTACTTCTTGATGACTTTTACAGCCCAGGCTCTCTTATCTCTCTCCTTTCTAGCCTGCACTCCTCTCCAGCAGGTTTCAATCTTAGTGGCTAAGGATTAAAAAATATAATAGAAGGTGTGTAATTTCCTTTAATAACTCACATAACACAAAAATCAGACATTGTGGCATTTACCAGCTTCTTTCTGTTTTTTGAATTCTCCCTTTGCTTTGTATCCTTTGTATTTGGCTTGGAGTTTCGTCGCTGCAAATTCGGAGCATTACATTAAATCACTGTGCAACTACAATTATTGACTAAGAATGAATCACACTAGATTTGCACTCACCCAATTCATGTTTACATTTCTCAAAAGCATCCTCTGTGGCAAAAAGTGTCCTTGGATGACGGATGAATATTTTGGTACTATAACAAAGGAAGCAATACAAATGTTTTTTGGCTACTCCTTAGAGTGCATACACTCAGTTGTATTTAGGTAGTGCTGTCCTCACCGTCCCATTTTGTACTCATATGGCAGGTAGCCCAGATGTTGAACCAACACTTCTACTCCATCAGCAGGCACTCCTCTCCAGTGAGGCCAGGTGTCTGGGCACAGGGGTTTATATCTGCAACATGCAGCAAAGATCCCACTCAGCATGTTTTAAATGCACTGGAGAGTACCTGCTTAAACTGAGGGGTTTAATTAAAAAAAAAGGAAAATCAAGTGTAAGGTCTGAGCTGTGGTTCTTCATACCTCTTTAAGAATACCTCATATTTGCGTCTGTAGGCAAACCCAGCTCGTCTGACTCTGAGGTGCTCCATCAGGCCCAGGTATTTCACCTGGTGCCTGATCAGAGCTTCGTCAAATTGACCTGTGTTTGCGTGAGAGAGGCGAGAATCAAATCAAATCTCCATCCTGTTAAGACAAAAGCTTCATGCATCTTGTATTATTTCAAGTACCTGGCTGCTTGGACTCATTGGATTTTAAACAGCGTATGTACCAGGCCTCTTTTGCCATGAGGATCTCTGTCAGCTTCAGCAGGCTGCTCTTAAACTGGGTCGCCACCTACAGACACAACAGGATGGTCGTAATCCCCAACAGTTCATCTGTCACATACATATGGCTTATTGATGTCAGACTGCTATTGGCAGAGCAAAAATTACTTGCCTTTGTCTCAGTGTTCACTCTATCCAGCCCACTTACTGATTTGTTTCTTCTCACTTATAATCTACATTGTGCATGTTTTTTCTCGTTAAAAGTGTATCTCATATGTCCTGCATGGACTATAGTCATTTCTTTAGTACATTATGTGTTGCATATGTGAATAGTGCATTGTTAATGTGATAAAGGGTGCTAGTTTGTATTATGTAATTTCCTAGTTGTAGATGGAGCTGACATTTTTGTCTATATATATATATAATATATATATATATATATATATATATATACTGTACATATATCTTGTAGGTCAAAATGTTGCATCAATAGAAAGTATTTTGGGTGTTTGCAAATTTCAGTGTGGAAAAAAACTACATACCACTCTAGATAATGGCCAGAAAACGAATGATTGTACATGGCTTTTAACTGAGTCACAGCATACTGCTGGTAATATATAACATCAACTTCATAGTGATACAGTTGAAGGATGTGGAAGGTCCAACATGGTGTGAGAACTCACTGTTTCTGGTCTTCGCCTGCTGTCTGGATCCATTGTGGAGAAGCACTCTCGGACAATAGCATTTTTAGACTGGCAAATCAGCTATGAGAAGGTGGGATGACACACATAGATTATAACACACCAAGTTGTATGGTAATGTGTTTGCCAACCCCTCCTGTATCATTTACAGCAATGGAAACTAAAGTTGAATAGACTTTCAGACTTCACACTTGTCACACACAGGTGTAACTAATAACATTGTTAACTGTTGCATTGTGAGAACTGCTGGAACAGAGCCCTCATTAATGCGATTGGGTCCACTTGTGCAGTTTCAGTTTGCAGTAAAGAAATAACTGCTGTGAAATAGTGTGCACTGATGCCAAGGCTATCATGAAAAATCATTAGAAACTAAGTTTGGATTTATTACTCCAGATCCACATTACTGATATTAATTAATTAATTAGTTAGGTATCAATTGAAAGAGTTCCCTACAATGTAAAATGTTAATTTGCAGACTTACATCTTTTATGCTTTTATACAACAGATCATTGTTTTTGTCCACGAAACCTAGATTGTCACACAAAAGCAAAAAGCTGTCAGTTGAAAAAGAAAAGAAAAAAAAAAGGTTTAGATGTTTGAGTAACAGGGTCTGACATTGTGGTTTCTTTTACCCACAACGCAGTAGGTGACCTCCCCGGCATAATGCAAGAGACGGAAATCTCCCCTCTCCAGAGTCTTGCGTGTCGTTTTGTCAGCCAGTTTGTGCCTGCAGTGAAAGAGGTGCAGAGAGACAGAGAGATGAAGAGGCTTTACAGCCCGATCCTAATCCTCCGTCTCTATCGGAGCCTGTCGGCTCACTCACAAGACATCGGTGAGCAAAACGTTTTGATGGAGTCAGACTTTAGTTTTGAGGAGAAGCTTTGAATTACACAATATTCTTCAGCTGGATGTCCAATTTAATAAAAATAAATGGTTTACAACCAAATGTGCAACTCCATGCCAACTTCCCTAATTGTGAAACGATCTGTAGGTGTGTGTGTGCACTGTCGAGGTTGAATGTTTGACTAACGTGACAAAGTGGGGATGATTTTCCATCTTTTCTTCCAGTCTCTCCAGGAAGGTGAGGTCTGTGGCATCTCCAGGTCTGAGACACTCCTCATCCTGCAGGATTATCATCAACACATGATAATACGTCAGCTTCACTGTTGTCTGTTCAAAATGTACTGTTCTACTCCAGTAAATACACACCAATATTGATATGATCCCTCTGTGTTTCTCCTCAACCAGGTCACAGATGATCTTGTTGTTGAAGAATTGGACTGGCTCCCACTGGGGGGAATCATAAAAACAGATGCATTCACACATTCAATGCTGGTGTTGAATGCATTCAACACCAGTGAGTGTAAACAGTGTAGTGAAATTAATAGTCATTGATTTGCTATTTATACCAGGTTTACCTCAATATCTTCTGCTTGATATTCCTCCTGCTCAGCCTTGAGCGTCAACTGGATAAAAAGCTGCTGCAGCTTCTCGTTGCAGTAGTTTATACAGAACTGCTCAAAACTGAAGAAATGGGTTGTGACAAACAGGTCAGGCTCAGGAAGAAATCATCACCCCAGAATCACTCATAACTTTGCAGTTTTCCCAATGCGCTTCGTGGAGTGTTCCATGCAAATTTCAGCGGCTCTTGGTTGAAAAAAACAACTTTAAAACAGCCTTCATGAGGGTGTCAAACACAATCAAAGCAGTGCCACAATGTTAGAATAGGAAAGGATTTCTTGCCTACCTGTTAACATAGAAAACCTCAAATCCATATATGTCCAAAAGCCCTATTACAGTCTTCCTTGAAGAGTCCTGGGAAAACAGTATTAATTGTGTACATACTCATCGTCAGTGGCTGGAATTTTTCACACAGCTTTCTCCTCACCTTGTTCTCTATGGACTCGTTGATCCTGTTGACCAGCCAGGTGAAGGTCTTTCCATAGATGGCTTTGGCCAGGGCATCCCTGGCATAGATGGCATGATCAATGGTGAATGGGCTAAGGACCTTTACAGTGAGACAAAATCATAGCTACATTTCAAACACTACAGTGGAAGTTTAAATAGAAACATCACCTCATCATAAATAAAACTAAAGGACAATTTAACATGGTGCACCTGATCTTTTTGGGCTTCAATCTTCCTGTATGTGAGTCCCTCTTGGAGACGATGAGCATCAACTCCTAGTAACTGTAAGAAAAAAAAATAACACTAAGGGAGTTTATTATTTGACTTTTTGTAATAATCCTGGATAAATAAAGACTTTTTTTCTATTTTCTTACATTTGAGACCCAGCGCAGCTCTGCGTTGTTGCTGTTAAGGAGGGCATAGCCTTTACTGTCGGAATCAAACTGAACATTCCCCAAGTGGAGAACGCTTGCAACGGTCCCAAACAAGTGCTGCACGGAATGAAACTTTATTAGGCGATGCAAAACTAGGAGAGAAGAGTGAGTGGTTAAAATCAGCATCCAACTTACATTAGTGTTAATCTCATCAATGTTGATGATTTGAAGTGCGTTTTTGACTGTTTTCCAGTCATTTCTGTCATTAATGGAAGACACAATGGCACACTCTCCCTGACAGAAACAGAAAACACAGCAACAGATTGTCAATCCGCTATTGTCTTATGAATCGATTTGTAGTAAAACTGGGTTGACTGGGTTACATGTACTTGGGTTAGGTAATAGTAATGCTGGCAGTCTCTCTCCAGGCCCAGCTGGTGTAGTAGGTCTTCCTCTCCTCCCTCCACTAGCTGGTAGAAGATGTGGAAGTTTCTCTCCCCGTGATTTTGATGCACAACCCTCGACTTCTCCAGCAAGTAGTTCAGGATATGGCCTCCGACAGCATCCCCCTATGGGCATCATGACCCTAAAGACAGCATCTCTACAGCTTGCAGAAAAAATATGGCCTATGGTCCAGTGGACAGATTTAAAAAAGGATAAAATAGCTTCCTCTTGATAGTTATTTTTTCTTAGTCTTATAAAAGGACTATTAACTTTCTCCTGGCTTTTTAAATTGGCTTGGATGAACAAATTTTCCTTGAGTTCTAAAAATTGCCCGTTTGTTCCCTTTTTAGGCATTTTAACGTTTTAACAAATACATTCTAAACACTTTAGTATTAAAATTAGCTTGTCAGTTTTATTTGACATATTTCAACCACCCCACGTTAACGTACACACTGTAAATGCACCTTGGTAACTTTCCCCCCTAATTTTGGGATGGAAGTACAATAGAGTGCATGAGAGTACTGCTAATTTTAAAACAGGAGAACTATGCCTACACTTCTCATAGATTTTCTTGATTTTTTTTCTTTCTTAATTATAATTTCTTCACATATTTCTTGGAAGCCCTTCTGTGAATTTGTCTCTTGATTCTTACCTGGCTGTCAAACTGAATGTCCATATACTTCCCAAACCGACTTGAGTTGTAATTTTTCAGTGTTTTGGCATTGCCGAAAGCCTGTGGGGAAACACCAAATCACATTAAATAAATACTGTTAGCATGACATGCTGTTTGGTATTTCATTACAATAATGTAACATCAGTGACAGTCAGACCTCGAGGACAGGGTTAGACATGAGCATTTTGTCCCTGACAGTGTTTAGCAGAGTGGTGCTCGGACAGCTGACAGCATAATACTGCAGAATCTTCTTGGAGGCCTCCGTCTTCCCTGCTCCACTCTCTCCAGAGATGAGGATGAAGTGATTGTTAAACTCTGTCAGCATGGTGTGGTAGGCATTGTCTGCCAAGGCGTAGCTGTGGGGATGCAGAGCAATCACAATATTTCACAGATGAACCCAAGAACACTTGACACACACACACACACACACACACAAGCACAAATATTCATTGTTTTCATACAGATTATACACTCACATGTGAGGTGGAAGCTCAAAAAAGTTGACACCCATGTAGAGATCCATCTGTTTCCTATTGTAGATGTCCAGCTCTTTGTAGGGATTCACAGACACTAGCAATGTGCCAATATAGGTCTAAAGGAATGAGGTTATATGATCATATTAGTTGTTCAGATGCATATGTACTTGTTGACAACAAGCTTTTGAAAAGTCTTTTCCAAGACTCACATAGATGAGATCTTTGCTAAAACGTTTCTTAAGGTTACTGAGGAAGGCTGCTTCTGTTGTTTCATCCAAGAGGACAAAATCCTGGATTCCAACCCGGTCTCTGGCAGTCAGGGCGCCCTCCATGTCCAGCTGACCCTGTGCAACAAGTTGTATTAACCATAAGGTAGCCAAATGCACAAGAGCAGTGGAAATAACTTTTAAAAGTCTAAATTATTGTTGGCATCATAAACTGAGAATTTCTTTATTTCTAAAACGTATTACACTTTCAATATTTTACAGCACCTAATTAACAACTTAGTCTATTTATTATTTATTCTTAATTTCAGAGGGAGCAAACTCCGCTAAGGTAACAATAACAAGTGGTTCACTTTTTACATGCATAATAATGATATTCAGAATTCTCAGCCATGTATTTTGACAAATGCGGCAAGATGAATGCATGTTTGTATAAATGGCTCCATGGGGAAGGACGGAGCTGAAAAAAAAGCACCAGAAAAGCGCAAACATGGTCCCTGTTAGTTCTATTGAAATAAGAGGTCTAGAGGTCCTATGTGTCTTTGAAGCAAAGCTCTGTGATTGTGCAGACGAACAGACAGAAGCTAATGATCGCTACACAGCACACAAGGACCTTGGCTGGCAGCCCGTAGTTCACTAGAGCCTACACACCAACCAAACACAACACACTGTGCAAATGGACATGGGGAGCCCAAACCAGCGGCACATTTAAGAGGCATAGTGGGAAAAATTCCACCAATCTGTTTTGCATTCTCAGCACCAACACTAAGACCAAAGGTTTTCACAGCTTTTGTTGGTTTTGTATTTTTTTCTCTCCCTCCTTTGGAAGCAGAAGTCCTTTGATTCTCAACTCTCTCTGTAAAAACATTAAAAAAGATAATCCATTGGATCTAATTGACACAAAGCCCTCCGTTCCCCCTCCTCCCCTGCCTCTATCCTCCGCCTATGGCCCTCATTTCTTCTGAGAAAGGCCAAGTGTTTTTGTCCTGTAAATACCACGGAGCAGAGACAAAAAAGACGTCTTTAAAATGCAGTCTACAATCCATTACACATATTCCCCCTGCATATCCATTCAGTAATTATTCATTAGAAAACATTTAACGTCACAGTGAATTTCACACTAGGCAGTCGAAACACAATAGAGGAGATTTGGCCTATTTTGGGGTGAGGAGTTGGGGAGGGGTTGGCTGTACAGAGGAAGGGTGAAGGCAAAGGACGGGGGGAGGATGGGAGCAGTATTTGTCTGATCTGAGAACCTCTGAAACGGGGCCGTCTTGAGACAACGGGACAGACTAAATAGTGCAGTAACGGTCTGTGCCCCGCTGCTTGCTGTGACACTCATTTAGTGTGCCCAGAGGGCGAACAATAGAGGTTTGTTCTTAGCAATGCTGTGCTGTAATTTGGACTTCATTACTTTGCTCACACAGGGCCCCATGGAAGGATAGAGGAGGCTAGTCAGATGAGAGTGTTTTTTTCCACCTGTCAGCCCACACCCCATATTCTCTCACCCCTCTCCTCAACAATACCCCTCACCCCGTGTCCCCACCAATAACCCTCACCCGACCCCCTTCCCATAGCCTCTCCCCCCCCCCCCCCAACACCCACCCACCCACCCACTTTAAGCCAATGAGACAGGTGAACAATATCATTGAAGGAACCCTTTTTTGGACGTCAGAATCAATCTGGCGATGTGATGGTAGTGGTGCTGATGTGGGGTATCTGTGACACCCCCTTTCTTCATGGGAACAAACTTCTCTCAGGGCAGCACAAGCAGACAATATGCTGGGACAGCGTGACTTAGGGATCTGCCATACAGTATTACAAGTAATAACATGAACAGATAAGCTGCTGTCAAGGGGAGGATTAATGAATTCAAGGGTGATGATAATGCTAATGTTTTATGATTTCATTCTGCGCACTGACAAAATGGAAAGGTTTGTTGATTTCCATTCAGGTTTCCTTTGGTGTTGTGCAGGTATTTCTTTTTAAAGAAAGCTGTCTCCACCATGCACAAGTGTTTCCATGACACTGTGCTAGAAAGGCTGAACATTAAATGGGCGTACTCATTCCAGGCGGACAACAAAAAAAGAGTCAAAGAAAGCTTGACCATAATCAAAAAAACGTTCTCTTTTTGCAAGTGTTATTTGTAGCTTTATACAATACAAAGTGCACCAGATTGTAATTGTAGATGTAATTCAACAATTGACAGCCCAATGAAATGCACAGCAGAAAGAATGATGATGTAATGATTCCACTAAGCCATTGTCAGATCAGGTGAATTGCCTTGTTACCTCAGAGCACAACCAATAGTATTTTAATTAAGAGATGGTCCCTCATCCTGGTCTAGGGTGTCAGTGTTGCCTGAGACAGAGTGACCTCATCTGTGTGAGAAGTAGAGGTAGCTTTAGATGCTGGAGGGAGGGGGGGCCTTGTGCTAAGACACAACACTTAATTAACAAAGTAACAGGAAAGTTTAAAAGGATTCTGTTCGATTGTCTCAAGTGTTGGTAACATTTTCATTTGAGCTGACCAGGGCCCGTTTTCCTAAAAACAACTTAAAGCCACAGTTCACAACATTTTGGGAAATGTGAATATATACTTTCTGGTGGAAATTTTGACCAGAAGAATGATTCTACTCTCATATCTGACAGTGGCCCATCTTGTCATTTAACTCTCTGCCAAAGACGGTATTTCGGAAAAATCCCCTTTTTTTGAGGTGGCGATTAGTAGCCCAAAGACTTACAATGGGACAGATCATTCTTGCCTTTAGATGCCTTTGGAAAACACCACCCAAAGAACGTTAATCCACACTGACCTGTCAAGCTTTCTGTACCAACTTTTAAACTCTTTGACAGCACCTGATATGATGACCTGACATAAAAACTACAGCAAGTGCTTTGAAATGCAACAAATGACAACACAAAAGAAAACTCAAACCTGCATTGCTGAATTTGTATTGTTCTGCTGTCAGATGCAGAATTTAAATGAGGATCCAAACTGTGAAAAGAAAATCTCTCCAGAGAAGTTAGACAAGAATAGCGTGTCCTCCTGTGTCCGCTTGCATGAAGACAATCAGTTTACGTGTAAACACTGGATTGTTGACAGATAGTTGGCAAAAGTCCAGCTTCTATATTAATAATGAAAAATCACATTCACTGTCTTCTCCCCTGGTTTGTCTAGTAGCTCATTCATCCAGTGTGCGGTAGTGTTAGTGTTGGTGCTGCTGCTGCGTGGAGGCCTGTGTGCACATATGTTTCTCCACATCATCCTGACCAGGCTCAGGGCTCTGTGCCAGGTGCTTAATCATTCATGTCGGGGCAGGTGGAGTGACAGTGGGATATTACTCAGTGCTTACCTGGGTATCTACTGCTCTTCTGAGTGTAACATAACGATACAGAAACAAGATCCAACCCACACCAATCCAGCCATCCCCCTAAGCTCCATTACATCACTACCAACAGCATAAATGCCACCAGTCTCCTCCCTGCTGGCACAGCCCAGATCAGGTTACTGATCTTTGATTAGATTGATACATTACAAACTAAGTACTGTTGTTTTGAGCGGCAGTCTGAGCTGCCAGTGATTAGTGCTTCTGTACAATGCCACTGGGTTGATGGCCAAATGCAATAACCTCATTTTCTTCTTGGGTGTGTAAACAATTATCAACTGACAACCCCTTTAATTCAAGTTCATCTGAAATCATTCAAATTCTACGTCATAATTCTTGTTTGTTTTTCAACTCAACTCTCTATATAAGAGTTTACATGGAAGAAGTGACAGGAAATGAAGGGAAAGAGAGATGGGATAGGACAGGTAACAAAGGTCCTTGGCCAGACTTGGACCAGGATGTGGCAATTTGGTGATTTGTGGTCAGGACCTTAAACCCATAGGCCACCAGCATGCCCCTTAAAGGGGAACTATGCCCATTTTCAAAAATAACACGTTAATCCTATGGTGTTAGACAGTCAGAAAATATTTGTAAACATAAATAACTCACTGCCAAATCCAAAAACTAGAGTACTCAAAATGTTGATGTCATCAAGTATACAGTCTGTAACTGCTGCATAGACAAGGAACGGAAAAGAGGTTCACAATGGCTGCAAGCAAATATTCTTGTCGCTTTAATGGCGTGAGTTTGATTGCGGGATTATATTGGGATCGTTTCTGTTTAATCACGTTACTTGAGCTACTCATGGTACCCATGTAGACGTAGAGCTGAAGGCACCAACTTTTCTTTCCGTCATCAAAATGGCCAAAATAACCGTGCTGCTCTGAACCGGCCATGGAAGTCTCAGATACATTGGAAAATCAAACAGCGGGGGTTGCTGCTTGATTTGTTATTGCAATAAACAGATAAAAGGTATGACGAAATAACAAAATCATAATGCCAATTTCCACAAGTTGACAATTTATGCTTGTCTTGTTCTCAAAACGACAAGCAAACTTTGAAAATGCTTATTTTCCCAAAATGAACCAAGTTTACTGGGATTTTGTCTGGATCAACAGAAGTACATTTCCAGGATAAAGCCTGACGTCTGGTGCGTAGCTCATGCCACGGATGAGAGGCTTTGCCCCTCATCTTCCGCTCTCTGTGTGTTGCCGTTCTCACAATCCCTTTGTTATGGGAAACATCAAAAAACTTAAGTTACACACTGAAAATACCAGGTTTTAAAGAAAAAAGGGGTCATGCAACAAGAGTAGCCTGCATGTTCTTTCGGTAATTAATTGTAAAGATTTACAAAGATTACTCTCCAACTGGGATGTTTTGGGACCAATTGGCAAAGTACACACAGCAATACACTGATAAGAGCAAATTAAGTTGTATTCAGCTAATTTAAATACCTCATTTTTTTTCTCCTATCCTAGAATGTATCTTTTTCCCGCATATGGTGGTGAGCGTAGGAGACATGTAGCAAGTTGTCTGCAGAGTAGGATCTGCAGAATTGAAAGTGAAAGAGATTACCCGTCTGATGGTGGAACTGAAAATCTTCAGTTGTTCTTTGTATCACCCAGTCTATATTAAAACCAGGGCCAAACACATTATCTCACAAATTTAGCAGGCATTTGGTGATAAACCAAATGGCAATCCATTAAATAGAAGTGAAGACAGAAAGGTCAACGCCATGGTGGCGCTAGAGGAAAAGTCAGGGGATCACCAACGTCTGTGGGATTTATCCTCTGAGAACCTTATATATATGCACAGTAGTTGTTGGACCAGTCAGGACCAAAGTGGTTGACCGCCCAACATTGCCATCCTGAGACACACCTAAAAATGAAGCTGATACAATAGTACAAAAGGAGCCAAATCTACTGACTCACTGACTCACTCAATCGCTGAAAGTGCTGACCCTAGGCTTCGTTTTCTATACCATTCATATCTAACAATAAGACATAAATGGGTACCACTGTTATATTAAATTGGAGGATTTGGTACATTATTTCTTGAGAAGCCTTCTTTTGTGTAAATAAATGGCCATGCCTTTAAGTAGCTATGTATTGTGGGGAAGAGACTGGGTGGGGGTAAAAATGTTTACTTCTGTTGCCTTGCAACCACCATTACAAAACATACACCCTCCAAACACAGGTGTCCATTTTCTCTGCTCTGGTAACCTTGATGTGAGGAAAGATTTTCTGTAGTTTCTGGATTGAATAATGTTTGGAAAGCTTTCAGTCAATTCAACACATCTGAATTATTTACTCTCCACTCCAGAAAAGTTGTCAAGGTTACTACCTCTGCCGTCGCCCCACCTCTCCCCCTGGCCCAGCAGCCCAGCAATGCTTGTCCAATCTTAACAAGCTTTGTGCTACCCACTGGGCTCTGATTCAGCACGAGACTCAGCAAATCCAATTACACAGGAGTCAGAGAGGTTGATTTTACCATTATAGATTCCATGCTGAGAATGAGAGCTGATGATAACACTCACATCACACCACTACTGCCCCCTCTTTCTTCTCTCCTTCTCATTTTGTCTCCATTTCACTGTTTCCCTCCCTTTATATCTCCCTCTCTTCCTATCTAATTCCTCTTTTCCCAAAGACCTTCTTTCTTCCCCTGTCCCTTTCTTTGCATCTCTCCTTCTTTCATAGTGCATTATTCTAATTTTCCAGAGCAGCGTAACGAGGCCCGGGGCCCGTCATCATTTCAGTCCCAAAATGCTGGTGTCAGTGAGGTTACTTCATACCCCACATTAGACATTTATTTAGATATTAGTACTGTTTTGCTTTAGAGACAATACAGATATACAATATCATTATGTCCTTCTTGTGATTAGGATTTCATGTTCTGTTTTATTTGTATGCACTGTACCTTTTAAATGTTTAATTGCATTGCACTGGATCATTGCACATCTTCTTTACCCAATACCCGCTCACCCACCAGGAATACAAAATTTGTCAGCTTGGATAACCTCTTAAAGTAATAATAACTCAATGGTAACTTGACTTTAGGGGTGTCTGAGTGCCATCCTAATGAGACATCATGTGCCTGCTGTGACATGTAAAAAATTTACTGAGAGCTCTTTTGAAAATGAGGCTCTTTTCCACTCAATCAGATATGGAAAAAGAAGAGGACTTTTGCTCTATCTTTACCCTTTAGGGCACTGAAAAGGACTGACCTCGTCTCAGAACAGAGGCTTTAGCGATGACACAGGTCACTCAAAGGTCAACACCGTTGACCTCTCTAAACCTTGAAGATACATTTTTCTGTGATCCTGCAGGACAATAGGATTGACAAGTCCGGCAGTCTGCCCGGAAAAGTCGCCTACCTTCAAGAAAGAGAAGGCTGTATTGGACCTGCAGGGGCATTTTTGCTTGACCAATACTGCAATACAGACCAATATTCTGAAAACTTGTACCTTTTAAGTCTGGCAATAGATAAACAAATACTACTAAGAATTTCAACAGGACACTGTGAAAACACTCCACCCAAAGTAAAAACCATGTGTCTAAAATATTGCTGAATAATTACTTAATCAAAGTAAATACAAGTGTAATAAAAAATATGAAGTATCAAAAGTATCCATAATGCACAAAAACGGCCTCTGTTAATGTTCCTTGATT
Organism: Etheostoma spectabile; assembly: GCF_008692095.1. Lineage (NCBI taxonomy): Eukaryota > Metazoa > Chordata > Actinopteri > Perciformes > Percidae > Etheostoma > Etheostoma spectabile. The sequence continues at coordinate 8,442,538 of NC_045737.1, forward strand.
ATTGGACAGTATAACATATGACAATGCATCATGTTTTATAATTTGATAACACGTTTTGTATTAAAAATCTTAATCTGTATACAACACTACACTGTACTGCAGCTGTCACTTGAATGGGCTGGAGTAAAAAGTTAATTTCCCTTTGAGTTGCGCTGAGGAAGAAGATGTAAGTAACATGAAAAAAATACAATTACTACAAATTTTCACTGAAGTAAACTACTTGAGTAAATGTACTTTTTTGGTAAAATGCCAGCACGTTGAAGGATGATAATACAATATTGAGTCACTGTACGTGCACACTGCAAGTATTGCCCTTAGTGCATTAACCAATATAGTCATTTTGTTTGGCTGTTCACATTATTTTTTTAATTCAGATTCCAGTGTAAACTGGTCACCGTGTTGGGTAGGGATGTGAATGGCTTCACTGAAATTGATTTCATCTAAAAAATTTTAAGGGCTCAGGAGCTACTTTCAAACACATCTTTCAGCATCTCTCCACAAAACTCTTGTGGCAAGCCAATCAGTGCATGCGGCCCGTCTCCCTGATAAAACGAGCAAACGTTGGGTTGTATTGGCTGGCAACGAGGCCGGGTAACTGTGTGAGTGACTGTTATAAAACTTGCTTGAATTCTGAAATGACTGTTAAGACCGAGGTCGCTCTGCAAAAAAATCTAATCTGTGATTCGTGCCATTCTGCCAGATCTGAGTCACATATGAGCAAAAAAAAATCATATTTGGGCAGCTTTTTTTCTACATGTGATCATGGCCTAAGTATCATGTTCAGCTCATTCTCTTCAAAAATGAATGATGTCTGAGTTCCATTCAGTTGCTTCAGTTTTAGCGACCAGGCATTGATAAGCAATGCAATAACATGAGGGTGAACTGCATTGAATCAAGTGAATTTAGAGGACATCTGATTTCCCCAAGTAAAGCTAAACCTGTCTTCATGGCTAAACACTGCTAGGGATTGATTGTTGCTTCATTTTTTGTTTGGGATCTTGGTAAACCAACTCTCTAATATAAGTTTATTATATCACAACTACAGTGTTGAGCTGAAGGACTTACCTGCTCAATTTCAAACTTCTTCTGTATAAAGATGTGAAGGGTACACATACAGTATGATGAAATATTAAATGAATGCCTTAATGCGGATGTTCTTGTGACATTTAATCAATGTTTTGTCGTGTCTTGCCTCTGTAAAGGTGTAAGTGTACTTAAACCTGTTGTAAGTCGTCTCAGACTGACCGACGCTGAAGTTTCACTGAGAAAACAAAGTCTTTGGCAGGTCACTGATGCTGCGCCTTGGCTAAGCATGGCTGACAGCAGCTTCCTCTGTGTGGCCAAAGGGTCACTCTGGGTGACACGTTGTTCTGGGGGGACACTGTGTCTCTGCCTGCAGAGGAGATTAGAGGGCGCAAGCTGACCTCGTTCTCAGAGGGGCTGATGTGTTTTGAGTAAATACTTGGTGCAAGACAAAAACACAGGCTACAAACACAGGCCAACCCTCAGGCGGTGATCCCATTGTTTCTCCATTACTCCTGAGCAGGCATGAGTGAGAAGGGCTGCCACTGTGTGTTTCTGAGCTGAGTCCTTGTGCTCTCTCCTGAATGTATCACACACGGACAAGTTCTCAGAGACATTGCCATCCCCACATATGTATGCATCGGGCAGCTGTGGATCAGGAGAGCAACAGGTTGCCCACTAATGACAGCGTTGGCGATTCAATCCCCAGCTCCTCCTCTCCACATGCGAAAGTGTCCGTGGGCAAGACACTGAGCCCCACCTTGCATGGTAGCTCACTTAAGATGGGCTATTTATTATAACCATTATGCTGATATTTACTAAAGGCATGCACAAGTGAACAGGAACAGAATAATTAAATCACCTGACAATAAAAGAATCACAATAGTTTTCAGAAGCTCATGATGTTGCTTTTCTATTGCATAGCACATTATGTAATGCAATGAGGAAAAGAACACTTCACTGGCAAAGAGAAACAGTTGACACAAGTCCAGTAGATTTAATTTCATTTCATTCATTTATTTATGAGGACATTCATTAACATTTCTGTAGATGTGCCAGTGTTAGCCAGCCGGCTAATTTATTAACTGTAGTCTTTTGGCCAGATGTTATGAGATCCATCAACTGACTTGGTCAGTTGTTCCCAGATCAAGTCAGCAATAAAATACAAGTTTAGATCCTCATGACTGACATATTTCTCGGCAACATCTGAAACTCCAGTTGCCAAAATAACCACTGACCTGACATAACAATTGTAGGACTTTTTTTCCTCATTTAAGCAAACAGATATCTATTCTAATGTTTTTGTAAGGTGTTTCTATTATTGTGTCCCACCAGATGTGCCTGCCTGCAGTAAATATCAGCATGGGGATAATTTTATCAGGATATATACTTATGGGTAGATAGTATTATTTTAGAGCTAACTACTAAGGCTGCATTTGGTCAGTGAGATAGTTAAGATAGTTAAAGTAGATGCACTACTGACCACAGTCACTCTTTCTTTTCTTGCTTTTTCCGTGTGATGTCATGACTGAACTCAATGACTGCAACTCAAGATGGAAAGTATAAATCACAAAGATAGCTACACAACTGAGTCATGTTGAGTTGGAAATGAATTAGGAGTAAGCGTCAGTTTAAACATACAGTGGGTCTGATAATTTGACCATTTGTATAGGTGAGTATTTGAGTGACATAACTTAACATGAACTACAGAGGTCAGACAGAGTCCAGACAGTTGCTGCCTGAACTAAGTGGTGCATCAGTTGCAACACACTGCAGGATTATGCACTGTGGTGGAGTTATGAATTATCCAATCTTATCCTGTGCATTTACAGAGGTCACAATGCAATAAACTTATTCCCGACTGTTGCTTCACAACACTAAAAACGACATAAATGGCCATAAAGTTGAATGGAAATCCCCTAAAATCACCAAAACTAGTTCACATACACATGATTTTGATTGCAGTGGTGCTATATTGTATTTCTTTTGTAAAAGGACTGCATTGATCAATCTTCCAAGTAGTTTCTCCATTAAGCAATTAATTATCCATCCTTGGTCCATAAAACAGTAAAAAAAAAAATTAAAAAGAAGGCCATTAGGTTTTCCTAAAGCCCGAGTTGATGTAAACCAACACTCCTAAACGTGAAGATATTCAGTTTACAATCACATAATGCAACACAGTGAAAACCAGCAAATCCTCACAAAGAGATGCTTCAACTTCAGGGAATATTTTGCTTTATTCATTAAAACAATACTGAAACAGTAATATCAGAATAGTCAACTTATTGTGTCAGCTGTAGTAAAATGTTTTTTTTGTCCAACCGTGGCATCTGACAGAAACTGTTAAAGGACACTTTGGCTGATTGGGTTTTATATAAAGTGGTCATCCTGCTACTCAAATGATATCATCATCCATCATCATCATCATCATCATCATCATCATCATCATCATCATCACCACCACCACCTATTGACCTACAGCATCTCACACAGTATGAGCACACTCATCCTGTTTCCAGATCCTAACCCTGCGGGCTCTAGGACCTCCAGGATCTGCTCTCTGAGGATGGTCTTGTTTTTTTGTCCGTTACGTTCATGCATGTAATCATTGATTGTGCCTATTGTGACAGGCCGATTTACCATCTGTAGGGTCCCATGGGGCTGATACTGCTGCTGTCACTGCAGTCTCCCTACAGACTTTAAGGAATTCCTCTTTAATTTCCGGCTGCAAATTCTAATCTCCAACAAGTTTCACATTTAAGTCTGCTTTTAAAAGACCATACCCGCTTGTGTTATCTCACATATATGTTTTCACTCTAAGTCCAGGAAGATTTCTGTCTTTCTATCGAATCTTAAACAGTTTAAAGTGTGATGTTTAATTTGGAGGACAACTCATTAAATTTCCTGTTAGTTAAACAATGGAAAAAAATTAACTTTTTTTTTGTTGGGGACCCCCTGAAGTCCCCATATAGACCCCCTGGGGTCTCAAACCCATGAATGCCAGCGATCAGTTACTAATGTATTTTATTCAGAAATTGTGGAAAGCGTAGCCTAATTAAACAGTAACACTTCACAATGAAGTGTACAAAAAAAGGTTAGTCCCTGTTTTTGAATGAGTTACCCTGTTTCAGAAGGGTAATGACTGATTAGTTACCCTTTTTCAGAAGCATAGTTATCCTTTTTCAGAAGGATAGTTACTCCTTTTTAGAAGGGTAACGAATGATTAGTTACCCTTTTTCAAAAAGGTAGATACCCTTTTCAAAAGGGTAGTTACTCTTTTTTAGAAGAGTAGTAGAAAAAGGTAAGTAATCATGTGTTACCCTTCTGAATAAGGGTAACTACCCTTCTGAAAAAGAGTAACTACTCTTCTGAACAAGGGTAACTACCCTCTTGAAAAAGAGTAGCCTACCCTTCTGAACAAGAGTAACTAGGCCTACCCCTCTTAACAAGGGTAACTACCCTTTTAAAAAAAGGCAACTAATCATTCGTTACTCTTTCAAAAACAATGACTACCCTTTTTTGTGTTTCTTTGTGTGTTTATTGTAAAGTGTTACCAATTAAACAAATATTAACGCAGAAAGCTATTTTTCAACACCAAGCGTCCCTTTTCACACAAAGTTAAGAATGAAACCTTTAGACTTCAGACATGTGGAAAAAGTCACTTTGACTAGAAAAAAAATCCTTGATATTGGCAAAGGGATACTGATATCGTGCATGCCTCAAATTTAGCATACAACCCAGAGAAATTTATAATGAAAATTGGCAGTCGGGAGTGTTTTGCTTCTTTTCCTACACTTCATCTCAAGTGCTGACAGAGTAAATTTTTTATTTTCCGGATTGGTAGTGTACTGAAATGCGCTACGAACTCAAGTTTGATGCCCCAGTTGTTTTAAATAGTGAAGTGCTGCTCTGTAGCCGAGTGTGTGCCTTTGCCGCCTCCTGCTGCAGCCCCGCCAGCCCCCTGCCCTCCCTACGCGCCTCCCCGGCTCTGTTTCCCACTGCTGAGAGGAGCACGACGCGGCCACAGCGGCGGGAAGCAAATTATCTACAAGCACTTCCCTTAAAAAAAGTTCACTCTCACGTACAAAGATGCCACCACAAGTAGCGACTCACATCGTCTTAGACCTGATCGAGGGAGCTTACTGGGAATAACCTGACAGGAGAAATGGATATTTCATGTTAATTCTTTAATTAGACTTTTGTCTAATTTTTGTATGCGCTTAGGCTGGTTCAACTGTTAACATTTTTTTTGCGGTAAACAGCCTCGACATGATTTGGGCCTGAACTATAGCTATTTTGTGTTTTATTAAGACGCACCTGCGTGCCACTGGAGGAACAAGCGCACATGACGGTGAAAGGTAGACAGAAGAACTTACTTTATGTATAATCCTATCTCTTTAATAATCATATAACAAGAGGACTACAATGTGTGGATGGAGTATGACCTTACTTTAAATGCAACAAAACGTGTTGGATGCAGTGGAAGCGCGCACCACGACCGACCTGTGACACAAAGTCCCCACCAAAACGGAGAGGAAAATAAAATCTCGACATCTGAGGGAAGAGTGGATGTTGTCGGGACTGTTAACAGGCACTGCATTAACAACAGCTGTCAAACTCATGGGATCCTCCTGCCCCCCGGGCGACTGGCAGCTCTGTTGAAGTCTCCACTGCGCATGTCAGAGCGCTGGACAGCTCCAGAGAGGGAAATTTAAAAACGGTTTTTGGAGAATCAAGGGCAACACAGTGAAATACAGTACAGGGGCTCGCGACCAGCTGACATATACTTCAATATCAACCAAAACAGGTGAATATTTGCATTATTTCTCTATTTCAGTACCATATTCTTTGTGGGATTGTTGTTTTTTATGAGACTATTGACATTTTGATGATTTTTAGACGTGTGCTATAAATTTTCTGGAGGCAGGCTTAATGCCATTTAAACCTGAGCTAATGTGACCAACTGTTATGTAAACATTTGAACTGCGTGTGCTTTTTGAACGTAAGCCATATTATTATTTGTATTCAAAAATAAAATTCAGTTAGTGAGAGTATAGGGAACCAAAAGCTTTCCAACTGTAAAATGGGCTTCAGCTACAACAAAGGCACACTAGTAAAAATTCAATGTGCTGCTATTGTTTTGAATTCAGTCATACTTGTGTTAAATGTTCATTTAACATTAATTGGAGTTTAACATGTTTGCTTTTTGTTGGGCAATATTATATTTCCAGATATAACACATGCTGTTCCGTCATATTTATTTACTGAAGAAGACACCATTTGAAGTAATATGATTAATGTTGTGATCATTTTTGTACATAGATTGTTTATCTAAGTTTGTAGACTCACTGGGGGGGGTAACCTTAAGTGTGTTCATTTTATTTATTAAATTACAGTGGTATCACATATCCCAGGAAATGATAGAAGGTGGAATAACATCCAGAATGTCAGGAATAATTGAGAATGCTGGGCATCATCCGTCTCCACAGGACTACAGGTAAGACTTTAAAAATTTAAATTATGTTCAGTTATATCAAGACTCCGGTTACAGAATCTTCTAGCACTAAACAACATATTATTTTTGCATATTGTCAAACAAACTCAGGTTCAAATCTGTGACGCCTCAATAGATAAAAGGCATATTTCTTATTAATCAACCCCTTTAAGGTGTTTCCCAAATGGTCATGGAACAAACTGTCCAAACCACTATGTTTAATCTAAAGGTAGATGGACAGCTCTTTTTGTGCATGGGGGGTTTCATGAAAAAGGAGAGAGAAAGAGAGAGAGAAAAATCCTAGAGAATAAATGATTTTCAGTCTGAATGGATCTGTCAGAAACCATCAGCTCTGTTTACACTCCCGCTGTCGGCACACGGAGAGCCTGAGCCTCTTGGCCTGCCGGCTCAGGGGGAGACGGGCGCTCTGGGTCACCAGTATGCACAAGTGGCTCCCAATTAGAAAAGCAGGGAGAAAGGGAGGGAGGTAGGGAGGAGGAGGTGCGACATTAAGTGTTGTTGAATCTCTGGGAAGGCTTGGATGATACATGGAGACACCAGCTCAACATGTTTTGCATCAGTGAACAATTTCTATGCTGCTGGTAGGGAGTGAGGAGGGGAGGTGGGAATGCCCCCATGTATCATCTTTATGTTTCTATCAGTTTGTAGTGGGCTTTTAAAATGTGTCAAACAAAAGTGTGAAAGACCACCTACAGTAAATATTGTACATAGTTTTGATTTGAGTGTATGCACACCTACTTTTGTGCTTTTCTTCAATACAAAACAAAAAGGAAAAAAGTCTCATCAGTCACAGACCCCCAGCTTATTACATTATTTTTTCATTTTGTCCTAAGTGAAAAATAACTCTGCAGCAAAGCAAGAGAATAAGAAAAACAATGAAAGTCTCACAAATGTTACACAAAATGTCAATGCTCCAGCTGAGATGGTGTAACACTTTGCAGGGTGTTACCCTTCACAGTGCCACCTGCTGCAAAAGGATGATCACTCTAAACCATTTACTGGCGCATGCAAGGTGTTTGAGGACGTGTGCGGCTGATTCCTAGCGACAACAATGTCACTTACTCAGATGGCAGACACAGAACCTCGACCTCATACTACACTTGCACCCCCCCTCTGGCCCAAGGCTATTTTGATTTCCCCATTTAGGGAGGATAGGGCGGGGGGTGATGGTGAGGGTTAGGGATAGAGGCTGGAAAGGGACAGGGAAGCAGATGGCATCCTATTTGTTCTCCCTATGTGAGGGCTGTCATTCCAACAGATTAATGCAAGGGCTGTGTAAAGAAAAGAAACGACAGAGACAATCAAGGAAGGGTCTGGGGAAGACAATAGAGCCACGTGCCACTGGGCAGATTTGTCGTTTGGGACACAATAGGTGATCATTTTTCAATAGACAAGGCCAACTGTTTCAGGCAACATGTGCTGCTGTCCCATGTTTCAAACGATCTCATGCGTTGTTTACTTATGATTCAGCCAATGGTGTAAGGCCAGACCTTGGTCACCTGACACAGGGTTGATTTTTTTATTAGAAGATTTGGTGTGTGAAAGAAGGGGGGGGGGGGTGTACTCTTACACTGTCCACAGACCCTAACGGAATAGCATGTGTTGTCATAGCGACCCCAATTACTAAACCCTTGCACAGTAAAGTGTGTGTGTGCAGAGACGACTGGAGAGGATTCAAGAGGATTCCTCTCTTTTCTTTTCTTTCTCTTCGAGGCTCACCACATAAAAGACGTAATGACTGAAAGCTGATTGGTACTGGCAGTGCACTGGTTAAACAGCAATCCTATATTTAATCCACTTTATAGCACATAGAACATGTATAAAATTATGAGTTGAAAAAATAAAGTAAAACATGAGTAAAACATAAAATACTACACAAATTGAATAGCTTTTTGATCAAATTTGTTTTCATCATCATCATCATCATCATAAAAAAAAGATTCACCCTGAAAAAAACAACGATTAATGCCACTCTTGGAAAATGAAAATCAATCTCAACAGATAATCAATTCTGAATGGAAAGCTTGTTTAACTCCCTCATTGTTTATTAAAACTGTCACTGCTAAATAACCCTTGTAGTTAATCTACTTATGGTAAATCCTGGCTGGCATGGCTAACACATGGCTGGGCTGAGCTCTCTTTGCCCATATGCAGACTCATTACAGTGGTTTTGACTTTGAAGGACAAATTGTTCTATCAAGTGTTTAGATTTAAATTCCACTTGCGGTCCGTGTGTGTCTGAGCTTACAGCCGTGTTAACCCCCCCCCCCCCTCTCCCTGACCTCCCCCCTCCTCCTTCTCTCTTGAAGGCTTCTGACCACGGACCCCTCCCAGCTGAGGGAGGAGGACCTCCCTGGGGACCTGCAGTCTCTGTCATGGCTCACCTCTGTGGATGTGCCCCGACTACAGCAGATGGCTGATAGCAGAGGCCACAGTAACGGGCCCTCCCAGGGCAGCTTGTTGGAGCAACAGACAGGTGAGGTGAAGGGAGGGGACAGTGCAACATTCAAAAAACGCATCATCTCTCTGATTGGATAAATAGGAACTGCTTGATTCTCCTGGAATTCTGGCCTCTGCACGATATAAGCGCAGCTTTATAACAAAAGATAAAGACCAGTGAGAATACAAGATTGCTGTTTTTGCTATTGGGAATTGATCTTCACCAAAACCATATGCATTTAAATAATAAAATTAATCCAGATAGATAGTTCTGGTGGGTGCTGAAGTTTAAGGTATAGGAAAAATCAAAAACTAAATCAAATCAAAAACTAATCAAAAAGTTTTTTGGTGAACTTTCCTATTTAATAACAGTCTTGCTGCTCCTTCTCACAGCTCAGCTGAGCAACATGACTGCAATGACAGCGGGTCAAGGCTCCATGCTCCACCTCCAGAGCAACATGCAGCACAGCCCACTGGGAATCAGCATCATCAACACCCACAGCGGAAGTGTGAGTTTTAACAGCATTGCAAGAAAAAACGTGTACATTTTATGTTAAATATGGTTGTTTGACAAATATTCCTGTATCTGCTTCACAGATGTCTCCATTCTCCATGAATGGGCTGCCCTCTCCTGGATACCAGTGCCCTACCTCAGTCTACCAGCCAACACCTCAGCAGGTGTATTCTCTAACCCAAACTGGACAGCAGGTACCAAACTAATAAAGCTGATAAAGTACTGTTCTCATATTTTTTGTTGTTGATTTGTTGGTGTCATTTTGCTTCTTGTGTGGATTCCTTACATGGACCTCTTTAGTCATTGCTTCTTGATAAATGCTAAATTGGTCACAATGGGTAAATGCAAATGATAAAGTTCCTCATTATTTTTTCTCTTTTTCTCATAGTGTTCAACTGGTGGGCTTTATAGCAATGTCTCTTTCAACAACCAAAGTCTATTCACACAACCTCGTCTGGCTCCACAAGAGCAGGAGCTGCAGCCCAAGTCTTTCCCCAAGCCAATCTACTCCTACAGGTCAGACCTCTTTTATGTAGCTAAAATATAATAATACTCACTTGATTTTAGGAATTATCTATAATGTATTTCACCTCATCTGCTTTGACCTACATTCAAATAAAGATTATTTTTTCCAGCTGTTTGATTGCCATGGCTCTGAAGAACAGCAAAACTGGCAGCCTCCCTGTCAGTGAAATCTATAGCTTTATGAAGGAACACTTCCCTTATTTCAAGGTATGATACTATTTATATTACAGAAAATGACAAAAAAAGAAGGTGCATGTAGGTAAAGAGTGTGACTCCTACACCACCTCTCTCCCTGCAGACTGCACCTGATGGATGGAAGAACTCAGTCAGACACAACCTGTCCTTAAACAAATGTTTTGAGAAAGTGGAGAACAAGACGAGCAGCTCATCCCGTAAGGGCTGTCTGTGGGCGCTGAACCCTGCCAAAATCGACAAGATGGAGGAAGAGATGCAGAAGTGGAAACGCAAGGACCTCCCAGCCATCCGCCGCAGCATGGCTAACCCTGGTTAGAAATGTATTTTGTTGAATATAAAAAGGTCTACTGCTCAAAAAGGCAATGAGTCATCAAAATTGGACGTCACAACGTAACTTTATCTGATAATCTGTGTTTTTTTCCTGCAGATGAGTTGGACAAATTGATCACAGACCGCCCAGAGAACTGCAGACGTAAGGCTTTAGAGCCCGGCATGACCCGTCTGCCTGGCTGCCCAACTGGCCACTCGCTGCCCCACCCAGCACAGATGCAGCCCCAGCCAATAGTCACACTGTCCCTGCCCTGTTTACCCATGCACCAGCACCACCAGCTTCAGGCACAGCTGCACGCTCAGGCCCGCCTGGCCCCCATGTCCCCTGCCCCGGCCCAGACCCCTCCACTCCACACGGTCCCTGACCTTTCCCACAGTCCACTCACCCAGCACCACAGCAAGCTGCCGGACGATTTCTACAGCGTGCACAGTGATACACACACAGAGGTGGATGCACTGGACCCGAGCATCATGGACTTTGCCCTTCAAGGTAAATATATATTTTTAAGTGACATACCTGTTTTTTGTTTGCTATATATATATATATATATAAGGGTTGTTGCATCAGTACATTAACCTCTCTGTCTATCTGCATAGGTAACCTGTGGGAGGAAATGAAGGACGACAGCTTTAACCTGGATGCTTTGGGTACCTTCAGTAACTCACCCCTCCGACTATCAGACTGTGACTTGGGAACAGCCAACCTGACTCCTGTCTCCACTGGAGAGAATCTGCAGCTGTCAGATGTGCAAGTGACGGGCCTTTACACCTCCTACACCTCCCAGGATCACCTATCTTCCCAGTACATGGGCGCACCAGCAAACAGCAAGCCTATCGCCCTGTTATAAAACTGTCTCCGACCTGATTCGTTCAGCTGTCTATGGATATCTGTGGACGTCAGCGGAAGAAGACTTAAGTCTGCATTTCTTACAAATCACACTGCTTTCCTACAGTCAGCTGGGAACTATTTGGAGAAGGATGTTTAAAAATCATTTCACTTACAGGCCACAAGGAAACTGCTCATAAAGAACTGAAACTGCTGATAAATAAAGAGGTGGCTGTAAGAAAAAGTATGTAAGACTTAAAATATCTAGCTTTGCCAAGCAAAGACTGAAAGCTTGTGTGAGTACAAAGACTATGTGAAGATGTCCGTGTGAGTTAGCAACCGCCAGTTTTTATACTGTTCACTCGCGTTTTAAATCCCTACCATCCCGTAGCTCCCTGTCTCTTGTCTGTTGTATTGTGCTAGACATTTTTGCTGTGATGTTTTATTTATATTTATGAAAAGGCAGCTAGAGAAGGTGATGACTCTATCAATCTTTTGCTGTATATATTTGAATGTTTTGAACTGCTATTGCCACAGAAAAGCTTTCTTTCGACCGTATTTGCCCACTTCTTTCCAAAATGCCGATGTGTGCCAACACTTGAGTAATCCAGATTTTAAACATTATTCTTTTACGCAATGTGATTAACATGTCTCAAAGTCAAATGTATATTATGTTCATTAACTTGATCATAATAAAAATCAAATGGGTGAATAAAAGAAGTTTGTTTTGCCAAATACATATATATCAATGACATTTATTAACAAACACTCTTTGGTAGAATACAAGACACAGGAACGTGTTTATATACATTCAAATGAAATGTCATGGCTTATGTTTTGATCAAAGGTGAGGCAAATTAAGCCATCACTTTGGCCATTATTTTCCAACCTGAGTCTTAAGAATTACTGTATTATATCAGAGATATATCAACAAAAATTAAAGAAACGTTCAGGAGTATCACATGCAGTGTCACAGTATCTCCTATCATTCATAACATTGTCTTACCACACAAAACTACAGCATAGACACACATAAACAGACTGAAAGTGACAATGTTGAATGATAGACGTCCATAATACTTATTAGAAAATGCTTAATCTGTTTCTATATTTCTGCATTACAATACTGGTAAAAAAAATTCATATTTTAAGTCAACACAGAAATGAAACGGAATTGATAATTGGTACATTTTTTCAATTCAATTCAGATAAATGCTTTTGTTCTTTTTGAAAATTCATCCAAAAAAAATTGATCAGTTGTCTCAGCTACATTCAAAGTTTGACAAAGATTCTCTCCTGAACATGACAACCAGCACCTAAATATGAAGACTCCTACTTCATGAATCTTGTATAACTGTGGCCGCCTCAATAGACTAAAGAGCCTAGTAAGGCAAATTAAACACAGACAGACTATTATGTGCAAATACAGCCAAGTGAAATGTGTGTTACAGTCGTAGTTTCTTGTTTGTGAACAAGAAAGTTCCTGGGTTGAGCAGCTGAAAGGACTGACTGCTTACCTCACAAATGTAAGACAAAGTCTCCGCCTGTCAGTCAAGAGTGGAACAGATTACAACGTCACTGCGAAGACGCCACTCAACAGCAATGTTTACAACAAACAGAACGCTGTCGTTGGTTGGGTGATTGCTGAAGAATAAGTCACTTTGTGCATGCATGCATTATTGCAAAGAATTGCCCAAACTATAACCCTAAAAAAGTTACACCTTTAAACGGTGCAATCAACTATAACAGTGTTTTTAGTTCCAATTAATGGTATAAGCTGAACTGGCCCCTTGGCTTAGCTGCTGGTGGTGCAATCCATAGTTGCCAGCAGATGCGAGAGCTTGGCCCTCTGGGATGGAGTGATATTCTGGCTCATGTGGATGATGCAGTCCATGGCTACGTCAGGGTTGGCCTGCACCAGGCTGGAACAAAAGACATAATTTAGCTATCAAACATGCTGGACTAATTTATTATAAGTGGTGAAAATGCAGGGATAGTAAAAACTGGTTTAAACTGGTCTGCAGTTTATTCTGTCAGAAAATCAGACTTTCAGGTGTCTGACTATCAATTAGGCCTGCACGAGTCGGAGAAAAATATTAATCACAAGTTTTAAGCTTAGAATTGATATTGCAATTCTCTGTCACGGTTATTTTCTCACAAATGTTTACAGGTACCATGACAAAATCAAACAAATAGGCAGTACCAAACAATTTTTTTGGCACCTTTAGCACATTGTCCATCACCACAAGCCTGTAAACATAGAGGCTTCAGTAAAGAGAAGAGAAAGCATTGCAGCACTCGGGAGAGCTTTAAAACCAATTTTATACAGTCTGTATAAAACTCACAGGAGAAAGTAGTAGCGTTTGTTATGCAGTCAGCTCGTAAAATTAAAGGGGAACTATGCAGTTTTTTTTTTTTTAGCTTAATTTACCATAACGGAACAGCTTTGGAGTACCTGGAACAGTTATATGACTTTTTTTAGTTGTATGGTGGTCGTCTCGCTCCCCCCTTGTGCCTGTGAGCGGAAAAACCACCCTAGAAACTTTCAGCCGGCGAGTTGCTGGACTCAGCGTCAAGAAGTGTCGCTTGATATCAGTTCTCGCGATGTAACAAATTGCTTCATGGCACTGCACACAAACGTCCCTTCAGGAACCGGATAACAAGCTAGCGATGGAGTTTTTTCCGAGTTTTTCACACTATCGTTTTGGCTGAGCCGGCAAAAAAGAAACAGAAACTTAGCAAAGCATTATTGGAGGAAAAGAGAAAGCGGCAGACTGACAGAGTGAGGAGTCAGACACAAGTAAACATAGGAGCTGCCAAATATCTATTCTGAAGCTGTAGGGGGAGCTCTGTAGAGAAACCTGCGAGCATAAAGCGAGAAAACAGCAAAGAAATGGCCAAAACTGCATAGCGCCCCTTTAAATGAGAATCAAAGTCCTTCCAAAAAATTAAATTAAAAAAAAATAATCTAAATTATTTAAAAATTAAATTGTGAACATTGTGAATCGAGATTGCGATTTTTATAACGATTAATCATGCAGGCCTACTATCAATAGGAGATTACCTTGCCAAGCCCAGCATGCGTCTCAGTGAGGTTTCAATTATTAGATGGACATAACCTCTAATACACTGTTTCCCGAACTAAGGGTCGGGACCCAAAATGGGTCACAGACCCGTTTTATTGGGTCGCCAATTGGCAGAGTAAAATGTATATCAATCTTTTGTGAATGAGCGTTCTTTTTTGCTACACTGGTCTGGTCAGCTAGATACTGTGGTTTTTTTGTCTCTCTCTCTTCTCTTCTTTTACCCTAGGAAGGGATAAGAATATAAGTTGAGAAAGGGTGAGACACGGAAAGGAGAATAGAGACCTTTTCTGTTTTTGTTTACTTTTCATAATGGAATAAATATTCTTCATATACACTCACCGGCCACTTTATTAGGTACACCTGTCCAACTGCTCGTTAACACTTAATTTCTAAGCAGCCAATCACATGGCGGCAACTCAGTGCATTTAGGCATGTAGACATGGTCAAGAGAATCTCCTGCAGTTCAAACCGAGCATCAGTATGGGGAAGAAAGGTGATTTGAGTGACTTTGAACGTGGCATGATTGTTGGTGCCAGAAGGGCTGGTCTGAGTATTTCAGAAACTGCTAATCTACTGGGATTTTCACGCACAACCATCTCTAGGGTTTACAGAGAATGGTCCGAAAAAGAAAAAACATCCAGTGAGCGGCAGTTCTGTGGGCGGAAATGCCTTGTTGATGCCAGAGGTCAGAGGAGAATGGCCAGACTGGTTCGAGCTGATAGAAGGGCAACAGTGACTCAAATAACCACCCGTTACAACCAAGGTGGGCAGAAGAGCATCTCTGAACGCACAGTACGTCGAACTTTGAGGCAGATGGGCTATAGCAGCAGAAGACCACATCGGGTGCCACTCCTTTCAGCTAAGAACAGGAAACTGAGACTACAATTTGCACAAGCTCATCGAAATTGGACAATAGAAGATTGGAAAAACGTTGCCTGGTCTGATGAGTCTCGATTTCTGCTGCGACAGTCGGATGGTATGGTCAGAATTTGGCGTCTACAACATGAAAGCATGGATCCATCCTGCCTTGTATCAACGGTTCAGGCTGGTGGTGGTGGTGTCATGGTGTGGGGAATATTTTCTTGGCACTCTTTGGGCCCCTTGGTACCAATTGAGCATCGTTGCAACGCCACAGCCTACCTGAGTATTGTTGCTGACCATGTCCATCCCTTTATGACCATAATGTACCCAACTTCTGATGGCTACTTTCAGCAGGATAATGCGCCATGTCATAAAGCTGGAATCATCACAGACTGGTTTCTTGAACATGACAATGAGTTCGCTGTACTCAAATGGCCTCCACAGTCACCAGATCTCAATCCAATAGAGCATCTTTGGGATGTGGTGGAACGGGAGATTCGCATCATGGATGTGCAGCCGACAAATCTGCGGCAACTGTGTGATGCCATCATGTCAATATGGACCAAACTCCCTGAGGAATGCTTCCAGCACCTTGTTGAATCTATGCCACGAAGAATTGAGGCAGTTCTGAAGGCAAAAGGGGGTCCAACCCGTTACTAGCATGGGGTACCTAATAAAGTGGCCGGTGAGTCATGGTTTGTTCCGTCTTTTGTCCACCGTTTCAAAATGTAGATGTTACAATGATTCATGGTGTATTTTTGTAAATTTGGGTCCCGGGGAGACACCAAATTTCTCTTTTGGGTCTTGAGCTGAAAAAGTTTGGGAACCACTGCTCTAATATATGGAAATCTTCTTGCTTTACTTTAATTATTTATGAAGGTATCTGGTCAGTGTAGCTGCAGATTTAAATTCCTCAGGCCATGTTAGCTAAAACTAACCAAACAGTCATTGTTCCTCTCTTGGCTAGTGCTTCATCCATTTATGTCTTTAATGTAAAAACATTCCACAGCTAAAATCCTTCTAAGATTTATTAAGATGTGACCCTCCTCTTTATAACATTGGCAAAATTATGGCAATGAAAAAAAGACCAGATTATCCGGTAACAATATTTGTGTGAGTTCATTTGCATACCTGCGGATGTGTTTCAAAGTGTTTTCTCTTTTCAGGTACTCAATATTCTCTCGGATGCGGGATCGAGTGCCATCCTCCTTGGTCAAATGCTTCTCAAGCCACTCAACTACTGCTTGGTTATTATCCCAGAGGTAGGCCTGGAAAAGCAGACAGAAGCACCTTTAAATCTCTGATCAGTTTAAATAAAACAATGTTAAAAAACAAAACGCAACCACATGATTTGTGGGCCACAGACAAAAAAGAAACTAAACTATGCAAGTTTTGATAATGTTCACAATAATTAACTGGTGTCAAAAAAAATAGCATCATTCGACAACTGTAATGTAACACAGCTATTCACAAATGCCCATAAACGTTGATAATTAAAATGTTTTGGGGCAGAATTTGAACCAATAACCCTACTTCAGGTGACAGTAGTCTCTCACAGTCTTAACATACCTTGACTGTTCCTTCCGTTTCAACAAACCAGCGTCGCAGCATGGACTGCATGTGTCCGTCGCCGAGGTCTTTGGTGGCCTGCAGAATCTCACACTTCACCACCTGCTCCAACAGGAGCCGGCGCAGACGCCAGTAGAAGAAGGTCCGCACTTTCTTCCAATCCAAAATATCCTGTCAAGAGTATCAACGTAAAGTAATTATAAAAGCATGAATCGTCTCTAAATACAGGTTTTTTTTCTGCGTCTAATGTTACACTATGTAATCACTCACAGTGATGACACCCTTCTCCTGCATTCTCCCAGGAGTGTCATGGAGATCTACAAACTGCACTGCCACCTGGTGGTAGATGGGCAACAGGAATTCCTCCCTGGCTTTGAGCTGTGACTTCAGCTCTCTGGACTGTTTGTCAGACAGCTCTGGGGAAGCTGATAAGACAGAAATTAGTGACTACGTGACTCCACATCTTGCCAGTAACATTATGAACATCCCAGCCGTATTGCAATTAAAAGGAAAATAAAGGCAATTGGTTCAGTGAGTCGAGAAAGAAATAGTCTTTACCAAGCTGATCAACCAGACTAGCGTAGAGGGAATCCAGTCTTATCATCGTCTTTAGCAGGTCCTTTCTCCTGAATTTGATCTCCACTGTACCCTCAGCCTCCAGCACGCCACCTCTGGACACAAACAAGCACAACAGCAACAACAAAGGCAGAAACTGGTTATTCTCACAAACACCTGTTGGTTTTGTTGGGAACACCATAAAATATGCATTAATAAAAACACAACTGCGTCATGTACTGTACCTGCTCTCTCTGTCTGCATAGAGCTCCATACACAGTGGGTTGATGGTGGGGTCTATCACCACCCATGAGCCTCCTCTCAGCTCAGCGTGTGGAGGGATGTACACCAGCACCGGCTGATGAAAACTCCGCAGGGCGTCCACAATGTAGGCCCCAAACTTCAATACCTGGTCATACATATCTGGGCATAATAGAATTATATATTTAATGACAAAAGCTCTTGATTTTAATGCAGTCTCTCTGCAAAGTGTATTGTCAATCAAATACCTTTCATTCCACCAGAGAAGCCCCTCCAGTTGGCAAACACCATTAGAGGCAGACGTTCCCGGTTGAAGTCACAGATCGCCTGAGCTGTTTTAAAGGCTGAATCTGGAAACCACACCTGGCCAGCCTGCTGCAGAACCTGACATGAACACACAAAAACAAGGGCAGAGCTGATATACCGTGATGTAATAAGTTTTATATCATAAAACACGTGGTGACATTTTCTCACTTTAGATTCTGAATCCAGGTTTGCTGGATCTGCTGGGACAGTGAACTCAACTGTGCGTGTTTCAACGGCAATGACGCCCAGGGGAATTCCTCCTAACCTGTTTGTATTCAACAGATGTATTAGGCGATTTAAGTGTAAGGTTTAAAAATATTTTATCACTGAGTGAAAACAGATTTACCGTGCTCGGCCCACTACCACCGTCTGAGCCCAAGACTCCATGATCTCCATGAAAGAGCCGTGGTCGAAGAATCCACTCTGCCAGGCACCTTTCACCTCTAATGACACACAGTCAAAAATGGAATTAACAAGCTGATTATTGAAAGAGAATGTTCTCAGAGTGAAAATCGCTTCTTGGCACTCACTGGGATGTGGTCTCCCAGCCAGCATCCAGCGGGGGTCGTACGGCGCTTTTGTAGGAGCATATTCTATCTCTCTGTCTACCGGATCAGTAGTTGGTATGACAGGCACGGGGGAGTGTTTGTTCTGTAAGGAGGAGAAGCATTATAACGTAGTGATCTCAAGAATTATTTGGTTACTTTTATAGACCAAAAAAGCATGAACTTTCACACATTCAGCGAAACCTTTGGCATATAGGAGAGCCACTGGAGGATCGTAAAGACGCCTTCAAAATCATCCGGTACGGTGGTGTGTGTGACTCCATTATTATGCATGATCTGGATCCCTCCCAGCTGGTTGTTGGAAGTATAGACCTCTCTGCCCAAAACCTGAACAGAAACAGGGACCTCAATGACCACGGTCCTCCACTTTCTCAAGTGTTATTGTTATTGCAAACTATCCCACTGCAGACAACATTCACAACAGATGGCATGCATAGCAAAATATCCTAACATACAATTTCTGGCACACAAACCTTGATGACTATATTATAAATTATAATACATTTTATATTTATCAATATCAGTGGCATTTGTTAAACCAACTAACCTTGTTAAGAGCACCTGCTCCAGTCAGGATAATGTGAGAGTTTTCCACCTGAATCACTCTCTGTCCCAAACGGACTAGATAGGCTCCGATTCCAATAGCGCGACACGTCACCTGCAAGAGCATAATAAGTAACTCAGGAAGACTTCACCGAGGATCAAATGGGCTTCTTTTACTCAGAGAAATCAGATCCACATTCTCACCATACTAATTGTAATAATCTCCTCATAGGCCTGAGAGGATTCTCCAGCAATGGTGCCAGAACCTCGCAGGTTCTCAACCCCGAGACCTTCATCCTTCCCAATGACATCAGTGATGATGTACCTGTAACAGATGGGCACAGTGATGAAGACCAAGAAGAACAAAACTCTATTATCCCACAGACACGACTTAAGGGTTAAATATTTAAAGGGGCTGTACTCAATATTCAGAACATTAACATAGCAGTAAACAAATTCATCCTGCGATCATGTGAGTGCCTTGTGCCTTGGTATCTGACGCCAAGGGCCATGACAAAGTGTCAGCATTTGATGAGTTGGGGTACGCTCTGTGAGAGCCTACTTCATGAAAACAACCAATGATTTCATATACCTGGACTCGCCTCCTTCCTCTACATGGTGACAGTGAACAGCATTGGTGGAGCTGATCCGTGTGTAGTCCTGCGGTGTCAGGTAGAGGTACTTAAAACCCTACAGAGAAATGGAGATAACTTAAGAAATGTGAAACTGGACATAGATATTTCTACAGTATTCCCCAGGGTCATTTCCTCCACTTCTGTATAATTCAACAAATACATTTCAGGGGTCACCTTGTAAGGGTCACTGGGGTCAATCCAGGCCACCTGGAACATGTGTTTGATCTCTTCCGCGAGGCCGATGCGTGCTCCACTGTTGGCTGCGATGTAAATGCGGGGGATGCCCTCGGCCCGAGCCAGCTCAGACGCCCTGAGGAACAGCTCATCCTCTTGAGGACCAAATGAGCCGATCATGTGAGTGATGTCATTGCAGATGACGATAATCTCTCTGCCCTCTGGGTACTCCGGAGTCTTCATCTTCATCCTGAAGGTAACGATTCCCACCTGGTGAAAAATGGTTATAGTGATCATCAGCATCATCACACCAAGAAAACATGAACTGACATAAACGCTCTAAAAAGTGTCCTACATCGTTGTCTCCAGGCAGGCGGTTCATCTGCACGAGTAGACCTTGATGGTCCAGAACCAGCTCGGTGCACATCAGCACATCTTTAGGGCACTTGTCTCCTGGACCCCACAGCTTAAACAGTGCCTAAAGGGGTATGTTGTATGTTATAAGTCAGACACCTTAGGAACAAAATCAAAAAACAACCCAAATTCAGTGAGTTAGCAGTACCTGTCTGAACATCTCAGGGAAGTCATAGACGTATGTAGTCCCCAGAGTTTGAGCCTGGAAGCGCTTGGACTGAAGCAGGTCTTTGGTCACATACGGAGTGTTGATCAGCATGCCATGTAGAGGACCCTGCTTATCTCCATATGACTCAAACATGGTCTGAAAAAGGAAAATAGTGATTCATTTGACAACCTCCTGTAACATACCACATGTTTTGGTCCACATTTCATTTCTCAAAATGCTTAAACAGGAGGCCACTGCAGTCCACTGTCTCACCTGTCCAGAACTGGGGTTGGTGACCTCCTTGTACAGGCTGATGTCCAAGTAATAGCCAGACTCATTAGTGAGGAACAGGCGGACAGGAATAGCGTTCCCAGTTGGTGTCAGACGGATGTTGATCTTCAGCTCAGCCTGCAGGACCCGCAGCTTCCAAAGACGGCTGCCGTAGCGCATCACCATGGAGCGAACAGACTCCTCTATCTGAGGTTGATGAAGCAGTCATATTAATGTTAGAGGGAACATATTATGACACCTCTTAAACAAAAGCAAATTAACATAAATTGTGAGACCTGTGTGCAACCATGAATAATGATCCTAATAATATAGCACTATGGTAGCATAAACATGCTGGACACTGACTTTAGAGGGGTCCATAATGACAGATGGGACGAAGTTGAGGAAGATGTGGTTGCAGTCTGTGCGGACATTGGTGTTACTAAAGGCCACTTCCAACTCGTCCATGGCTTCCAACAAAAGACGTTCTCCCTCATTTTGAAGGTATTCAAAGGAGGCTTCCTGTTTGTGAATAAAAGAGTTATTAAATCCCCAAAATAATTACTACTAACCAAATATTACAACATTGTCTTTAATCAGGCAATAGTAACCCTTTTGCTGTGGGAAAACATTAGGTCTATTTGTTTAAAGAATCAATAAGCTGTACATTATCGGTGCTCTGCTTACCTTTGTAATGAGATCTGAGTGGCGGATTATAGCTCGTATGAAGAAGCGGTAGTCTGTGACTTCAGCCCCCTCCTGAACACGAGCAGCACCGAGGTACAGTTGCATCTTGTGGTTGGCACAGGGAACGGCTGTCATGTGAAAGTTCCTCATGCGGTTGAGCTCTAGCTGAAATGCTAAAGCCGGCTCCAGATTGCGGTAAATACGATCCTCCTGGAACTAAAAAGAGGCACAGATTGGCACACACAGCTCCTCAGACAGCAGCATATCAGCTCATTGACAAAAAGAAAAACTTACCCCATCTCTAGCTCTGAAAGTGAAGAACTTGGGGAATTCTCGCTGTTGAAATGACATTTAAAAATAATAATACATTTAGATACCAAGCAAGTGTCCTTTCAGAGTAAACGTGTACTTGTTCGCAAGCAGTTATACTGGGAACTAAATGAGTGCAGCAACTAAATATATTTTAGTATAAAAGGGTATGAACGGACACACCATGCTGCATTACATTTAGCTTAAAGACAATAAAAGAATTTAAATGGAATTTGGATATATGGTTCACAAGAGAGGACAGCTATGCTAAGAACAGAGTATCTACATTAAACTATACATTAAATACACCTTTATTGTTCTCAAGTGGGGAAATTCAGTTGTTGCAGCAGTACAACAGAAACACCATAGATAAATACAGCTAAGAATAGAAAGTAACAGACAAATAATACGAGGTACATAAACTAAAATAGAATAGAAAAAAGAGATTACTTAAAACTATAAAACGCATTTGGAGATAGATGACCTGATAAAGTGAGTGGTGTAACTAATAGCAGCAGAGTTTTAAAATATAATAGAGTATATTGCAAGGGTCAATGTAACATATTAACATAGTATAGTATATTATGAAATAGTGAGGGAAATGAGACATTGTATAAGGTGCAGTAGTGTGATAATAATAGAATATTGAATACCATAATATCGTAAATAGTACTATAACAGTATATACAGTATACCGTAGTATAGTATAGTGCACCAATATAACATAATATAGTATAACTTTGTGTAAGATATAATATAATACAGCTATTTTATTTATTTATTTATTAATTTATTTATTTTTTGGGGGGCTTTTTTATGGTCTTTAATCAACAGGATGGCTTGAAGACAGGAAAGTGGAGAGAGAGGAGGGATGACACGCATCAAAGGGCCACGGGTCGGAATTGAACCCGGGCTGCTGCCAAGGCCTCGGCCTACATGGGGTGCACACTCTACTGGGTGAGCTAGAGGTCGCCCCACCAATTTTATTTTTAACTTAATTTTTGTGTGTGCGTTTTGTGTCCAGTTGGCACACACTTTATGCATATATTTTGTCAATCAGTGTCCTTTAAAAGAAAACATAATAAAAAGTAAATAACAAAGAGTAATTAAAATTAAATAATAAATTATGAATATACGAGTGTATAAAGTGGACCCAGTGATAATAGTGGACCAGGTGACATTGGTGTTGAATTACCTTCTGTGCAATCAAAAATGTGATTCTCCTGATTCCATATTCAAAGAGGACAAGTCTCTGTTGTAAAAAAACAACAACAGAAATTTCAATTCAATATAAGATACTGAAACAATATCTCAGATTTATAAGAATCAGTCATGCGTTAAGAAGCTAGCTCACCTTTGACTGAGCAAAGGCAGTCAAGGCTGTGACCAAGGCATCGTCATCTTCTGCGTCGGCTGTTTTTATGGACACGTTAATGATGTGGATTGGGTTGTCCCTCGTGTTCTGTAGAGGATGTGGGAGAAATTGGTGGCTGTGGATTTACAGATGAAAACAGACTTTTTATTGATAAGTGACTCTTACACACCCACCACACTCACCTTGAAGTTGTCCTCATCAAAGAGACTGGAGCAGGACTCGGAGAACGGGGCACTCTCTAAGACAGGTTCCGCAAAGCTGGAGAGAACCTCATCAAAATTCCTGCAAAAGAAACAGAAACACGTCAGCATGCAATACATCATTTTTTTTTACTTTTTACTTCGATCTATACATATTTGCCAATAACACATAGGAGAGAAAGGCAAGTTATAGTGACCTTTTGAAGTCGTCAAAACACTGGAAAGCCACCATGGCGCCCATGCGCTGGCAAGGTGGAGACAAGGCTCCCTCCAGGAACAGCTCGCTGCTCTGCCGCCTCATTTGAAAATGGCTTGATCCACTCATTGGCACTGGAACCCTGAAAACAGGACAACAGAGCCACTATATTAGCACATGGAGAGGTTTGCTTTAGCAAACAACACTGACCAGCCAAGAGTACAAATATTCTTACAAAGAGCAATTAAAGCAAGTCTGGATGTCTATTTGATAAAAAGCAAGTATGATCACCCCCGTATTCAAGTATAATAACATACAGTTGATAGGTATGTTTCATATATTCGATTGAATTATAAAAGCAATTGTTACTATATCTGATTGAGAGTTGCAAATCAAGAATTAACGTCTGATGCTGGAGAATACAGGCTCCCCATGTGGTAACAGTCAACAAAATCTCAGGTTTGAAGTTTTTAAGAGGAACATGAAATATATAAAAGGATGAACCTCTCAAAAAGCGTACTATTGCTAAGCAACAAACATGAAACATATATGGAGAAGCTAAGCTAAAAAGTGAATTAAAAAAGGACTTGTTAGAGGAGTCCTCAAGCAAATGTTTCTGGTTTCTCAGAACAGACGAGAAGAAGCAACACAGTGGCCCTCATTTATGACACGTGCGTACGACCTAAAACAGGCGTAGGAAGGGCGTACACCGATTCTTAAGGAAATATCGGCATTTATCCATTTGAACGTGAACATAGACTGTGAAAAAATCTCACGTCTGGTCTGATCTTGTGTATGCAAGTTTTTGAGTCAGTGTGGACTTGCGGTGCAGCATGTAAGGAGAAGTTATCAGTTGATCACTTATCGACAATGGCAGATCTGGCTCTTTTCGAAGACTTCTATGAGCCAAGCAACAGTGCACATGTAGCAGGGTCCAGACCAGCCCCAAGTGGGAGCTATACAAAGGAGACAGGATAGTACTCCTTGCTTTAAAAAGGTTAAGTGTTATGTTTGGCAATGATATTCAATACAGGAAACTTGACAATGCACAACATTTTTCGTTATTCTTCAGGTTTTCGTTTGTTAAGAGAACGATTTCTTTCTGCTATTGACTGACATATTTTGGCTTGTTTTTGCAGCCCCTCTGCTGTCAGGAGAGAGGGTCGGGGTGGTGGTCCAGAACGGGGGGAGGACACACGCTCTCCCTCACAGCTGTTGCCTGGCTCTGACTCACAAGTAAAATTTAAACAACACTGGGTTTCAATATCTGCCTCTGAAAGGTGCCACTTTTTAGCTGGATTACGTCTGGCCATGTTGTTAATAGTATGGGCGAGGCCTCAAAACCGAGAATGTGTTGGGGTGTGACATTTAAATTACAATCGTTTCCAGCCGCTGCATTTATCAATGTACGACCATTCTTACGCTCTGATTGGTGTAATACGAACGTTTCATGAATCCCATGTGAAGCTTGTCGTAAAAGCATTTCTGCGCTCAAAGCTGCGCTGGTTTCCAAGTTAGGTTGATAAATGAGGGACAGTGCATTATGCATGCATTGCTGCGAGACATACACAAGATCAGATAGTTTGGCTGGTTGGGAGGAGCTTTACTCTACCTGTTCAGAGTAGGGCTGCTCCCTCTGAAATCAAATGATCGACAGGTGAGTATCAGCAGTGGATGATCAAACTGTAACTCTACCTCAAGGCATTATGATCAAAGCACTTAACAAGGCGCTGTGCACAATCACATTAATGTCCATTGGGTGAAGGCATTTTTCATTCAATGTTAGCCATAAGCAGTTACAGCAGCAGTTTATAGGACTCCCAAGTCTGTTTTTTTGGTTTGATGAAATCCTGCTCGATCAGTCAAAGCACACACATCACATAGTTTAGAGAAGGAAACCTTTTACCTGTTTGGATGGGATGATGGCAGCATAAACTGAAAGTCTACAGCGCAAGTTCCATCCTGCAGCTGGTGATGCTGGATGCTATTCAGCTCATAGGCGATGTAACCTCTGCGCACATACACCTGAAAGTCCAAACAGAACATGTTATTATCACTAATAAAGAAATAAAAATGCATAATAAATGTGTGAATCTGCTGACCATACCTCCAAGGCAGCCATGCAGACAACTTGATTGGAGTGATAGAAGAAATTGGGCAAAACATCAAAAATGGAGGTTTCAGAAAGAATGAGTTTCTGTGCCAAAGAAATAAAAACAATATTCGTTTGACATTCCAGCTGCTACAAAACAATGATTGCAATGAAATTCCTGCACACAATGCTAACCTTTAAGTTTTCTGGACAAAACTGGTGGCCATACATGTCAATGGCTGACAGGAAAATTGACTCCACCTGGTTGTGCCTCAGTTCATATGATGGTAAATGGGAGGCAATCAAGACCTAAGAAACATTTACAAATATAGTATCAAGTCCATACAGATGGTATAACCTGATTGTTAAAAAGGGTGCATACCTTCATGAAATTTGAGAAACATTAGACAAAACTGTTGGTAGGGCTGGGCGACATTAAGATATATATTGTCAAAATGATATAAAGATTAAGATTAGACGATTTCCTAGGCAGATATTGATTTGGGACTATATTGGGTGGAAGAGCAGCCGAAGCACTACTACATGGGCACAGAGATCACGCAAAACCTCAAACCCCCCCAACTTCCATCAACACACCAGGTGTGAATAGCTGGTTATTTTTCCTACAGTAGACAGTGAATGGCGATGAACATAGTGGATTTTGTGAGAGACAAAGAGGATGAATTCTCAGACAGTCTAGATCCAGAAGCATACCTTTACAAACCAGAGTTTTCAGAAGAGGAGCTGCGTGGTTTGGAAATAGAACGACAGGAGGAGGAAGTTGCGCTCACTCAGGACATGAGGCATCTTGCAGTCCTTGACTTTTTTTCCAGTGTAATAAAGTCAACTGGGAAAAACGCCAAATGGACCCAATAAACAGCTGTCCACAGAGTAAGTGATTACTGTAAACATGACACTTGCTTATTTTATGGGATAGTTCCACCCATATACAGTGGAGCTTAAAAGTTTGGGCACCCCAGGTAAAAATTTGTATTATTGTATTATTGTATGTGCATAAAGCCAAGAAAAGATGGAAAAAATCCTCTCCGGGAACCATCACCTTATCGTGGTGGAGAGGTTTGTGTGTCCCTATGAACCTGAGGGCTGTGTTGTCTGGAGCTTTGTGCTCCTGGTAGGGTCTCCCATGGCAAAGAGGTCTCAGGGGAGGGGCCAGACAAAGAATGGTTCAAAAACTCTAATGGAATATCAAGGAAGGGATAGAGGGACCCTGCCCGGTGGAAGCCCGGGGCCCCCTTCTGGAGCCAGGCCCAGACGGTGGGCTCGTGAGCAAACGCCTGGTGGCCGGGTTTGCCACGAGCCCGGTCGGGCACAGCCCGAAGAAGCAACGTGGCACTTCTCCCTCCAGCCCATGGGCCCACCACCTGTGGGAGGATCCAAAGGGGTCGGTGCGCTGCCACATGGTGGCGGCGAAGGTCAGGGACTTCGACGGACCAGACCCGGGCGGCAGAGGCTGGCTCTTGGGACGTGGAATGTCACCTCTCTGTGGGGAAGGAGCCGGAACTTGTGCGGGAGGTGGAGCGCTATCAGTTAGATCTGGTGGGCTTACCTCTACGCACAGTCTCGGCTCTGGAATCGTACTCCTGGATAGGGGTGGACTCTGTCCTACTCTGGAGTTGCCCAGGGTGTGAGGGCGCCGGGCGGGTGTGGGGATACTCACAAGCCCCCGGCTGAGCGCCGCTGCGTTGGAGTTTACCCCGGTGGGCGAGAGGGTCGCCTCCCTACGCCTGCGGGTGTTGGGGGGGAAAACTCTGACTGTTGTTTGTGCGTATGCACCAAACAAGAGTTCGGAGTATTCGGCCTTCTTGGAGACCTGAATGGAGTCCTGTATGGGGCTCCAGTAGGGACTCCATTGTTCTCCTGGGGGACTTCAACGCACACGTTGGCATGATGGGGATACTTGGAGAGGCGTGATTGGGAGGAACGGCCTCCTGATCTAAACCGAGCGGTTGTCTGTTGTTGGACTTCTGTGCTAGTCATGGATTGTCCATCCCCAAAACCATGTTCGAACATAGGAATGTTCATAGTGTACGTGGTACCAGAGCACCCTAGGCCAAAGGTCAATGATCGATTTTATAATCGTTTCATCTGATCTGAGGCCGTATGTTTTGGACACTCGGGTGAAGAGAGGGGCAGAGCTGTCAACTGATCACCATCTGGTGGTGAGTTGGGTCAGGGGGTGGGGGAAGACTCTGAACAGACCTGGTAAGCCCAAACGTGTAGTGCGGGTAAACTGGGAACGTCTGGAAGAGGCCCCTGTCCGACGGACTTTCAACTCGCACCTCCGGTGGAGCTTTTCGTGCATCCCTGTGGAGGCTGGGGGCATTGAACCTGAGTGGACAATGTTCAAAGTCTCCATTGCTAAAGCTGCGGCAGCGAGCTGTGGTCTTAGGGTCTTAGGTGCCTCAAGGGGCGGTAGCCCACGAACACCCTGGTGGACACCGGTGGTCAGGGAAGCCGTCCGACTGAAGGAGTCTTTCCGGGATATGTTATCCCGGAGGACTCCGGAGGCAGTTGCAGGGTACCGACGGGCCCGAAGGGCTGCAGCCTCTGCCGTGACAGAGGCAAAGCAGCGGGTGTGGGAGAAGTTTCGGAGAAGACATGGAGAAGGACTTTCGGTCGGCACCAAGGTGCTTCTGGAAAACCGTTCGCACACCTCAGGAGGGGAAGCGAGGGACCATCCAAGCTGTATACAGTAAGATGGGACGTTGTTGACCTCAAGTGGGGAGGTAATAGAGCGGTGGAAGGAGCACTTTGAGGAACCTCCTAAATCCAGCTGACATGCCTCTGTGGTGGAGGCAGAGCAGGAGGATGATGGGGGATTGTCGTCAATTTCCCTGGTGGAAGTCGCTGAGGTAGTCAAACAACTCCACAGCGGCAAAGCCCCAGGGATTGATGAGATCCGTCCAGAAATGCTGAAAGCTCTGGGTGTGGAGGGAATGTCTTGGTTGACACGCCTCTTCAACATTGCGTGGAAGTCTGGACGGTGCCTAAGGAGTGGCAGACCGGGTGGGTGGTTCCCCTCTTCAAAAAGGGGGACCAGAGGGTGTGTGCCAACTACAGGGGTATCACACTTCTCAGCCTCCCTGGTAAAGTCTACTCCAAGGTGCTGGAAAGGAGGGTTCGGCCGATAGTCGACCTCGGATTGAAGAGGAACAATGCGGATTCCGTCCTGGCCGTGGAACAACGGATCAATCTTTACTCTCGCAAGGATCCTGGAGGGGGCCTGGGAATATGGCCAACCAGTCTACATGTGTTTTGTGGATCTGGAGAAGGCGTATGACCGGGTCCCCAGGAGAAATTGTGGAGGTGCTGCGGGAATATGGGGTGAGGGGTCCCTTCTCAGGGCCATCCAATCTCTGTATGACCAAAGCGAGAGCTGTGTGCGGGTTCTCGGCAGTAGTCGGACTCGTTCCAGGTGAGGGTTGGCCTCCGCCAGGGCTGCGCTTTGTCACCAATCCTGTTTGTAATATATATGGACAGGATATCGAGGCGTAGTCGGGCGGGGAGGGGTTGCAGTTCGGTGGGCTCGGGATCTCATCGTTGCTTTTTGCAGATGAGGTCCTGATGGCATCATTGGTCTGTGACCTTCAGCACTCACTGGATCGGTTTCCGTGTGTGAGCGGCTAGGATGAGGATCAGCACCTCTAAATTTGAGGCATGGTTTCTCACAGAAACCGATGGGTGCTTTCTCCGGGTAGGATTGAGTCCTTACCTCAAGTGAAGGAGTTTAAGTACCTTGGGGTCTTGTTCGCGAGTGAGGGGACCATGGAGCGTGAGATTGGTCGGAGAATCGGAGCACCGGTGTGGTATTACATTCTGTTTATCGCACCGTTGTGACGAAAGAGAGCGAGCCAGAAGGGAAAGCTCTCGATCTACCGGCAATTTTCGTTCCTACCCTCACCTATGGTCATGAAGGCTGGGTCATGACCGAAAGAACGAGATCAAGGTACAAGCGGCCGAAATGGGTTTCCTCAGGAGGGTGGCTGGCGTCTCCCTTAGAGAGGGTGAAAAAGCTCAGTCATCCGAGAGGAGCTCGGAGTAGAGCCGCTGCTCCTTCGCTTTTGAAAGGAGCCAGTTGAGGGGGTTCGGGCATTGGTAAGGATGCCTCCTGGGCGCTCCCTAGGAGGTGTTCCAGGCAAGTCCAACTGGGAGGAGACCTCGGGGAAGACCCAGGACTAGGTGGAGAGATTATATCTCCACCTGGCCTGGGAACGCGACCCGATACCGGATAAGCGGATGAAGATGGATGGATGGACATTCGTATAATATGTCACAAAAAGTTAGATTTTATTTCCGTCATTTACATTTTCAAAATAACAGAAAACAAAAAAATGGCGTCGGCAAAAGTTTGGGCACCCTGCAGTTAATACCTTGTACTGCTCCCTTTGGCAAGTATCACATCTTGGAAACACTTCTTGTAGCCAGCTAAGAGTCTTTCAATTCTTGTTTGAGGTATCTTTGCCCATTCTTTCTTACAAAAGTCTTCCAGTTCTTTGAGATTTCTGGGCTGTCTGTCAAGCACTGCTCTTTTAAAGGTCTATCCATAAAGTTTCAATTATGTTGAGGTCAGGAGATTGTGAAGACCATGGCAAAACCTTCAGTTTACGCCTCTTGATGTAATGCACCATGGATTTTGAGGTGTGTTTAGGATCATTATCCATTTGTAGAAGCCATCCTCTCTTTAACTTCAGCTTTTTCACAGATGGCATCAAGTAGCGTCCAAAATTTGTTGAAATTTTATTGAATCCATTTTTCCTTCTACTCGTGAAATGTTCCCTGTGCGACTGGCTGCAATACAACCCCAAAGAATGATTGATCCCCCCCCCATGCTTAACAGTTGGACAGAGGTTCTTGTCATTAAATTCTGTGCCCTTTCTTCTCCAAACGTACCTTTGCTCATTCCGGACAAAAAGTTATATTTTAACCTCATCGGTCCACAGAACTTGTTTCCACAATGCATCAGGCTTGTCTATATGTTCATTTGCAAACTTCAAACTCAGATTTTTGTGGTGAGGACGTAGAAGAGGTTTTTTTCAGACAACTCTTCCATGAAGACCATATTTGTACAAGTATCTCTTTATAGTGGAATGGTGTACCACAACTCCAGTGTCTGCCAGGTCTTTCTGGATGGATCGTGCAGTCAAACGTGGGTTTGGACTTGCTTATCTCACAATCCTGCGAGTTGTTCTGTCTGATATTTTTCTTGGTCTTCTAGATCTTGCTTTAACTTCCACTGTTCCTGATGACTGCCATTTCTTAATTACATTCCGAACAGAGGATATTGGCACCTAAATTATAGCCTTCTCCACTCTTTGTGAGCGTCAATTAGGTCAGGTCTCAGCTTTCCAAAGGGGGCGGTGCATGCTACAAACTCTGCAAGGCGCCCAAACTTTTGCAGATGCCATTTTTTTATTTTCTGTTATTTTGAAAGTGTAAATTATGGAAATCTAACTTTTTGTGACATATTATACGAATGTCTAATCTGTCATTTGATGCCTTTTGGAGATTTTTTTCCATCTTTTCTTGGCTTCTTTATGCACATTAATACAAATTTTTATCTGGGGTGCCCAAACTTATGAGCCCCACTGTAAGACCTGTACTCACACAGAGTTGCTGCGTGATCTCTGCGCCATGTAGCAGTGCTTCGGCTGTGCTTCCACACAATATAGTCCCAAATCAATATCTGCATCATCGCCTAGTTTTAATCTGCCTTGCTATTTGTACTCATAGTGAATATGCAGGCCACAAGAAGTAATTAGGTTGTTGTTGTTTTTTGTTGGCTCACTTTTACTCACAACTTGGTAACCAGTAACATAGGAGTCCATTCACTACGCTAAGTTAACTAGTGGCGGCGCTGCCGGTGTTGCACCGGACATTAAACAATGCATGCACTGAGACAAAAAATGTGTTGGCCCACCTATCTACAGCTAGGGGAGACCATGATAAGCCCTATTTAAAAAAACAGTGGCGTGTTCCTTTAACTTCACACAAGGATACAGAAATAGGTTTTTCAATGTGGTTATTTTAAATAGACTATTTAAATACTGAATTAAAAAGAAAATATGCTAACAATTGAAGATTTTGGCCATATAGCCCAACCCTTACCAATGGTCTAAAAAAAAAAAAATCACTTGAATCCAACTTGAGGTGACCTGTCTGCCAGGTGTACCTTAATTAAAACATATATTCAAAACAGACAGAATAGTGTTAAATTGACACTTATCAGGCGGTCTTAGATAGTTACCTGTCTGGCTCTTAAGGCCACCTTGGAGTTCTCCATCTTGCTGAGCTGCGTGAGCTCGTTCATAATGGCCATTAGCTCATCTGCCAGCATGGGATCCCTTCCACACAGTTGGTCCTGTAAAGGGGAACAAAGTCTTTTCATTAAAACCTAAATGTTAAAAACCTAATTGTTTCATTTACTGTATGCATGCCAGTGTTGAGGCCTTACTATGAGCATTGTGACTAGGAGGTTCTTCTTGGAGACCTGGGCATGAGAGAAGATGTACTCCAACACAGGATTCATGTCAGGTTTGTGCTGCTCTCTCAGGTTGATAACGCACTTGTCATAGTGAGCTGTTTGTGAGAACAAGAGTAAAATGATGACAAACAAACCATGGTTATTAAAGAAAATGCCTCATGTAGAGTATATAGAGCATACCAGTACCTTGCTGGAACTGCATCTCTACTTGCAGGTATTGCTTCAGCAGATCGAGAACCACAGACTTCATGTAACCACGAATTCCACTTCGGTACCTGGACCAGGCATATTGAAACATATGTCAATCAATGCAATATTGTTCTATTTGTTATTTATTACTGCTGTACAATCTGCTTCTGACAAAAAAGGAAATAACTAACCTCTGTACCAGCTGAACGATGCTCTGTGTGTTCATAAAGAACATCTCTCGGTCAGCCTTTCTCTGTAGAGTTGCTGCATGGCTG
This sequence comes from Etheostoma spectabile, assembly GCF_008692095.1. Lineage (NCBI taxonomy): Eukaryota > Metazoa > Chordata > Actinopteri > Perciformes > Percidae > Etheostoma > Etheostoma spectabile. Next base: position 8,475,118 of record NC_045737.1, read on the forward strand.
TCTAGAATATTTGCAATCTGAAATAAACAAAAAGAAACATGATGAGATTACATTGTATTTAAAGAACTTGCACAGCTGCGTCCAGCAGAATGCCACTGTGCTTCTCTCACCCTTTGGCTAGGGAACTGGCAGAGGACAGAAGTGATGTTGCTCGCGTACTGTGCCATGACTTTACGGATATCTTTTTCCACACTGGACGGAATGCGACTCGCTAGGCTCGTCATGATCTCCTGGAGTTCCAACAGCGGCAGTGAGGGGTCCCTTAAGGTCTTCATCAGGGTAGCAACCCACTGTTTCAGCTGCAGACATGAACATGCACCTATAATTAATAAAACTGATGATAGAAAAATCTGTGGCAGAAAGCCTGCTGTGTACCTTGCTGCTGAAGAGGGGCTCTTCAAGGCAGTAGCCGTCCATGACTTTAACCAAGTTTTCCAACACACAGTGAAACACCTGGTGAAGCTTTTCCCCGACAACGGGCAGTGGTTGTTGGGGTGGCAGTATGGCCGTGTTGAGCTCCACCTATGACAGGAGGTGAAGGCAGGACAAAAATGATTAAACATTAAAACATGGGACACATGATAATAAAAATAGAAACATAAACAATATTAAATATACCATGTTATGAGTAAATCTGGACAAACTCAGGCTAAAACGTGCCAAAAAATCTAATTTGATACTTTTTAGCCAAGACCCAAACATCAGAAGAATGTTATAAAGTTTTTTTTTTAATTATAAAGGCACAATTAAGTCAACAATTTATGCACTGGAAGTTGTAATTTTTCAAATAATTTACTGGATGTATACTGCTGGGGTCATCCAGATCTATACGTGCCACCACGCAGCCCGGCTGCAGAACCGCTCCAGGTCTCTTGACAAAGTGGACACAACCAGACTGCTCCAAGGTCAACGTCATCACCATCTTCATCACCTGAAACCACGGCGCAAACAGCCAGTCAATAAAAAATAACCAAAAGACATAACATGCCTTAAGAAATCAAATTTACAAAAAAAAGCTGTCACATTCACCTCAATCTCTGCATAGGTCTCTCCTGCAATAAGGTGGGCTCCATCGTCGACCAAGTACTGCAACAGTTTACCAGCAGAGGGCGACCTCAGCACCGTGGGATCCTTCTCCTTTTCAAAGACACAAGTCTTGTTGCCAACAGTGATGCGGTAGCTGTGGGGACAAAGTAATTCCGAATAAAATGAGTAAAACAAACATAGAAATGACTTGAATTCAAATCAACGGACTTAAGTACTCTTGCCTGTCCACTTCCTCCTTCATATAGCTGGTGTGGCTGCTGCCGTCGAAGGACAGCAAGAGGCCGCCATCATTCAGCCTGTGGACATCTATCTCAATGTTGGAGCCGTTCATTATGATGACAAAAGTGGTTGGTGATTGGCGAGCCACCTGCAGGCAACAGAAATGATAACTTTTGCAATTAATAAATCAAGAGGTTGAGTTAAACAAGGAACGTGTGAATGGAACAAGGCAGATACCTTGAGGCAGAACTTGACTCCTTCATATATTAATTCCACATTGACAGAGTTGAGGAGACTGGCTGCAGGCAGTACTTGGCCTCTACAGATGCAGCAGTTATTATAAGTCAATTATATAAACATACAGTAAGAATTGTAGTGAGACATTAATAAGAGGGCACTGTGTCGACTGACCTTTCCAGTGAATGCAGGTAGTCAGACATGCTCTTTCGGAAGCTTGCATCAGCAACATGCAAAGCCCCACAAACAATACCCAGCATGGTATCTGGTCTCTCAGCCTGTAGGAAGAGCATGTGGCTTTATTAAACAAAAAAAACACAGACAAGTACCTATCCGTGTAATGATTTATGGCACAGGTCTTCAGTCTCCTACCTGCACTTTCTCCGAAATGAGAAGATCCAGCCAGCCCGTGTCAATGTCATTGGTTCTGAAGCTTTCTGTCTCTAGTAACTTAATGAGGTATTCAACCGTGGTCCTGAAGTCACCTCTGATGGACAGTTCCTTCATAGCCACCACCATGTTCCTGAAGCACATAGCAAATATAACACCTAATAAACACATGCATCCTATGTGATTTTGATTTGTTTTGTGCTCTGAATTTACATTATTTTATCATAATAATAAGTCAACCCTCTATAACCTATAAAGAAGTTGCGTTAGTTGCAAAAGTATATTACACAATTGCCTTTGAAGATTGCATTATATTATTGGCAGGTCATTGCAATTTACACATTGTTTTATTACATCATGGGCAGTTACAACATAGGACGTTACTGACTGTTGCCTGAGAGGCCAAACCTGAAAGCTTAATGGCTAAAGATCAGATATGACATTGGAACAATAAAATACAAAAAAAGGCTCACGAAATGGCTTCTTCGCGGTTTTCGCCCCAGGAGAAACAGTGTCCAAACTGGGAGTCTGCAAATTCATGCAGGCCACCAGTTGCCCCCACGCTGAAATAACCCCAGACGTTTTTACTGCTGTGGAAGTTCAGCTCCTGCACTGTGCCAGAACTGGGCTTGAACCCCTGTGAGAGAGCGCAAGGATGACGAGTCAATTGTGCAAATCAAAAGAACATAACAAAACGGTTTGTTAATGAAACTGAGCTTTACCTCATCAGGGTTCTCACTGGTGATCCGAGCAGCTATGACGTGCCCTCTTGGAGATGGTATGCAGTCTGGAGCCTCTAGGTTAAGAACAGTGTCGCCCCACGGAGCTTCTCCATAAAGCAAGCGGATGTCCTTAATTCTATAAAGGGGGATTCCCATCGCAATCTATGTGAGATGAAACAAAAAGTCAAAATGGAAGGATTGGATCTCTGTCTATAGTCTCATTTGAAAGAGAATTACTCATTTTGCAACTTTGGAAATATTCTGCTTCTTCTTTTTCTTTTACCTGAAGCTGGGCGGCTGGCAGGTTTACATCTCCGATCATCTCTGTACAGGGATGTTCCACCTGGAGGCGAGGATTCAACTCCAGGAAATGGAAACTTCCGTCTTCAGAGTAAAGATATTCCACAGTACCTGCACTCACATAGCCCACCATCTTGGCCAGTCGCACAGCACACTGGGACAGAAAGAAGAGACCAAATGTCAAGCCTCAACTAGAGGAGCTAATTAGGGTTGGATAATAAACAAATTAAACGTAAACTGACCCGTTCCATTTGTTCGAATGTTGAAGGAGCAGCTACGGTGGCAGGAGCCTCCTCTATGATCTTCTGATGCCTTCTCTGGATGGAGCAGTCTCGTCCAAACAAAGAGATGGCATTTCCATACTCATCAGCCAATATCTGAACCTCAAGGTGCCTGGCATGCTGAGCCAGCTGCATGATGAAGATAGGCGAGCCGGGTACCTCTGTTTGAACCTGCATTTAAAACAAAACAAATTATAAAGTTAGCTGTAAGAACGAAATCAGATTCAACTGTATAAAATGGGTATAAATTACATCAAACCTGTCTAAAGAAACTTGGAAAATCTTGAGAACTTTCTACTTTGCGGATACCCTTTCCACCTCCACCCTCAGAGGCCTTGATAACAACCGGATAACCAATTTTCTCAGCCCCCTGCGAAGAAAAAACACATCAAATATAGCAAAAGATACTTGCTTGAAGGGAATCATGTTGGAGTAAATAAAAAAACACATGATGACTTTGCTTAATATGCTTACTGCCAGCCCTTCGTCTACATCAAGAACACAGCCGTTTTTGTAGATCTCTGGAGGAACACTGATTACATTGCCCAGGAGTTGGTCGTCCTCTTCCCAGTCTACTCTCAGACCTAGAGCACCACAACACACAAGGACAGAGTATAAAAACACTGACATAGACTAAGTAGAGTTTGTGTTACTACACTGAGACAGTGCAGGAGTTAAATCATCACCTGAGCCGGTCCATGGTAGTGTGGGAATGTCAGCAGTCTGAGCCACAATGGCAGAAGCTACTTTATCCCCAAGAGCCCACATGGCCTTACTGGATGGCCCTAAAAAAATAAAGTAAATTACCAATGAGATCTGACAAAGGTGCGAATAAACAAAATAAAAAATAAAGTGAACTTTCTGTAATTTCAAACTGGATTTTACCCAAGAACGATATTCCTGCTTTGTCCAACAGCTCAGGCAGTTTGGGATTTTCTGAGGCATGACCCCAACCGGCCCATACAGCCTGTTAACAGTTATACACACAGACATGCCATTTATCACAGCTTTTTAATGGAAGGTAGGCAAGGTCAAAGAGATAAAAGGTTACAGACCAGAAATATGTTGTTTAGATGAATGGTGAAGAGTACCTGCACTGGGATTCTTTTAGCAATGTCCACTATCAGCTCTACGTTGGCGTAGTTGTTGTTGTTGGACCCACCGGGTACAGGCACATAATGGTCTGCCATTTTAATGTATTCTATAGGGGAAAAAAAGAGTAATATTTATTTGATGATTAATTCTAATAATTTATTGATTCAGTACAAGCTTACAGAGATCACTTTCTATGTCCCTTTGGTCAAACAGCTTACAGTTTATAGTGCTTGGCTGGACCGTAGAGGCCAGCGCTATGTAAACATGAAAGTCTGTCACTAAGTCACTGAGTGAGTAAAAACAAACTGAAGTATCATGTTCACAATGACCTGCATTAGCTTTCAAGTCTTCAGGGGTAACCATAACAACAAAACGGATGGTCCTTTCATTGCGAAACATTTCGTAGGACCAGCGACGGATAGAACGCATACATTTGACAGCAGCTATCCCGTTGTTAGCAATCAGCACCTGGAACAGAAACAGAAACCACTTATGAAGCTCTAAAAAAGGAAACGCTGCAAATTATCATTAAACAATGAAAAATAGAGATTTAAAAATACAGGGAGGTTTTTCATTCTTACTTTATCAATGACACGGTTGCCACCAAAACGGGTGACGAACTCAGCAGGAGAGGCCACGGTGAAGTCCCTCTGTAGATCCATCTTTCTGTGTTTACGTCCTTTATTCACCAAGTGAAGACCAGACATGCTAGGCCTGGAGTATAAAAATCTCGGTTAGTAGTCTTGTCCAATAACACAGCAAAACCCAATTACCTGGGTGTATTGTACTGCTCTGTTTATATGAGCTAAAACAAATATCAAATAATCAAGGACATGTCAGACCCGAGCAGGGAAAACAAGCATCAAACTACAGGGCTCCTCTACAGTCATTGTGGTAAACATCAGTGTTGGTGAGTAACTATTTATTAATTACAAAATAATATCAAGTAATAATAATAAGTACCTGTAATCCGTTACACTTACTGGGAAAAACTACCTGTAAATAATGTTCATGATTACATTGGATATATTGGAATATTTGTGTAAAACACTAGGCTATATGTTGAATACTTTTAATGTTGTTGCTTTGCATGTTTTTCATGTGCACAATGTTTAATATGCCATTTCCAGCCACAGCTGTTCAGTAAAGTTTGATGCTATTCTGATTGGTTCTCCTGTTTGGATTTGCAGCGTTACCCATCTGACAGTTAAATTGCCTCTCAAAACAGTCTGACAGTTGACACTATGGCTACGGATAAAAACGCCTTCCAGGGCTGGAAAAAGTAGGTAAAAAAAAAAAAAAATGTCATACAAAAATCTGGGAAGGGTTCGAACATTACTGTGCAATGTGTGTATATATATATATATCCCTTGTGTTGTCTTCCCGTCAACCATGAAACATTATTATTGCTTTTTCCAACATTTTTGTCACTTTTTCAATGTTGTGGGTGCTTTTTTTGAAGTTTTTTTCCAAAGTTATTTGATATTTCTAATGTTGACATTTTTAGCGCTTATTTCGAAGGCCCATTTCTTGTGATAAAAAAAAACTGAAAATGGGTCAAATTTGACCCGAGGACAACATAAGGGTTAAATACATACACACACACACACACACACACACATTTGTTTTGTTATTATTTTAAATCATATCATGTGATCTAATCTCATATTTAAAAAGAGGAGGTAAAGTCTGACTTTGTGGTGGCTGTTGTTCAAAATAAATGATTCTAATCTAAATTCATGTGATGAAAAAAAATGTTTGCGCTTTAAGTACTGATGTAAGGTTAACACTGCCAGGTTGAAACATTTGAGAATGGTTAACGTTTGAAAATTTTCATTAGAAATTTAGAAAAGTAATCAAAAAGTAATTACATGTAATAAGTTACATTAGTTTAGTAAAGTAGTTGAAATAGTTACAATACTTTTCCATTTTAAATAGGGTAACCTATAACATTTCCAAAGTAACCCTCCTAACACTGGTAACATAACAGTGTGAGTATGGGATTGAGAACAAACTACAGTAGCTCCAACAAGGGATCAACAGCACTGAAAAGGAAAAAACACAGAGTTTAGACCCTCTCCTCAACAGGCAAAGACAGACTGTGGACCAGCCTATTTATTAGCAACTGCTCTTCATACAAAAGAATTCTTAGAAAAAGTGCAATCTTAACAAATTATGTGCTACATGGTCCTCCTTTTTATCCGATGTTCAAAGATAATCAAAGACAATAAAAGATCATCAGCATGATGCCTTCATTCAGACATTACCTTAGCCAAACAGTTACAGTAGAACTAATGAGTGATAACAAAAATTATATTCAAAAATATTTAAAATGATCTCAAATGAACCAGCCGAGCTACTTTTAGTGAAACCTGGCAGTTTGAATGAATATGTTGTTGCTTCTATTTTGCATTTTCATACACACTTCATTACTACTACTAATGTCTGATTTTGAGATGTAAACATTAAAAACTATAAACTCATCAGATTTATTTATTGATTTGAGTCAGTCTGACAACACACAAAAAAGAGACATTCTTGAACACTAGATTAGATCATCCCACGTACCATGATTATCAGCTAGCTCGTACCTTGTTCATTCCAAACTCTTGTTGCAATTGCACCACAAGCCACTTCATAAGAATGACGACCCATGTTAAGATATCACTGAGTTGAGAACACCAGAGTTGCATCAGTGAGCGATATGAACTTTAAACATGATACCCCATTGATCAGGAAATACAGATTGCACTCTTTTATTGAGCTAGTTTTTGATAACATTTTCTGAAAAAGATCAGAAAGGGGATCAGAAGGGCATAACAACAATCATGCCCTTCTGATTCTGATCTTTTTCATGAGGTAGGGGTTCATTTACTTAGACACATACTTTACTGGATTAATGATTTAGGGACTAAGTCTTGTTGGCTTATAACTGTACTGCTTTGTGTGTTTTACTTTTCTCTCCTCTAGAGGGTAGCCTACATATTGCCGGAGTGTTTTTTATTTTTTTTATTTCCTCAAACTTATGTGCGCCAAGACAAGGTCTGTTCAGTTACATAACAACAGAAAGGCCAGCCGAGCGATTATCTCTGCAGACAAACACGTCTGCAGAAGTTCCTACGGTATCGATTCTACTTTCATTAAGTAGTAATTATGCATGTTTTCAATATTTCTGCAGACGTAACATTAACCATGTGATAACTGTGTACATAATAAACACTGCAGCTGACGTATCAAGTTACAAAAAACTGAATCCAACTTTTAATAGAACTTACTTTGCAGACATGGGAACAAGTTGAGACCCTGAAAGCCGTTTTCCTCCTCCATTATATGGCCTACTTTATTGTCCTTCAGTAGTAAAACTAGTTATTAAAATCTAAGACCAAGACAAAGAAACCGCTACAAAATGCTTCCTCTCATGTGCTCCCTCACTGCTCCCCTCCCACATTTGCAGCAAAATAATTTAAAGATCCCCTGTGACAGATCACAGGCTGTCTCATCTAACTATACAAAGAGGCAAGGACCAACAGCAGGACAAAAGTGTTCATTCTACTTCACTTCACTTAAAAGCAAGCAACTAGTATCCGGGCAAAATCTGTAGTTTTTAGACATGTAAGGCTGAAACCTTTATGCACACATGTACAATTAGACTTATTTTCCAATTACCATTTTACAAAAGTGCAACTTCTGCTACATGTTTTCCCCCTGTGAACTGCAGAAAGAGGATTCTAAGGTTGAGATTTGGGAGAGGAAAATCTCTTACCTTTTTCCACTTCATGATGCTTCCCACAAGTCCCGCTAGCACACTTACTGTAGCTTTATGCATTTGGGTAAGTCAATGCAACTAAGCAGGTCAAGTTAAGCATGTAGCTTTGTGTACCAAACAATCCCATCTGATCATATACCATCACTGGATATAAAAATAACTCTCCACCATGCACTGTAAAAATAAGTTCAAAACTAAAATTTGTGGAAAATTTTAAAAGTGTTTTTGTTGGCCGTGCTGTGACTCTCGGTCACAACACGGTTTTCAAAGTCATTTGGTTCGGCCTCTTGTTCCAATAATAGAGCCAAGTGTGTTTGGCATGTGGCAATAAAGCAAATCAACTCCACGCAGTCAGGTGATAAGACACACTCTTGTGTGAGTGGGAAAATAACAGCACGTCACCAACGTGGCCACGTTTGACTTACACATTTTGAGAAAATACAGCCTCTGCAGACCAAAAAAAAAACAACCCAGCCCAGTTTGTGTTTGTAACTACTAGTTCAGACTTGTTTTTTGGCATGAGTGAGATGCTTCAATGTTTATGTCACATGCCAAACATGCCTGCCCCTAAACAGTTGATATTAAATTCCCAAACAAGGTCAGAAACAAGGTCTTACTTCATGCCTGAGGAGATGGACTGTGGCCCTGCGGAGGACGCCTGCTGAGGAGAAGATTTGGGGGCAGAGGTCGGCGGCTGAGATGCACCACTTGGAGGTTTGGTGACCCGAGACTCCTCGTCTGAAGAATTATCCTCCGATGCTCCGAGAATAAACTTGAGGCGTTCCCTCGCCTTAGGCCCAGAGCTGAACATTGGCACTTTAGTTCTGGACGGTTTCTGGGTGGTCACTAGCACTAATGGCTTTTCTGAGTTTACCTTAGAGGACGCCTGCAGAGCCTTAGTGTCCATGGTTTCAACGTCAAGACCCACAGAGCCACTGCTGGCCTGAGGATTGTTAACCTCATTGTGTGTTGAGGTAGTAGGAACTGTTGACAGGCAATGTTCGCCAGGATGAGAAGACTGTGTAGCAGGCATATCCTCCTCGGCTGCAGGCCGACCACAGCCAGAAGGAGATTCCTCTCCTTTCACGGGCATCGTTACGGCCTTGGTATTAATCCTCCACAATAGCATCAATATCCATAGGATTAATCCTAAAACTGCAAAAGGGAGCATTCATAGACATCCTCTTGAGACTGCAACAAGAACAAATGAACATTAGAAATCGTATGAAAGATGACAGTATATGCAACATTATAAGCCCGCAAACTTAAAAGTATCATCATATCTCTTTCGCTCCACATAATAGCTGTAGAGGAATTAAAATGAAAACATATTTTTGATATAGACACTTTGAAAAGGGGTCAAATTTGACTCAAGGACAACATAAGGGTTAGGTGCACTAATTGCCTTCAATCCATTCAGCCAACTTTTTTCTACTGATTATGATTAATATGTTATGTCTGTTATGTATGCACCAATCATCAAGACAAATTATCGTAAGTGTAACATTCTGTGGCAATAAACCTTTTCCTGATTCTGCTAAATCAAGATAGCACTTTAACTATGCCAGCAGGGCCTGGCAGCCTACATTTCCCAGCCAGTGTCTGGTAAACAGCCTGTCTGTGACAGCTGCCATGAAGACCAAGTGTGGTAGCTTCATGTGGGGTAAAGGTCAGCACTAAGGGAATGAAAGGAGGAGAAGGTCTAAACAGCCACATAAACAGCATTAGGCTAAAAAGCCTCTCAATGCTCCAAAATAAAGAAATACAAATAAAAGATAAGTTAATATGAAATCTGTGTTAAACAAATATGGATTCCTCATACATTTTATAAAAACAAATATATCAATATTGAATTCATATGAAAGATGCATTCAATAAATAGAAGAGGAATTTGTCCTCCAGAGCCACTTCGACAGAAACATAGAAAAGACTGGGCCATCACTTTTCAGATGAGGCCCAATATTAAAGAAAGTGTCTTCATAAAAATAGCTTTCAAGAATTTTGTCTTCCTTTGGAGGGCAGTACTACCAATAATGAGCATTTAAATTCAAAGTTAGTTATTCTACTAAATACTAAAAGAAGATAAATATAGTGAAAGTGTTATAACTTTATCTCCAGGCTGACCTCAACCCGACTAAAGGTGGAGTATCAGCACCTGCACACACATGCCAGTGCACTAGGTTACAATGAATGATCAACTTATGTGAAAAAAAAGACCTTAAGAAGTTCAAACCAAACAGGATGATCAAGCAAGTGCATTTGGATAGAAACACTGTTCAATCTTAACCAATCTTTTACCCAAAAGGAAAATGAACCATGACCTTTATGATCAAACATGAAGTCTATTTGCGTCAGCAAGTTGTAAAAGCACGCAATTTACACTCACCGCTGCAGATAACGGACAGCAGCTCAGTCTTGTTGTTGTTGTTGCTCAATACTCACTAGGCTAGCGAGGTAGCAATCACTTAGTAGCTATTATATTACAGTTAGTTTGAATGAAACTACATTCTTCGCTTTCTAATTTTCTCCACCGAGGTCTCAAACTCCGCACAAACTGAACTGGTAAGGTTTTACGGTTTAAACCATCATCCTGACAGCAGCAGGAAATGTCCCACAACCCCCCCCCCCAACGCCTTTCACCACCTCCTCGTCGCTGGTAAACATGTGCAGGGAGGAATCTATTTTAAGCTCCTCCCAGGAAAGGGGGAACTCTTCCAAAGATCGTGTATTGACAAGATGTTTCAGTCTTTGCTAAAAAAAATATTTTTAGGTTTCGCAAAAGACAGGCGGACCCTGAGACTTCTGCTGCGTTTAATGGTTGCTATGGTAAAGATTCCTATGGTTGTGTCACACAATCAAACACAATTGCTTGATTCCATAGTGCATTATCAGTAGAGCAACACAGCCATAAAATGTGGCTCTATAATTACCAAGAACAATGTACTTTGGCTGATACATATTTGTATGCCTTTTCAGACACTTCCATTCCATGTGGGTTGCGATTTTGCATATGAGAGTTGCCACAAATACCAGTGTCTGATCATTCAAGATTCAAGGTTGTAATGGGAGAGATTCTGGGAAACTCCGTTTTTGTTTTTGTTTTTTGAGAGCTCTGAATTATCCGACTCATGGCCTTATATGGTAGGGCCTAAACATCAGAAAAAAACATGGACGCCCCATTGCTTCATATTTGCCAAAGTAATTAAACCAAAACTAAAAGTAGGCCTATATTTCTACATTGTCAACGTATTTTTAACCCTAACTCGACCAAAACAAAAAGCCATCAGACAATATCTATTGTAGACATAGCCTATTAGACCTGCAGTTCCACACAATAAGTATACAACTTTGACTCTTTCAAATAGCTCACTATAAGGGAAAGTTAACCTTTTTACATATTGGTAAAAAAAAAAAACACAAACCCGTGTCATCCAATGTTTTATATAAACACATGCATATGGATAAATTAGTAATTGAAAGCCAAATATCTATCTATTTGATTAAAAATATATAGGATATCTCTTTTCCAGCATCTATGAGAGGGGGTGTTGATTTGCAGGTATCTCTGTCCATTATTTGGAAAAAGGAAATGTGTGAATTGCACCTACTGAAGACTGTTGACACCTATTACAAGCTGGAGAAACATTCTCATAATTTTTTGCTAATTGGCTAAATAAAGTCTTGGTAAAAGTGTACAGTGTATGTTTACACTGTAGGCTGTGTCTTGCATGCAGTGAGGATTTGTGTACCCTTTTTAAAATCTCCATCCAAAGCTCTGTACAGCATTTAACAATCGGACAATGCTAATTACAATATCACCCAAATGTCATGAACGCCGCATTTATGTTATTGGCAGTGCCAACACCTTCACTGACCGTGAAGCGGTGCAGGTTTCTTGGTCCGAGTGAGTCATCATTTCAAAAGCCTATCTTTGTTCTTCCTCCTCTCTGCGCTGCTCTCGCGGCAACTGCAGGAACGCGCCAAAATAAGAAAACACAAGCAGCGTCAGTGACAGTGACAGAGAAAACGAGAGGACTATCCTTTGAAATAACTTCAACATCTTTTTCAAATGCTGCTTTGCTGACAGTCTTATAAAAAAGTGAGCGGGGGGTTATTTTATTTCGCCGTGTTGTAGCCCAGAGACCGCGATAGAAGATGGTTCTGCAAAACAGCGGACGGTACAAAGCAGAGCGAGGACAAGGCGGAGGAGACCAGGAAAACCAGTAAGTTGTTTTACCTCAAAGACAAACTCATGGCTCAATTTATATTACTCTGGATAGCCACTATATACTGTGTGATACAGTGGAGCACCGAAGTAAACCATGTTATGTGTGTTTGAACCAGGGACGATGGATCTTCCATGTCGGCCCTCAAGCGGCTGGAGCGCAGCCAGTTCACCGACGAGATGGACGCCCGCTTCGGATTCGACAGGATGAAGGAGCCGGGGGAGAAAACAGGCTGGCTGATCAACATGCATCCTGTAAGTCTATGCAGTATACACATTCTTCATGGGCGTTTTGAATGTCTTTAGGAGAAAATGGTAATTATAAATGTTACACCGTGCTCCTTTTCTCCATTTCCAGACCGAGATCCTGGATGATGACAAGAGGATGATCAGTGCTGTGGACTATTATTTCGTACAGGAGGATGGAAGCAGGTTTAAGGTGTGTTGTGCTGTGAGACAACTGATTTAAACTGGTTACCACCTTTTACAGACTGGTCCCTTATACTGTAGACCAGTGGTGTCAAACTCAGTTTCACTAAGGGCCGTACTGGAAAATTAGAATCACATCAAGGGCCAGACATGTAGAGTTTATTGCTTTTATGTCGTCAAAAAAGTCAAATATCTTTGACTGTTATATTGCATGTCTCCTATAGTCTTCTCACTTACAGTTTGGTTGGTAAAAATATCAAAGAAAAGGCCAAAAGCGTAAAAAATGTAGAATGTAAAAATGTAAAAGCAGCAAAAGCTTTGTGAAAAGTGACAAAACTAGGTGGGCCGACATTTATTGTGAACCTATATATATGAGTTGGATCAAAATTAGTTTGACACATGTGCTGTAGTAATTACTATGTAAAAATAACACTTGCAAAATGTCCAACATTTCCACTGCTCTAACATATCCCTCCTGATGTGTATCCTGTCTGTAGGTGGCCCTCCCCTTTAAGCCATATTTTTACATTGCCACTAAAAAGGTAAGTCTGTGCCTTTCATTTGGATATCATGTCGGATAATCATGTTCAAAAACTCTGTCCTTAAACACAACTTTATTTCCAGAATTGCGAAAGAGAAGTAATCTCATACATGTCAAGGAAGTTTCAAGGAAAGGTGGCGAAGCTTGAAGTTATCCCAAAAGAGGACCTAGATCTGGTGGGTTTGTTTTTAGTGGCCTTTGACAGCATTGAAGTGTTTCATATCGTACAACAAAAATAAAAGCTGCCAAAGAAGATTTATACACAGCAGCCACATAAAAAACAAAAACTCATTATTGTACAGTTTGTTCTGCAACAAGACAAATGTGTTGACCTATGCTGGCCTGTTCTCCTCAGCCAAACCATCTAGTTGGACTGAAGAGAAGCTACATCAAGCTTTCATTCAGCACCGTGGACGAGCTCATCAAAGTCAAGCGTGAGATCTCGCCGGCTGTACGCAAGAACAGAGAGAGGGAGCAGTCCAACGACGCCTACACCTCAATGTTATCAAGGTACCACCAGTCCCGTTAGTTTCTAATTAACTGTTATTTCCAGCTTCATATTGATCTGCTGACACCTTTGTTGGTTTTTGCAGTGCCTTATCAGGTGGCAACGTGACCTCAGCAGAGGAAGACGGGATGTCAAAGAATATTTCCGACCAGTTAGACAACATATTGGACATGAGAGAGTATGATGTGCCCTATCATGTGCGATTGTCCATTGACCTCAAGATCCACGTGGTAAAGATAGATTCCTGTCATCCCAATGTTTGAGAAGATACGTGTGCTTCCTGTTCTAATCCATTCTGTGTCTATTTTTCAGGCTCACTGGTATAATGTTCGATACAGAGGCAGCGCCTATCCACCAGAGATTGTACGGAGAGATGATCTTGTGGAGCGACCAGTATGAGGATTTTATTAATTATGTTGCAACATCTGTCAATAATTCAGGTTCATGTGTGCCGGTGATTTCATAAAGCATTGTTTATTGTTTGTTTGAGGACCCTGTTGTTTTGGCTTTTGACATCGAGACCACCAAACTTCCACTGAAATTCCCAGACGCAGAAAGCGATCAGATTATGATGATCTCCTACATGATTGATGGACAGGCAAGTTGTCTTCATATTATCTATCATTCTATTATAAACATATGTGTCAGTTTTACTAACTTTGCGTTTCCTTTTCAAGGGTTTTTTAATCACAAACAGAGAGATTGTGTCTGAGAATATTGAAGATTTTGAGTTCACTCCCAAGCCGGAGTATGAAGGTCCTTTCACCGTTTTTAACGAAGATGATGAGGTAGATATACTGTTGTGTAAATAAAGATTGAAGCAGTTGAAGATATGGTTCAGTATATAAATGTAAATCTCTGTGGCTCCATCAGCATAATAACAATGTAATAACCTGACTGTGGCTGCAGGCGGCTCTCATTCAGAGGTGGTTCGATCACGTTCAAGAAACCAAGCCTAACATATTTGTAACCTACAATGGTGACTTCTTTGACTGGTGAGCTGTTATTTTGCTGCTTCTATAAAATTATTCATTAATTACTCATATACCATGATGTTTATATCTTACCTCTCTCACTTTGTTTCCACTATTTCAAGGCCTTTTGTTGAGACTCGGGCCGCCCTTCATGGATTGAACATGCACAGGGAGATCGGTTTCCAGAAGGATAACCAGGGAGAGTACAAGTCCAGTCAAGCTATCCACATGGACTGTTTAAGGTTTGCATCCCTCTGCCACTGCTAAAATGTTTTCTTAAACTACCCTTTGGGATTCTTTTTAGAAGTAATGGATTTCTAACATGATCATCCAATCTTCTTCTCCTCTGTGTCAGGTGGGTAAAGAGAGACAGCTATCTGCCGGTGGGGAGTCATAATCTGAAGGCAGCAGCGAAGGCTAAATTGGGCTACGACCCAGTGGAGCTGGACCCGGAGGAGATGTGCCGCATGGCAACTGAGGAGCCACAGGTACAGAAATAAACTTCCATTTTTACAGCTCAAAAATAAAGGATTCAGTTGTTTTAAAAGTTGCCATTTTGTTGACTTTTTCTTTTCTTTACTTTTCTGTTAGACTTTAGCCACCTACTCTGTGTCAGATGCTGTGGCCACATATTACCTGTATATGAAATATGTTCACCCTTTCATCTTCGCTCTGTGCACCATCATCCCCATGGAGCCTGATGAGGTATGTCTTTGTGCGATAAAGAATGAAATTCCCAAAATATAACATGCCTTTTGGTAACTAATCATGTCGTCTCTTCCAGGTGCTGCGTAAAGGTTCTGGGACCTTGTGTGAAGCGCTGCTCATGGTGCAGGCCTTCCACGCAAACATCATCTTCCCCAACAAGCAGGAGCAGGTCTTTAACAAACTGACAGACGACGGCCACGTCATGGACTCTGAGACGTACGTGGGCGGCCACGTGGAGGCGCTGGAGTCAGGAGTGTTCCGCAGTGACATCCCCTGCCGTTTTAAGATGGTACATTAGTTCAACTTAACAGCTGGTTAACAGCTTTGCTTCACTGCTGTTTGTGTGTTTTTAAAGTGACAGTTTGGTCTGGTGTTTTGACAGAACCCAGCTGCTTTTGACTTCCTGCTGCAAAGAGTTGAGAAGACCATGCGCCATGCCATTGAGGAGGAGGAGAAAATCCCTTTGGAGCAAGTCACCAACTTTAATGAGGTATGTTGACTTTCCATTTTTTCCTTAGCGGTTCTCTTTTGTTAAGTTTCTCCAATTTGTGTCATTTTGAAAAGTCATCCCAAATACTCGTAGCACTCTCAGCTTGAAGTTATGAACTGTCTTGTATTTTTTCAGGTTTGTGAGGAAATAAAAAAGAAGCTGACTTCCCTGAAGGAGGTCCCAAACAGGATTGAATGCCCGCTCATCTACCATCTGGATGTTGGGGCGATGTACCCCAATATCATCCTCACCAACCGCCTGCAGGTAAAAGAAAATCTCAATAAATACACAAGATAAAACCTTTAGAAAAGCATGGAATTCAATACTTTTATTTTCTAAATTTACAGCCTTCCGCTATGGTTGATGAGGCCACTTGTGCTGCCTGTGACTTTAACAAGCCTGGTGCCACGTGCCAGAGGAGGATGGCCTGGCAATGGAGAGGGCAAATCAGTAAGTTAATGTTGTTCAGTGTAATTATTTTCTTATACATATGAGTCAAATAATTGAGGTGCTAATAGAGGAGTAGACTCAGATCTTGCCAATATTGCTTCCACAGTGTTCATGTGGGGTTGAATACAGTAAGTTTATTTCTCTCTGCAGTGCCTGCTAGCCGCAGTGAGTTCCACCGCATCCAGCAGCAGCTTGAATCTGAGAAGTTCCCGCCATTTTTCCCCAACGGTCCGCCTCGGGCCTTCCACACCCTCAACAGAGAGGAGCAGGCCAAACATGAGAAGAAACGTCTGGCAGGTGCTTTCTTTTTCTCTGGCTCCTTAGATTTTGATTTATAAGCATTCAAAATTACTGGTTGCTTAAAGCATAGTTTGACTTGTCCTGTCTTTGTTTCAGACTACTGTAAGAGGGCCTATAAGAAGACACATGTCACCCGGCTGGAGGAGCGAGTCACCACCATCTGTCAGAGAGAAAACTCCTTCTATGTCGATACAGTGAGAGCCTTCAGAGATCGTCGTTACGAATTCAAAGGACTCCACAAGGTATGTTTTGGTATTTATAGAATTTGAAATAACCACCATCCCTATTTTGTACATATATTTGTAATTGCACTATGTACTTGAAATTCTTCTTGCCCATCGAGAATATTTGCTGTACTTGTTTCTTGTTTTTTGCTTTGCTTAAGGTGTGGAAGAAGAAACTGTCGGCAGCTCAGGACAGCGGAGATGCTGCTGAGATAAAGCGCTGCATAAACATGGAGATCTTGTATGATTCTCTTCAGCTGGCGCACAAGTGTATTCTCAACTCCTTCTATGGCTACGTCATGCGGAAAGGGTAGGAGTCAACATTTTTCATCATCCAAATCATCAAACATCCTTTTACCTGCACTTTTACCCTGTCACATGAGCTCTTAAGCCTCAACCGTCAGTGTTGCCTAGTGATAACCGGCACCTTGTGCTGCTTTCCATCAGGGCGCGCTGGTACTCCATGGAGATGGCTGGCATTGTGTGCTACACTGGAGCCAACATCATCACTCAGGCCAGAGAGCTCATTGAACAAATAGGGTGAGTGTCATTTGGATAATGAGATACTTTATTGCGGAAATTACTTTATTGGTCAGTGCAAGGTCAGCTCCTGCTCAGAAAAGATGGAGTTGGAAGGGATCCACCGCATTGTTAAACAACGTTTCATCAGCAGATTCTCGACATTTTGGCTCGAATCCAGCTCCTGCAGTTCTGTGTTTATCTTACTTTCTTTTGCTCCTACCCCATATTTTAGTGGTAGAGACTGTTTACACTGCAAGTCAGAGTTATGATTACATAACTTAATTAACTTTGAACAGTGGTGTGTTCTTGCCTGTGGAAATGAAAGGAATCAACAACCTTTCTAATATGTGAACTGAACAATATGCCTATTTCACACTCATCACGCTTTCACTTCTACTTCTCTGTGACTCAGGAGGCCCCTGGAGTTGGACACTGATGGTATCTGGTGTGTCCTGCCCAACACCTTTCCTGAGAACTTTGTGGTGAAAACCAGCAATGAGAAGAAGCCCAAGGTGACCATCTCTTACCCAGGGGCCATGCTGAACATCTTGGTGAAGGAGGGATTCACCAACGATCAGTACCACGAGCTGGTGGAGCCCGCGTCCATCACCTACAACGTCAGGTCGGAGAACAGCATCTTCTTTGAGGTGGATGGACCGTACCTGGCCATGATCCTGCCTGCCTCCAAGGAGGAAGGGAAGAAGTTGAAGAAAAGGTATAGCAGTAGAGGATTTTAGACTTCTGACCCTGGACGATTGGATGGATTTGTTGTTACCGGCATTAGTGGATGAGCAGTATAGCAAAGTTCATATTAAAATGGGCAGTGATTATGATGCTTTAAGGTTCCTCTTTTCATTTTAGGTATGCTGTGTTTAATGAGGATGGCTCTCTGGCTGAACTGAAGGGATTTGAAATCAAGAGAAGAGGAGAGCTCCAGCTCATTAAGATTTTTCAATCGTCGGTGTTTGAGGCTTTTCTCAAAGGTACCTCTCTAGAGGAGGTGTACGCCTCTGTGGCCAAAGTGGCTGACTACTGGTTGGATGTTCTGTACAGCAAGGTAAAAACCTGTCATCACATGGTGTAAAATGTCATTCTAGTATTACAAGATATTTATTGTTTATTGAATATTTCAAAATACATTATCATTTGCGGAGAAAGCTGACTCAAAAAGAGTCCTTACCTTCTTCACAAAAAGCTGACTGATTTTATTTCACTGGTTTTCCAGGCTGCCAACATGCCAGATACGGAGCTGTTTGAACTGATTTCAGAGAATCGGTCGATGTCCAGAAAGCTGGAGGACTACGGAGAGCAGAAGTCCACTTCTATCAGCACAGCCAAGAGACTGGCTGAGTTCCTGGGAGACCAAATGGTGAAGGATGCTGGTCTGAGCTGTCGCTACGTCATCTCCCGAAAACCCGAGGGTTCACCTGTCACAGAAAGGTGGCTCAGAAAATAAGCTTTTATAACTCAAACCATTACAGTAGACTTTAACATTAAATGCAGGCTATTGTGTAAAATTTCAAGGTTATACTAATGCTGTTAGTTTATTATTTAGTTTTATATTGTTTGAAATCCATGTTCACCCTTTCAAATCAAAACCAGGGCGGTCTGAGCAGATTCAAGGTGAGACAGCTGTTTTCGGGCTCCGTGTGTGTTTTTCACAGCAGACATTTGACTTATGGGGATGCTGTGTCAGACTGTACTACTGTTCAGGGTGCTACACATAAAACACGGACTTTGTGGCATCTAGTGACCCTGTTGTTCAGACGCAAACCATATAACGGCAATGTCCTCGGTTTGATACTGGACAAGGACCTTGTTGCATGTCCTTTCCCTCACCCCTCTTTTTCCATCTACACAATATTTTTCCAGTTGTCCAATAATTACACAAAATGCCAAAGCAAGGGAAAAAAACAACTTTCCATGAAAATACCACCATGATAATAGATGTGAATTTCTGATGTTGGTGGGATCAAATAAATTGATATCAGAGTTGCCTTCCCAATTTGAAATGTTTGTGAAAACCAAGCACTGACATGAAAGCAATGAGTTTGACGCTGATTGATTTGTGTCTATCTGCATCAGAGCCATTCCTCTGGCCATCTTCCAGGCAGAGCCCAGCGTAAAGAAACATTTCCTTCGCAAGTGGCTAAAGATGCCCAGCCTGCATGACTTGGACATCCGCTCTGTGAGTTTTTAAGATTGTATGCACTTAAGACGCAAGTTTTTGGTTGTCTGTGTGAATGCTCTTGTGCGCTCCCTCTGACATAAACATGTTCATTTGTATCTTTTTCAGATCCTTGATTGGAGTTATTACATAGAAAGGTTGGGTAGTGCCATTCAGAAAATCATCACAATTCCAGCAGCTCTTCAACAGGTAAAAAATTATACACATTTCATTGGTCTCTCAATCTATCCTAGGCTGACGTACAGATTCCATGTTTAATTGTTTCTCTTCATCATCAGGTGAAGAATCCGGTACCCAGAGTGAGGCACCCTGACTGGCTTCACAAGAAACTCTTGGAGAAAAATGATATCTACAAGCAAAAGAAAATCAGTGAGCTGTTCACCAGTGAGGGCAAGAGACAGGTTTGTTTATTTAAAAGTCAGCACAGTTCTCTGTCCCCATCAATGGATTTCTCATGGGTTTGTCGAGATTCACTGCTTTAGTCACAAATACTTGGGATACCAGATTTTTACCAAGCTGAGTTTCCTTTGGTTAGAGGACAGTGTCTTCAACTACTAGCCCACCCTGCTGCCCCATTATGCACTTTTTTTTTACTTTTCTAAATGGCCTCCTCCTTTTTCAGGTGGCCCATCAGCCTCTTGAAGCAGGCCAAGCTGCAGACATAGAGGACTTTGGGATGCCAGCCAGACCTCTGCAGCCAGCCATACTCATCAGCACTAAGCGGAAGCGGGCGTCTCAGGGAGAGGACAGCCAGGTTGAGTCTCAGGATGTCGAGCTCACTCAGTCCTGGAGAGAGATCCTGGGGCCACCTCCACCTATGGGAAAGTCACGGGTAAGCTAGCAACAACAGGCACAAAGTGTTTTAGTTAATTTCTAATGCCTTTTGACTATACAATTTCACATTTGTTACCTTATTCTGGCAAATTACAATACAATTTGCAGGAGGAGCGTCTAGTGTGGCTGCGTTACCATAAGAAGAAGTGGGAGCTGCAGCTGAGGCAGAGGAAGGAGAGAAAGAAGAAGAGGAGGCTGCTGGATGGTGAAGCTCAACCCGTAGGGGGAGGAGTGATCCGAGGCGGACCCACCACCGGCCTGGGAAGCTTCCTCCGCAGAACAGCGCGCAGCATCCTGGACATGCCATGGCAAATTGTGCAGGTGAGGCAAAGCCACTCCATTATCAACCTGAAGTCAGTTTAATCATTTATCATGTTCTCTCATGTGATGTCCTGTTCCCTGCTTCTCAGATTGCAGAGACTAGTCACCCTGGTCTGTACAAGTTGTGGGCTGTGATTGGACATGACCTCCATTGCATGAAGCTCAACATCCCCCGTGTCTTCTATGTCAATCAAAAAGTCCCAAAACAGGAGGAGGGAGCCACATACAAAAAGGCATGCAATAAGAAAATGCAGTAAACATCCATTGTAGTTAATATAAATGTGTGGTCATTATAATATATATTTTTTTGCTTCAGGTGAACCGCATGCTGCCTCGCTCCAACATAGTGTACTACCTTTATGAGTACTGTGTCCCAGAGGACATGTACCAGGAGCACATCAATGAGATCAATGCTGACCTGTCGGCCCCAGACATTGAAGGAGTCTATGAAACACAGGTATCATATATACACCTCCAGTGTTTTTATAACCTCAATCATTATACACTTTATGTGTGCATGTGAGTCCAATGTGTTTGCCATTGTATACAGAATGCAGCATTAACACAATCTCTTTCAGGTCCCGTTGCTGTTTCGTGCACTGGTGCAGCTCGGATGTGTGTGTATGGTCAATAATCATGTTCTGAGGGGCCTGGCTGGCAGGGAGGCTGACACTTTTGACCTGGAGCATCTGGAGATGAGGTCCCTGGCCCAGTTCAGCTACCTGGAACCTGGTAAGACTGCAAAATTATCCTTTAGGGATTCTTTTTTTATTTTAGTATTTATTTATTTTTTCCTCCAATTACCTTTCCCTCCAAACTTATATTTGCGCTGGAATCACGGCATTATGTTTTCTCTTTCTTCTCAGGGAGTGTTCGTCACATATACCTGTATCATCACAGTCAGGGTCACAAAGCTCTGTTTGGCCTTTTCATCCCCTCTCAGCGCAAAGCCAGCATCTTTGTCCTGGACACAGTAAGAATTATATATTTCCTTATTTCTGAGTAATGCTGATATCAACACCAATGCATCCCTTCCCAACTGACAGAGAACAGCCCTTAAGGTCCGTCTTTATTGTTTCTCCAAAGGTCAGAAGCAACCAGATGCCCAACCTGACTAACCTCTACACAGCTGAACGCACTGCTCTCCTGGAGAAGACAACTGAGGAGCTCCTGCCTCCAGAGAAACACAACTTTGAGGTCCGAGCTGAAAATGACGCAAAGGCTATTAACCGCGCTCTGCAACGCATACTGGTAAACTACAAGGTAAAACACGCTGGAGCTATTTAGATAAAATAAAATAAAATACAGTATTTATGTTCAAGTGTCTGCTTTGTGTTGCTGATTACAGGAGGAGCGCCGTGGGCCCACCCTCATTGCGGTGCAGTCCAACTGGGATTTGCGGCGGTTGGCAGCAGGGATGCCGGTGCTTGAGGAGTTTCCAGTCGTTCCAGTACATGTGGTTGATGAGATCAGCTATAACGTGCTGGACTGGCAACGCCACGGTGCCCGGCGCATGATCCGCCACTACCTCAACCTAGACAGCTGTCTGTCACAGGCTTTCGACATGGCCAGGTACAAACCACACACTGTTCCCCACTGGCATGCTTACTTGGTTGCTGTAGTCTCTAACAAAGTCTATTTTCTAGTTTTGAATTTTTATTGAAAGTGTTCAGATTGTGTTTCCATATACAAACATTTTTTGAAACATTTTGAACCTTTAAAACTTGAATGAAATATTTCTCTCTTTCAGGTATTTCCATTTACCTGTGGGGAACTTGCCTCAGGATGTGTCCATCTTTGGCTCAGACTTGTTTCTGGCAAGACATCTACGGAAACACAACCACCTGCTGTGGCTCTCACCCACAGCCAGACCCGACCTTGGAGGGAAAGAGGCTGATGACAGTCGTCTGGTTATGGAAAGTGATGACCGGGGCTCTGTGGAGATCAATGCTCAAGGATGCTATTCCACAGGTACTCGCACACTTAATCTGATTCCAAGAAGACTCATCACATAGTAACTGTACACTTTGTGAAGCGTCTTTCTCTGTATTTACGGACGATCCTGTTTCTGTTTTTTTCAGTGTGTGTGGAGTTGGATCTGCAGAGCCTGGCGGTGAACACCATCCTCCAATCACAGCATGTCAATGACATGGAGGGCGGAGCTAGTCTGGGTGTCAGTTTTGATGTGATCCAGCAGGCCTCGTTGGAGGACATGATGTCAGGGAACCAGGGAGCCAGCGCTCTCGCTAGCTATGATGAGACTGCTCTCTGCTCCAACACCTTCAGGTATAAACATCTGTAGTGCATGACTATTTAAAGTCACATGCATATGGTCTAACATTATAGGTGTGACAAGAAAGCATGTGATGTTTAGTTTTTTTGTGTTTTACTCACCTCTGTGTCTGCTCTGTGTTGTATGAGCAGGATCTTGAAGAGCATGGTGGTTGGATGGGTCAGAGAGATCACCCAGTATCACAACGTGTATGCAGACAACCAGGTGATGCACTTCTACCGCTGGCTGCGTTCTCCCAGCTCTCTGCTCTATGACCCTGCACTGCACCGCACACTGCACAACATGATGAAGAAGGTGTTTCTACAGTGAGTGCCACATTGTCTTCTGTTAAAAACATCTATTGTATATTTAGTCTTAAAAGCTTTATTTTTAAATAATATTAAAATAAAAAGTGTGTGTAATGAATCAGGCATCAGTTGATATCAGAGAGCATTTAGAGTCTTCTTTCATCATTCTCTCATTCTGCTGTCAGGTTGGTTTCAGAGTTCAAACGCCTGGGCTCGACTGTGGTGTATGGAAACTTCAACAGGATCATGCTGTGCACAAAGAAAAGGAGGATAGATGATGCCATAGGCTATGTGGAATACATCACCAAAAGGTCAGATATTTGCCCTCCGCAGGTCTGAAGAGTTTTTTTACATCTTTGCATTGTAAAGGAATGTTGTCACTTGATTTATGCTATTTGATTCTATTAATAAATACATGTATTAAGAAAATTATAATAGATAAAAATAATATTTATATGGTTTTGTTTTCAGTAGTCTGAAGTAAAAGCCCAAACACTCAAATTGGATGAAAAACAATTATTACCCATTAGTATTACCCAACAGTTGGTCAAAGATGGTATTGCGGTCTTCATTATGGAAAGTGAATCCTATAAAGCCATCTTAAAAGAAAAGAACCACCCATTAAACTAATAGGGTTAATAATAGTAAGGTTAGGTAGCCTGGATGCCGGCCAAACTTAGCCGCGCGCACAACATTGGAGGTTTGGAAGTTCTGACTAGAATCTGAGTAAGATGGTGTCAGGCTAGAAGTTAGGCCAATTTGTCAATAAATCAATAGTGTAACATAAAACAAAAATCTAATGGAATTATGTTAATTGGAATATTCAGTGGTTACACCACATCAATGCAGCATTATACCAGCATTTCTGAACAATGCTTTTAACTAATTGGTCAATATTGCTAATGATCATTTCTGAACATCTTCCTATGTTGTAATGTCTTTTGAAAGTACAGTTGTCATGAAAATCACCTTCCTAACTGTTTCTCCTGTAGCATCCACTCCAGAGAAATCTTCCACTCTTTGTCCATCTCTTTCTCCCGATGCTGGGAGTTCCTGCTGTGGATGGATCCGGCGAACTACGGCGGCGTGAAGGGCAAACTGCCTGCCAGCATCATGTACGGAGAGGTAATCCTTTTCAATGTCTGCCTTACAATATATTTGCATTGATTAAAGTAGCAGAACACAGAACTCATGTCTCCTCCACGGCCCTTTTTTAGGGAGGAGCCGAGCAGAAGAAAAAGAGTCGAGGGGAGGGAGATGAGGAAAGCAGTGATGATGACGACGAGGATGAAGCCGTTGTGGAGGAAGATGAAGGTGATGGAGAGACAGACGATGTGGAGGAGCTGATTGAGAGCAACTGGAACATCATGCAGTATCTGCCCCAAACTGCCTCCTGTCAGAAATACTTCCTCATGATTGTCTCCGGTAAAAATACATCTATACACAATAGCTTTTGTTTTTCTTTCTACCAAGTCTTACACAAACTTTCCATGCCAGCCTACATTGCAGCCGTCTACCACAGCATGAAAGAGGAGCTGAGACGCAACGCTCCTGGAGCAACACCAGTCAAGAGACGTGGCGGCAGCCAGGCTTCCCAGCAGGCCGTGGGGGATTTGAGTGCTCTTCCTGGTAAGATGCTGGTTAGGAAGCGGCTTTAGTTACTTAAGAGGTGCCTTGTATTTTTTTAGAAACATCACATTACACTCATTAGGGTCACCGCAGACTAGTGTCTGTTACACTTAAACCTATAAAGGGGAACTTTTAATTGTATTTAGCTAGATTTTCTGACAGATGTTGGGGATAGAATGATTATGTAGGGTATTTCACACTGCTCCTTAAGGTCTCCTAATAGGGTATGTGACATTAGTTGGGCTAAAAACGTGTTGTTCTATGGGCCTTAATGCAACCCTGTGAAAAAGCCCTGGATGAAAAGAGAGGATTTCTCCCTTTTATATCTGAGTTATTTAAACAAACGATCAGGAAAATAAACGCCTCTTGTCCATGAGTCTCCTATTAGAGCTCCGGCCTGCTCACAGCCTAGTCTGTGAAGGACAACAGGCCGGGCTGCAAGCCAGCGCCTCTGGCAGGCACCTGCCAGCTGTCACGTCAGACTATGGAGCTTGTGAAGACCCGGTTACAAATTTTTCAAAGCCTGAAAATCAATAAGGTCTGAGCATATTATGTTATGTCTAAAAATACAGTTTATTTGTATGAAAACCCTTATTTACATGCCCACTGTGTGCGTGAAGACCATATGGTTGAGATCTACATAGTTTGTTTCTCGCATAAAAAAGTCTTTGCAAGACTGGCCTCAGATCATTGGTTTGTATGTAAATGTTCGAGCGGTACAAAGGTACAGACTAGAGCCAAATAAGGCACAGCCACCAAGTTGACGTCAACTATTAGATTTGTTGAGAATCGCCCGTTTTCAGCAGCAGTTTCAAATTGTGAGATTTGCATAGGAAAGCGGTGTCAATGGGACTAAATGTGCCTTTTTTACCCACCGAACTGTCGTAATTCAACTATGACAAGGTAGACTCGGTTTTGCATTCTATCACCCCTTTAACTCTCCCCCACAGGAATGATCTCCTTCTCTCAGGAATATGTGTCTAGTGAGTTGACACAGAACTTTTTCACCATCACTCAAAAAATCCAGAAGAAAGTGACGGGTAACAGGAGTGTCAACCAGCCCTCAGAGATGTTCCCCGTCCTTCCTGGATCCCACCTGCCACTCAACAACCCAGCACTCGAGTTTATCAAATATGTCTGCCAGGTATATTACTAAGTACACCAACTTACAAAGCTCTTTTCATGTGTTGCACGTTGTCATGATTTTCCTCTCACCATACAGCAATTCCATCTTTTGTGTGTCCAGGTCCTTTCACTGGATGCCAACATAGTGAACCAGGTGAATAAGCTGAAGAGAGACCTCCTACGCCTGGTGGACGTGGGAGAGTTTTCCGTGGAAGCCCAGTTCTGTGACCCGTGTAACTCCTACATCCTGCCAGAGGTCATCTGCCACCACTGCAATTTCTGTCGGGACCTTGACCTCTGCCGCGACCCATCTGTGGCACAAGTGAGAAGAGGAGCACTTATAGGAATAATATGTAATGCTTTTATTACATCTTTCACAGTTGGATAAACTGCGTTTTCCTCTCAGGATGGATTGGTTTTGCCTCAGTGGTTCTGCTCCAACTGCCAGGCGCAGTATGAGACTGAATCGATTGAGATGGCTCTGGTGGAGGCTCTGAAGAAGAAACTGATGAGCTACACTCTGCAGGACCTGGTGAGTAAACAGTGCAGATGTTTGTACTGACATGATAAAACAACAAAATAACAGCTTTGAGGTGTCAGTTGTCCTTGTGGTTAATACATAGATCATAAACTGTAATGTTTAACTGTTAGTTGTACATCATCACTAGTGACGGGTCTCAAGACCCGGTTCTATTAAGGACCCCATTCCAAATTTCTCAAAGCCCGAAAATCAATAAG
Source organism: Etheostoma spectabile (assembly GCF_008692095.1). NCBI lineage: Eukaryota > Metazoa > Chordata > Actinopteri > Perciformes > Percidae > Etheostoma > Etheostoma spectabile. The sequence goes on from NC_045737.1 coordinate 8,501,961, forward strand.
GTCTGAGCATATTATGTTATGTCTAAAAATACAGTTTATTGGGATGCAAACAAAATTATTTACGGGCACACTGTGTGCGTAAAGACCATATGGTCAGTGGTGGCCTAGGGGTTAAGGTGGCAAACTAGGGACCTGGCAACTTCAATCCCCAGACCAGCAGGATAAAATCTGGGTCCTTAACCCCAATCGTTCCAGATGAGCTGCTCAGTGGCTAGCAGATCAGACTGTGTGAATCTGGAGCTGTGTGATTGTGACAGGTCGTCGTTGCAAATGAGACATTGTTCTCAATCGTCTTGAATAAAGGTTAAAAATAAATAAAAAATACTGACAGAGATCTGTTAAGATTAAAAATGTATCGTCTCGTCTTTCCACCAAATAGTAGAAAGTATTGATAATGGTGATAAAGATTTGAATCTTTATCAATACCAAAAGCAGTCTCGAAAATGGTATCAATATCAATAAAAAAAACAATCCCCATCCTTAGTAATCACCCTCTCTCCCCATGTTTTGTGTCTGTATCTCTGCTGTCACTATCATAAATGGCAAATACCAAAAGAAAATCGTTCTAACAAAATATCGAAAGAGGACATCTATTCTGTGAATCTCTGTTGCAAAGTTTTTATAGATACCGTCAGTCTCAATTAATTAACCTATAAAATGTTAATAATGAAGAACTTCATTAATGGTCTGCATCTGTTATACAACATCTGATAATTTTCCAAAAGTTGCTTCACTGCTAAAAACTCTGTGTGATTTTAGGTGTGTACAAAATGTAAAGGAGTGAAGGAAGCAAACATGCCCCTGTACTGCAAATGTGCCGGAGACTTTGACCTCACTTTCCCAACCAAGGTTTTTACTCTCAATTACATTACATTGTCCAATTTAGTGATGACACCGATTGTTCCCATGTTCTCAAAGTTTTTTTTTTCCACTTTTCTCCATTTTATAGAGCTTCTCTGAACAGATCACAGTGTTTCGAAACGTAGCGTCCCACTACAAAATGAGCTTCCTGGGCGAGACCCTTGACTGGTTGCTTGTCATGAGCCCACATATCAGCCAGAATGCCCACTGAACGTCACATCCGCCACAGAGATCCACATTTCCTTCAGCTGCATCTGTGGCAATTACTTCTCAATCTGGGAAAATTCTGAAACATTTCTGCCCTTGTTCAGCAGCCTTAAAAATGTCTGTTATTATGCTGTTTGTGATCAGGACACTGGTGGGGCAGCTTGAAGGAGAAATATGTGGACTGTAGATATGTCTGAAGTCTTGATTATGTCATAATATAATTATGTACGTTTGTGAATTAATTTTTTTTTTACTGTTAATAAATATTTTGAGTGTTTGTACATTGAGCCTAAATGTTTTTACTGCTTAATTATTGGAGTTAGTGCTGGGGAAATGGAATGAAGTTCTACCTCAAAGGAGAAAGCATTAACATCCTGAGTGCTACTCTGGGGCCCTTTTAATCAGCTGTCACATGTCATCTGAGCTTCCTCCTCACTTGGTTGCTAATATGTCTGTTATGCCTTGTGACCTGAACTACTTCAACTTCAACCCCCATTCTTCTGTCAACTGTAAAAAGACATGTCTGATGTTACTTTATTGCAAGTCAAGGTTTTCATCGGTGTGGCAATTGTGAAGATAGTTTTGGTTCTTCGTTTTTTATTTTTATGTTTGATGATCTACCGGCAAATCTGAACCTTAAAGTCTCCATCAGTCTTTTAATTCAGGCTGAGCCGTTTTCACAATGACAATATGAAAAGATCAGGAGTTTCTGGCTAATTGAGAATTCAATTTTTTACTATTATAGAATGTGTGAAAATCCTTTGGTGATTACTGTGAGCTGGTCTGGCTCAAAATGACCTTAACCCATGCACATCCATCACTTTAACCTCATTGCCCCACAGATGCCTCACTTTGCCTGCTGATGGGCATCTCCCAGACAAGAGTCTGAAATCACATTTCAGACTCTAACCTGAGACACAATTAGATTGACGTCCTAGAGCTTCCCACTGACACATGCTGTACATGTAGGTTGCTAGATTAAGGAGTACTTAGAGGGCTTGTGATTAATGTTTTAATCAAAACCTAGATCAGACAGCAGTTATTTAGCTTAATAGAGTAATGGATTGACATACCAACTACCCTTTTTT
>NC_045737.1:8506616-8636616 GCF_008692095.1 Etheostoma spectabile
GAGGATCCACTCGGTCAGCTGATGGAGGACGTCACACCTTTATCCAGCGAGGACTGAGCCAACTGTGACCACTTTACAGCGGTACACCATCTGACAAGTCTGAATGGTTTGAGCCATAGCTGCTGATGTAGCTGAGCTCCGTGGGAATGGGCACCTTGGGCTCTTTAATAATCTGTGGACAACAGATATCCTTCACTTAGTGAGCCAGCTTGCACTCTACCAGGGACCTGAAACTACTTCAGCTAAATTAAATTAAGACACCAATGATTTTACCGTTTATTTCTGTGAAAAAGATGCATACAGTTGGCTTCTATAAATATGGAGAATCTTTCTTGAGAGTCCTGGTGTCTCCGCATTATTACTCAAGAACTTATTTAGAATGTATTGTCAGTTTGGTAAAATGATGTTCCTTGGTGAAGCAAAATGTGTTTAGTAACTACCATGAGCACCAAGTTGGTAACTATGCAATGAATACAATTTAAAAATATGTATATATGTATTTTATATACTGTATATATATATTATATATATAGTAGCTATATATCATGTAGAAGCTGTTAGTTTTGTTCTTTAAAAATGCAGAATTGTCCACTTTATAGACCTTGACTTAGAGGTATTCATATGAGTTGAGGTTGGATATATGATGCCTTTTACTCACCTCATCAAACTTTCTATCACTGTAGACTTCATTCTTGTCAATAAACGTCAGCATGATCCAGTCACAAATAATGGTACACTAGAGGGGTGACATAAAAAGGAAAAAACACTTTGTGGGACAAAGAGCCACAGCGTTCAATTCAAAGTCTCAAGAAAAAAAATTAATGTAGCAATTGCTTACAATCCCAACTGAAGTCATTGCAGTCACCGTGCTGATGATGGTTGGGATGGGACTGAATTTGCCAGCCTGAAAAAGAAATGACATGCGACTAGTATAATGACATCCACAGTAAGTTGAAACCGTAGTGATGATGGTGGAGTATCCACTAACATGTCCATGAACGATGACGTCCAGACGGATGCCGTAGGCCTTGATTAGCGTCCTAGACTCTACCCCGTCCTTACTGTAATATTTGGCAAACCTGGAAAATTACACAGAAATTACAAGGGTTAAGGCTGGGAAACTTCTCACAAGCTAATGTGACAAAAGCAGTTTTCAAATGCTGAACAAAATAGTCAGCGTTGGTGCTCACCTGTAATAGTAACCAGAGCTGGCCTGGTCCTTTCGGAGATCAAGACGACGGAAGGAATATGTGGGTTTACAATGGGAAGGATCCAGGTCCAGGTTACACTTCCAGTTAATGAAAACCCCTATCACTCCTCCCTATCACAAATTAGGTCATTTTTAACACATCCATCCTTAGATATTATAGAGACAATATGTGTTGTTATATGTATGATTAAAGGAAGACATCTTTCACTCACAGTCTTGCAGAGCTCACCGAAATTCTCCCTGGCTTGATCTGCGATGTAGCCCAAACGGAAGTTTGGACAGTAGGCCTCTTTCTCCTCATTGTAATGACACTTACTGAGGTATTTCTGCATGTCACGTTTGTTTGAAGCATCTTTGATATTTCCCCTGCCAAAGACAAGAACAGAAGTTTCAGTAGCTCTTCTAAAGCCCATACATTTGCTCTAGTGTGTGTGTGTGTGTGTGTGTGTGTGTGTGTGTGTGTGTGTGGGGTGTGTGTGTGTGTGTGTGTGTGTGTGTGTGTGTGTGTGTGTGTGTTTGTGTGTGTGTGTGTGTGTGTGTGTGTGTGTGTGTGAGTGTGTAGGTACTCTACCTCAACACTTTAAATCTGGGGAAGTGGATAGAGTTCCTGATGAACACCGTGAAATTGATGGCCTCCACTAATGCTGGTTCTCTGTTGAAGACACCAAATCAGACTAATCATATTCTTACACCGTCAGTGTGTTTCAGATAAATATGTGCAATAAGTTGCACACCTAATAATTTGTCCTTGGTTCTAACTATATTTTATAGCAGTTGTTCCCAACCCTTTCAGCTTGCAACCCCTTAGACACAAAGCTTTGTCTGCTTGTGACCCTTCATCACAAGTTGCAAATAATGGCCAATTCAACCAAAGACAGATTTCTTTCAAAAATGTAAAAACATCCAGTAATTCACAGGCAAAACAAAGACCAGAAAAAGTAAAAACTAAAAAATTAAAACCTAAATGTGATTTTTTCAAGCAAAAAAAATGTTTCTTCTGATTTCCTATTCTGTTAACCATCTCCCGACCCCTCAGGTTTATCTTGTGGCCCTTGGGGGTTCCTGACCCCCAGGTTGAAGTATATAGTCTTTTTTTAAGATCACTATAATTAAATGTTTCGTCCAGACCCCCACTATGCCTGGTTGTTGAGCTGGCACAGTGTTCACAAGGTTTTTCTTATTTTGTTTATTGGCTTTAAGATATGTGGGGACTTTTTTCCTTCTTTTGGATTTTGGATGATCCAAATAAACCTGACTTGGACTTGCAAACTTGAGGGTGATAATCAATCATCTGGCTTACCGTACTACAGCATACTCCTCAATAGGACACCAGGTTTGAATCTCACAGGTTTTGAAGGTGTGGTTGTAGTACTGAACACATTTGCCGGTCCTTCTGCCTGAATGTATTTAAAACAGATACAAACTGTGGAAAATACACACAGACAAAGCTTGAAGAAAGATTTTGTAAGAAATGAAACAGTACCATGGCCATCAAAGTTGACCTCTCCCTGGACACAGTCTGAGTCTCTCGTACAGTTGGCATTGGCAACGTTGAAATACTGAAGTGGAATAAAACAGATTATGGCATTGTCTGTTCTTGCATACTAGCAGATGTTATTGTGGAGAAAGCTTTTGTTGACCTCTCACCTCAGCGCAGGTTCCTTGCCTCTGATCATAAGTAACTTCTCGTCTCAATATTGTGCTAATCACACCACCACCCTGGGAAGAAAATGCCACCAAAAAACTATTTGTCAGTGGGGTTTACTCCGGTGTGAAGACATAATGATGCTGACAGAGTACAGCAGGTGAGACTTCCTCGATTGTATTGCAGCATCGGACTCACCTCCGATGGTCGAGCGTACTCCACAGTGTCCAAGATATCATCTCCAAGAACTGCTGTGCCTTTCATGAGTGTGTAAACTGAGCTCTCTGGACGGGTTTCGCTCTCTTGGTAGGCTTTCTGACTTATGAAGACATACCTTCAGGATGGTAGAACAGACAGATGCAATATCACATTTTCAATTATGCAGTTGATATGTATTGGAGGTGTCAGATTGCCCTGGATCTGTTCAGCCCTCTTTGCTGAAGCCAAGACAAGAGGGAAAGATAACGCACTTCAGTCATAAAACTAAAGACATGTTATATGAGAAAACGTTTACGATTTGAAACAATAAGATGAATAATAATATCTTCATAAAATCAAAGTCTATGAAAACTGCTCTCCTCAGTTCAAACTACATGTCTAATAATATAATGGACAGAGAGACTCAATACAAACACCTAACCCATCGACTGTCTCCATCAATTATGCTGTTTATTTGTGTCTAGTTACAAATAAAAAGTATTTCCTCCATTTTTTTTTTCAATCCTTTTACACTCACACATTACTGGCAAACACACAATTTCATGCTTTACTTTTATATTTTTTTTACTGGTAAAAACACATTAAAACTGACACATGGCACATGTGATGACAAAACATGTAGATAGATTTTCTCTCTAGCACATACAGTGGTCAGGCAAGTAAACAAATATGAAGCTTACCAGATAAAATAGGTGATGACAAGAAACTGAACGCTTCTATATATAACTCCAAGAGTTGTGTTTTTAACCACCATCACCTTTGGTGTTTCATAGTCCCAGAAACCAAGAAAATAATCCTTTATAAAGTCCCGTAGCCCCATGATGAACTTGTGAAATATTTCACACATATCCTGAGGTGTCCTTGTCCTTGTGAAGTCAAACAGTTTCTCTCTGATTTGGTCTCCCTGTCTAGCTTTTTATTCAACTCTCACGATTTTCTTTCTCACTCTCTACTGCTCAGCTCTGGTCTGCATCTCTCTCAAGCATCTCTGGCACCCACCACCGAGAGGGAAGGGGTGGGGTTCAGCTATGGTCAAATCATGCATGTTATTTCAAGTCAGTTTATTCTGATGATTGTATAATTGTATAAGTTCTGCACATGAACTTATTTGGTAGACATTTTAAACAATTGCTTTTGTTTTTTTCAGAGACAACACAGGTCGTTTAACAGATTGTATTATATTGTATTCTGCCAAGACTGCATTGTGTTACAATTTCATTAAAATAAAACCTTATTTTATTGTATACAAGTTATGTAACTATGATATGTATTAAAAACGGATGTGGGTGTGCGCTGTGCTTTAATATGCAACACAAGTTTGAAGAGCAAAAAGAGAGAAATTGAGCTTTGGTTTGGGGGTTTTTGTACAGGCGGACGAACGACAACCATCTGGGTCCTTCTCCACCGTCTTCTCCGCGCATGTCAAAGACACGTGCATCTGCTGCTGTACATAGCGAGCGTAGTGTTCGCTTCTTAGCTGCTTAATTCTTTGACTATTACATTTACCTAAACTTGTGTAAAGGGTCACATATCCTTTGTAAATGGGAGGTCTTCAAAAGAAAAAGGTAAGAGTTGACGTCGTGCTAACGTCAGGCTCAGGCACGTTAACTCCAATAGTTTCCTGGCTAGCTAGTTAGCTAACGGAGCCTGCTGAAGTTTGTTTTTCTGAAACCGTAAAATCTGGAGGGGTGCAGATTAGCGGTTTTAGGCCGAAGCATCTACTTAACCTGACTATGAGTAAAGGTCTATGATTGTTGTGGAGTTGAATGTTGTCGTCTGTCCTTGTTTTCCAGTATGAGAGGGGCTCTGCCACTAACTACATCACCAGAAACAAGGCTCGCAAGAAGCTATCGCTGAGCCTCCCAGACTTCAGGTAACCTTAACAGTGGTGGTGATTGGAATAGCTAGAAGATAGAATGGCTTTATTGTCATTATACACAAGTACACGGTACTTGTGCAACGAGGTTAAAGCAATCCCTTTGCAGTGTTGACACAAAAAAATATAAGAATATAACAGTATAAAATATCAAAAATATAAAGTCAAAGATATAAAGTGTAGTGACTGTCAAGTATACATCTATAAATCAGCTTGAATAAGCATAGGTAAGTGTTAACACTCAATAAATAATATAGCACAGTGATGGAATGAAATGATTAAGTACTAATATTAAGTAAATAAATATTGCACAGTAATGGAAAGGTTAATGTATTAAATATTGCACTGTATGAAATGAAATTGCACAGATTCCAGTGTCCTATGAGGAATAGGATTAGACGATATGTATTGGATGTTAGTTATATTTTATCCAACCCATTTATATCGAGGGTAGACAAAATAACAGAACCAGCTCTCAGTATAACTCAATACAATTCAACAGCACTATGAACGGCGTCCTCTGAACGGTCAATTAAGTTGAGTTAGCACCTTTCTAAGACAAGAAATCACAACATACTTCACGCAGGTGAACTGTATTGCAGCCGAAGCATGCAATTTAATAAATTGACAACTGGATGTAGGCTAAACTTGATATTTGTACGTTTTTTTTTAAAGATACTTTTGAAAAAGCATGTATAGACAAAATAAACAGATGGAGTGTAATCTTGTGAATTGCCATAAAACAGTCCTTTACTTTGTCTTCAATCTCCTTATACAACCAGAGGGGGAGATTTTAGGGGATTTCTACCTCTACCCAGTATATACAGATATTAGCAGAAAACTACACTTTTAAAATCTGTCATTCTTTTTTAGTGGTGCCTTTTAAAATTAAATTAAATGTTTAATTGGTTTAATACAAATTTAATTTGTTTTAAATTCAACAAGCAATTTGTTCTATTTTTTTAATACAGAAAGCAGCAACAGCAGAAATAAATAAGTATAAAATAAAGTATAGCCTACATTAAATGCAGAACTGAATACACTTGAATATGTGTTTAGAAGTAATATTGTTACTGCGATATTCAACGTTATTGCACATTTTCCTTATATTGTGCAGCCCTACTTCTTAGCCCATAAGATTGTTGAAAATCAGCTCTATATCAAGACACCTGAATGGCAAGACAACCCCAGACAGCAGACATGTCACAGACAAAAAATGTACAGGTTATTTTTTTTTTTTAAGGCGACTCTGCATCCTTAAAGGCATCTACCCTCATGAGCCCAAGCACAAGAAGAAGGTGAACAAGGGATCTACAGCCCCAAGGACCTTCTACCTGCTGAAAGACATCCGCTTTCTGCTGCATGAGCCTATCGTTGGCAAGTTCAGAGAGTACAAGGTATCTTTTTTTTTTTTTTTTAATAATATCTCCAGTTCATTATTGTCATATGAACATGCTTATAAGTAATGGATTATTCTGAAAAGGATATTAATTGTACCATGTTAAATTGGTGTCCTGTTGTGGATGAATAACTTCCTCCAATACAAAGAAAGTACATTTTAACTTAAGGGAAATCAGTCTGTGTCTGAGTATTTTTCTGAAATTGAAAATGGTCTGTTTTTACTTTTTTGTACATGTAATTTGTTACGTGTTATTACTGGTGCAACCAGACACTCATTGGTCATTAACACTAGTTCAATGATGAAATATGACTGTGAAAATAGTTTTATTCAATGGAATGTCACAAAATGAAAAACAAGCACTGTGAAAGGTTTTGACACAAATCCGCTTCTCTGATGACACCGTACTTATTCATATGTCTAGACAGTTTAATAAGATTACGAAAAGGAATTAATTGTATGATGTGTCTAGTTAAACCAAAAAAAAATAGATTACTTGGGAATTCCGAGTTTTTCTGATTGATGTTGACATTGACAGAAGTAGGTCTGTCTAGTTAACACGTCAAACGAACATTTTTCAAGGATACAATGAACAGCACGAACACTCAATGTTGATAGTTACAACCGTATATTGCCTCTGTTGTATAGGATTTTGTCAAAACCAAGTTACACCAGTATAAGCTTTTATAGAGTCCGTCTAAAGCAAAGCAAATAATCACAACTAGATTTTTGTGGAGACGGATGCTTTTTTTCTCCTCTGCATGTTATGGAGCAGTAAACAGGGAAGTAGGCTGCTCTAGTTAAAGAAGGTCCGATACCATTTTTTGCTTCCAGATACCGAGACCTGAACCGAGTGCTGATCCGATACCAGCGTGTCATTTATTTTTTTGTGTTTTTATATACCACTATTCCAGTATGGATGTAACTTGCCGGTCTGGCTTGGGTTAAACTCTTTGTCAAACACTAACAATGAACACCACAGAAGTTTCTTTTATTATCCAGTTTGACAGTCCGTTATAGCGGGAAAAGAACAAACTACTTTTAAAGTAGATTTTCTTTAGGGGCTTTATTACGTGGTATCGGATCGGTGCATGAACTCCAGTACTTCCCGATACTGATACCAGCGTTTTAGGCAGTATCGGAGGTGGTACTGATACTGGTATCGGAACATCTCAAGCTCTAGTATTGATTTAAGACAGGTATCGTTTTTTTTTTTAAATATCAATAAAAGTAAAGGGATGTTTTGCTTTCCGCTATTCAATTCATTTTTTACTTTTTAAGAGCGATTTGCGCAAGTCAGCAACACACTGAACTGCAGGCTGCAGTCCATTTTTTCCAGCTGAAACTCTGCTATTGCTCTGCAAAAGTTAACTCTGTCTTTGGAGAATGGACGGGGGGATCTTCTGTGCTAATTTCGAGGTCAATGCCAGACTCTGTCATGCTGGTTGAGTATTGATATCAACTTTTCGCCTCAACAAGAAATCTTGTCATGTTTTAATATTGTGACGGGATCTCGTCACTCCTACACTCAAAACCCTTGTTTTCCTAGTGTTTTTTTCTGCATTAATGTTAGAAAATGTGAACTTATTGTGTATTGTATTGTCTTAACAGGTTTTTGTACGCAAACTTAAGAAGGCATATGGAAAAACAGAATGGTCTTCTGTGGAGAGACTGAAGGAGAACAAGCCGGTCTATAAATTGGACCACATCATCAAAGAAAGGTGGGACAGTGGTGTTCTCCTTACTCAACATAGGAGGGCGATGTTGAGCTTAACGGACTGTGTGTAATCAAACTAGAGTATCAGCAGAATTACTGGGTAACTGCAAATTGTGAGATACACTGCTAGGATTTAAAACATGTAGAAGAATGTTCACATATTTAGGGAGCTTTTTAATTACTGATGGACTAATTTTATTTTGCTTTTTTTATTTGCAAGTTTAAAAACCTATTTTTCAAGTTTTGTTTCCTTCGTGGTGCTCCTTCTTGTGGCAGGTACCCCTCCTTCATTGATGCTCTCCGTGACATCGACGATGCCCTCTGCATGTGCTTCCTCTTCTCCACCTTCGCCCGAACAGGAAAATGCCACGTTCAGACAATCCAGCTGTGCCGACGGCTCACTGTGGAGTGGATGAACTATGTGATTGCATCCCGTGCTCTCAAAAAGGTGCCACTTCACACTGCACAGCAATTTGACATATAAATATAATGGCACTGACATGTCTTGGGTTCATTGATCTGTTCTGTTGCGAACTTAACACTTGTCTGTTCGTGATAGGTTTTCATCTCCATCAAGGGGATATATTACCAAGCTGAGGCCATGGGACAGCTCATTACATGGCTGGTGCCATATCAGTTCTCCCATGATGTAAGTAAATTATGAAATGCAGTTCATAGTGATTATGCTAACCATAAGCAGTTATCTAATATGTAATAATTATTATTATTATAGAATTACACTGCAGGGCTCTACAGTGCAAGTGTAAATAAACTTTAGGCTGTGTTGGCTGATGGAGCGTACTTACTCTTTTGTTTAAATGAGTTAACTAACTGCACGGAGGCCTTTGTGTGCGCCAGAGATTACGGTTGGTAACTTGAAAAACCTTTTTTTTTTTTTTTTTTTTTGCTCTTTAGCACCCAACAGATGTTGACTACAGAGTAATGGCAACATTCACAGAGTTTTACACCACTCTCCTGGGGTTCATCAACTTCAGACTCTACCATTCCCTCAACCTGCTCTACCCACCAAAGGTATCTTGGAGTCTGAAACAATCTCACACGGCCATGTTGTATTTATTTTAATCTTATATTTTCTCTTGTTGTGACATATTTTAGTAAGATTTAACCTGTGAAGATATGAAGTGATAAACAGTTATGCTGCGTGATTACGCTAAGGATGTATTGCCATTTGGTCACCTGTTAGCACACCTGTACTCTGTCAATGTTAATGTCATCCCTTCTTTTGCAGCTGGATGTTAAAGCAGAGTCTGAGTTGAAGGAAGAGAATGATGATGACTATGCCATGAATTCAGAAAGCTACTTAGAGGTGAGGCTATTTATCTTGAACCATTATAACCTCTTTTATTTTAAAGTAATAATAAAATCTAGGGTACCACACATTCTTCTTGTGGTACTGCGCACTATGTAGTACCTTTTTTGTAGTACCTTTTTATCTGGTTATGTAATGATGAGCAAGGGTGCATGCAAAAAAATTTAAAAAAAAATTAGGAACTGTTGTTCTTAGCCTATGGCTTTTGCCTGTGCAGAAACTGTCAGCTCTGAGTGCCAGTCTGGCGCGGGTGGTTTCCACCGCAGAGGAGGAGGAGGCTGAACTCGACCAGTTTCCTGTTGAAGGGGTAAGATAATCAGTTCACGGATTTTAGATTTTGCTCTTTTCTGTTTTAATATACTGTGAATAAAATATTGATATCATAGTTATGACACTGAGTATTGTCATCAAACATACAGAAAAACAACTGTTGATAAACTAATTGGTCTCTGAGGGTGCAGGTGAGAGTCCCAATATGTCTGAGTGGAGTCAAAGGTGATGGAGGTGTAAGACTGGGGATTACAGCTTCATGTTTGTTTGCTAAGGACAAGAGGTTTCTCACATTAGGCATGAACCTAGTTCCCTGGTAGGCCTTACACAAGCCTGTATAACTGCTGCAACTTGTTTACATCATTCTTTCAGACATTGCGCAACAGGGATTTCGAAGAACTCCATGACTAACAAAACAGTGGCTTTTTAATCCTCCAACCTTTACAAAAATATCAAAACATGTTTACCTTTTTAATTCTTTTCCTCAGGAGGACATGGCCAATATGGAGGCCAGGGAAAGGGAACAGAAACAGGAGGAAGCTCAGAAAAAGCTTTTTGAGGGTCTCAAGTTCTTCCTCAACAGAGAAGTGCCTAGAGAGTCGCTGGCTTTTCTCATCAGGTGAGTGAGAGCTGCTGCAGTGAAACTGACAGAAAAGTCAAAGACATTTTTAGAAGATGTAAATAAACCATGCGCATACACTCCAAACTGATGAAAAGCCCCTTTTCGGTCTTGTGTGTCTTGCTGCTGACTTCCAGGTGCTTTGGTGGTGAGGTGTCCTGGGACAAGTCTGTTTGCATCGGCAGCACATACGAGGTGACGGATGAGACCATCACACATCAAATTGTTGACAGACCCAACATCGACAAACAGTATATCAACAGGTAAAGGAATGTTTAACATTTCCACAACAAATTAATTTACAGTAATAATATAAATAAATGCAAGAAGCTGATAAGTTGTGCTCCTCTCCTTGTACATGGCGATATCCTCTACAATATCTCCAATCGGTGTCGTCTTTCCGTTCTCGAAGTAACCCTGTCCTTCATGTTTGAGAGACAGTATTCTTTCTTTGTCCCCCTCTTAATTTCAAATGGTCACGTCATTTCCATCATGCCTGCCAGCTCCCTCATGCATGTATTTAGCAGGGAGGTAAAACCCTCACCCTTATGGGGAGACAGGCCTGCACGATTAATCATAAAATCACAATCTCAATTCGCTGTTCAAAATTTAATCTTTAAATGACTGCAATTTTTTTCTTTCTTCTTCTTCTTAATGCTTTTGATTCTCATTTAATTTTACGAGCTGACTCCATCACAAACACTGCTGCTGTCTTCTGTTAGTTTTAAACAGACTGTATAAAATAGGTTTTAAAGCCCTGCAATGCTCTCCCTTCTCTTCATTGAAGCCTTTATGTTTACAGGCTATGTGATGTGCTATAGGTGCCAAAAAAATCTGTTTAGTACTGCCAATTTGTTTTGTTTTGTCATGGTCAAAAAAATTGTGGCAGAGAATTGTGTTATCATTTCTAATCAAAACAATCGTCATTCATTGTTTTCCCCTGAATCTTGCAGGCCTAGTGGGAGATGCACTGTTTTATTATATTATTTGTTTTAGGTACTACATCCAGCCCCAGTGGGTGTATGATTGTGTCAATGCCAAAATAATCCTGCCTGTGGAGGACTACTTCCTTGGAGTGACTCTGCCCCCCCACCTCTCTCCCTTCGTGGAGGAGAAGGACGGAGACTACGTGCCCCCCGAAAAACTAAAGATCATGGCCCTACAACGAGGAGAAAAACCTGGTACAAACCCTAAGCATTTTCTCTCAACCTCTTGTCTTTCAAACAGTGCCTTTTTTATGTTTTACGACAATGTGATACATAGTAGAGGGAGGATACATGTAAAAATAAGTTTGTGTTACTTTTAGATCAATTTAAAGAGATTTGATACTAAAGAATATATTTTCTATTGATCATAGTAAAAGAAAATCTGTCTCTTGAGTCTGTGTTGTAAAATCTAAACATCTATATGGGCTGCATGATAATTCAGTCCATGGACACATCATTTATATATATTTACTTCCATCATAGCCCATGAACAGGAGGACGAGGAAGAAGAGGAAGATGATGATGAGGAGGAGGAGGAAGAAGAAGAGGAGGAGGAAGAGGACAATGAAGAGGGAGAAGATGATGAAGAGGCAGAAGAGAAAAATCTAAAGAAGATGGAAGAACAAAGATCCCAGGGCAAGGTAAGAGACTTTTGATCCCTTTTCCCTGCCATACTTCGTGTTGATGTTTTTACAAACCGGTGGAAACTTACATCAACTCCTCACGTCCTTTTAGTCTCTCACAGTCAAAGTGACAGCTGGTAAAGTGAAGGTAGAAAACCCAGCACGCTTGGAGCAGGAGGAGAAAGCCGAGGAGAAACGTCTGGCCATCATGATGATGAAGAAAAAGGAAAAGTACCTCTACGACAAGATCATGTTCGGAAAGAAGAGAAAAGTCCGAGAGGTTTGTTCCATTTTGTTATTGATTGAATGTCATTCACGTGTAGATAATACTGTTTGTGCAGATAACATTCTTACATGTTTAACAATGGATCCTTTATTTTCAGTATCGGACATCTTATCTCTTTAAACAGTACTCTGTAGCTGCTGTGTGTAGACTACATTCAAGTGGTGACCCACTGGAGTTCACTGACCTCTAAAATGCCTTAACGGCTTTCCTTTTCCTCTTACAGGCTAACAAGCTGGCTGCCAAGAGAAAGGCCCATGATGATGCTGAAAAATCAAAGAAAAAGGCCAGGAAATAACTCATCTGATGATCTGTTTGTCAGAGTGACTTACTGTATTTACATTCTTGAGGTAGTGTATTGCAGGTTAACATGTTCTAAAATCTGTAAGTGGATTGGAGAGCTCTGTGAGGGAGTTGAATGCACCGTGACGTTGGTGCACAATTTCACAGGATGTTTCATATGGTAATTGTTATAAATGTAAAAGTAACTCTTTGCCTTTATGTTGTTTGTATGATCTATTCTATCACGTGATATTTCTTTCACTTTATTTTAAAACGCTCTGTTTTTTTAAAAGTAAAAACAAAGTATTAAAGTTACAATCGAATATCCGTTTAATTCTTTTTGCAGTAATTTACGCAGTAATTGCAGTTTCATTGTCTGCAGTCTCTTTTGTTTCTTGTATGTACGGCCAACAGTATATTCACAACAGTATGCAAGAGTTAAAAAGGAGTCTGTTGCGCTGGCTTCATCTTCCCTCTCTGGTGGACCAACCACAGCTGGCTGACAATTACTGCGCTGCTATGATTTTTAGTGGCAATGTCACCAGACACCTGTTTTGTAATACTGCAAATGCAAGGGCTTTGATTAGTGGGCCAAAGATTCAATCACCATTGTGTTACCTCATTTGGCAATAGATTGTGATCTACATCCAAAAAGATTTAAATGAAAATATTATTTCAAACCTGTTACCTGTGATCTTGCAACATTAAATAAATGCAATTTTTTTTTAGCTATTGTGCGGGTTTCTCCACGCTCCGCTACTGGGCCGCATATTCAAGAAAAAATGCTTCGAGTGATCAATTAGTCTCTAATTCTAACAGATGAGTTGCCCTCTGTCGTCACTTTTCTGTGTATGGATCAGAAGAAATGGCTCACAAAACGTGAAAATACATTATGTCCAAGATCCAGGAGTCCACATCTGTGCAGTGGGCACACGTTGAGGTCACTGTGCTGTTGCTGATTGGCCATCTTGAGTGATTTGTCCACACATGGGCAGTGGGCGTTGATGACGGAGGCGCATAAGCCCCTTTGCCCTCTTGAGATGCTGCTGTGATCGTGGTTCAAAGGCCAGGCCAGTCATGCTTTGCTCTCCTCAATCTCCTTATTCAGTTTGTGACGCTCCCTGCCCCCTCTCATCCAGATCTGCATTCCACCCATGCCCACCCAGTTCACGTCTCGGCCTGACACTGGAGGCCTGCAGGCAAAGGCACGCCCAGATAAACAAAAGCCGCAGTGTTGTGCCAGTGTGGGATGAGCAGCTCGAATTAGGTGCGCCCTCCAAGAATCAGGGCCACAGTGTTGAGAACTCGCACGTAGTGAATGTATGTAACGTTATGAAAACATTGCTACATTCTGCCTAACAGAGCCAAATAGACTCATCACTCGTTGAATGTTCATTTCATTCTCTGTTGAAATGTCTCTTGCACAATAGATTGTATTGAAACTGGCCCTTTCAGAGCACAGGATAACATGTTTACTGAATGTCACAATGTTTACTCCCATTCTTATAATATAAAATATTGACAGCTTAAATGCATAGATTACAGAAAAAAATGTGAAATATTTTAGGCATCCAAACTATTGCGTGACAATCCAGGCTGTGTTGGTTGCTCAGTTTGTTTAGATAATTGTTAAATGTGTGGTACAACAAGCAATAGTAGTTTTGTCTGTCTACATTTCTCCTTTAGCGTGTGTCCACACCGCTTGCTTAATAAGCATTATTTACAATACAGATACAGAGTGGTCTTGATCAAGTGGTACAATTAGAGCCTTTGTGCTTTGGCTTTCTGTATTTGTTCTTCTTTATGCTTTTTTCCACCCAACCTATCGGCTTACAGCTCAGACTCCAGTGTCTCCACTCAATAGCCCTCTGTATGTAGACACAGAATGGGGACTGTACAGCCTCTCTCCTCCCCTCCCTTTTTGTCTTTCTTCACACTGAATATCAAGTGCATGTCCCCTGACAGACCCCCTGACGTCACAGATGGCTAGATGAGCCTCCCTGCAGAGCTTTAATCAGCTAGATCAGGTTTTAGAATTGAAAGTCGAGGGGGAGGTGGCAGGTGGCCCAAGGCATCAGGTGTGCGTGTGGAGAGTTAGCAACCAGATGAATAAGCTCTGTAGCACTGGGCATGGGATAGGGGAAGTACGGGACTGTGCTGCAGAATGTGCATGTTGGGATCTGACATAATAGTGTGGGGAGAGATCAACTTTGATTGAAAAGAAGAGGACAATGCAGTTGGATAACAAACTATTTTAGTTTCACTTTGGATTCATGTATGAGGGTAAGACTATTTCCAGTGTTTTGTTTTGAATTTGCTATTTTGTCCTTGTGATATTGCTTATGGTCTTTGTCAAATTTTAGAGCAAGTTACTTCAGCTATGTAATCACATGCCTACACGAAAAACGGTTAAACATTGTCCTAAATGTACTCTTTATATTTAATCTTTAAACAATATTACTCTTGAGCAACTCAGCTTCTACTATAACAGAACAATAAATCAGAGTTTGGTGTGCAGCCATGCATAGCTCAGGGGAAGTGTGGACTGGAAAATGGCCTTAAGGAGGTCCTAATGTTTAAAAAGGTGATTTTAGTAGGTGACATTTCAAGATAATGGATTACGATCAAGTTAGTCCAATTGAATCCCAAGTGTGAAGGTTATTGCAGGTATGTCCCCGAGGCAGGAGAAAAAATGTCACTTGAAATTTATTTTGCATTTGCAGACTAAAGTTTTCCACCTGAAACTAGCCTTGTCCTCAAATGTCTCACAACAGAGTGGATTCTGATGGCAGAGAGAAAGAGCTCTCACATGGCTCCTTAATAGACTCTTCATAGAGTCCAAACAAAGAGCAGACTGACTTTTTAGCTGTGTTTGGTGAGTAATGTTTGTATAATGCTTTAATGATAAGACTGAACCTAAAATGTGACTACAATGCATGGGACCAAGGTGCCCACAGTAACTCAGGTCAATAGGAAGGTTTAAGACATCAACCTTGAACCATAACCCAAAGTTGTACTAAATACAAAAATGAATAATAAATGACACACTGGACACTATATAAAGGACATCATACTTTAAGAGTAGGATGGGATTACATATGGGTTTGTCAGAAAGGAAAAAGGCTATCATAGTTTTAATTCCTTACGGATTCATTAAAACTGGTGTGTGATTCACAAACGGAAAAGGAGGTTAAATGCCCAAACACCATATCAGATGATGCACAATAAACCCAACTGTTACGTCCCCAGTGGTGGCAGAGGAATAAGGAAGTAAAGGGGTCTAATCTTAACACAAAACAACTTCCCCAAGAGAAAGGAAGTGAAACAGTTAAACTAAACAAACCACTGGTACAACCAGTAACAATCAGTAACAAATTCCCTCAATAGACACAATAAAGAGCACCACCCAGCCCAGATTTATGACCCACAGAGACTCTGCTCGGCTATCTGGCCCACCGGCCCCCTCCCTTGCTTTCATCCCTGCAGCTTTATATCAATCTATCTGATTGCTGTAGGGCTCCAGGTGTGCCTGACCAGTTAGATGGAGAGGGTGGCACAAGAGAGTAGAGAAAAAACACACACATAACACCAGCTCAAACACATACACACACAAATAGTAACAACGGAAAACTTGCACTCTGTTTAAATTCTTTGTCTCTCCCATTTTTCCTTTTCACAACCTCTCAGATTAGACTCAGTTAGATCTTTTAATCCTTTGGAGAGGCCCAACATCCAGGTTGGGAACCACTGGACTAAACTACTGAACTATATATAAAATATTTTAAACTACATCCAGCTCCGGCAGCCTCAACAGCAATAATATATACGCAGTACTTCATGGGCCATTTTACTGCAGAATGAGTACTTTTACATTTAAATTGCAATACTTATGTACTTTTACTTAAATAGGATGCAGCATTTTCACAATTTAGTGTTGATTTATATTTAATTGTATTATTTTTTTTATTTAAGTAAAGGATCTGAAAAATTGGTAACAAAGACTATTTTCAGTTTTTAATTGAACTGATTTTAAGATTATTTTTGTGGCATTTTGTAGGCCTTTATTGGATAGGACAGCTTAGACATGCGAGGGGGAATGACATGCAGCAATTTGCCACAGGTCAGAACCGAACCCGTGGTCACAGCATCGAGGACTGAGCCTTCTAAATATGGGTGCACGCGCTACCAGGCGAGCTAACCAGGAGCCCGAGCTTTAACTGATGTTAACTCTGCTCTGTTCTCTGCTGCAGAAGTATATTTTCCATCACAGTTTACAGTAATCAGGGTCCTTTTTTGTTGAGGGAAGCTCAGAATGTCATTCTTTTGTGAGAGGAATGGGGAGAAAACTTAAGTGATCTGCTGTGAGAAAAAATAAGTTTACGCTTTCACTGAAATCGAAATTTCAACAAATTTTTTGCAGAATTGATTCAAAATATTGATTTAGCAACTCTAAATTTAGCAATAAAAGCTAAAAGGCCCTTATCAAACCCTGCTGGGGTCACATTCGTCACATAATGCTGAAAATTCCAGGTGGTCAGTGACACTTTTCACCTGTGTAGCTGAGTCAGCTGGTGGCTCGTCTTACGGCAGTCAGCAGGGGGAATGCAATATCACTTTCCACAGTAATGCATTATTTATTTTATGGGACAGCTGAGAAACACTGTCATTTCAGTTCGCAGGTATGTCAGTTTCTAGCTCACCATACAATTCAAAGTACTTCCTGTGTTTAAAAGTACTGATGAGTACTATGGGAACTAAGTGACATGAGGCTAACTGTGAAACTGGTCAAACACACTGAAAATGTGCCTCCCTGTGGGTAAAGTACCTTAAATGATGATCCACCTGACGACAGCACTGCACTGTTTAACCTAATACTTACATCACCATATAGTTAAAATGGACATTTTACTGTTATATTACATTTTAAGGCTATTGCATTAGATTGCTTGCTGTATGTGTCATCATGTTTGTTTGTCCACTCCAGTAGAAACCAGAGAACAAAGATTGTAATCTATAGGGTCACTTTAATTCCCAAGTCGCCATCTAAATAAATAATTTAAAGTGGTGTCAATGTGTCCTCAAAGCTTGCTTTCTTGCTAACAGAGATAACATAGAGGTAGAATAGAGGTTTTCTTGTGTCTATCTTCAAAGTAACAAAAAGTGTCTGGGTGGCTAGCAGGTAGAAAATTCTCCCCATAATGAAGATGATGTTCTTTTGTGTGTTTTTAAGGTAATCCTTGATTCTGCTGGACCATGGCCGTCAAGCAAGGTAGGCAGTGGAGGTCCATGTGCAAAGGCCTGGTCCTGGGTACCCTCCTGACCAGCTGCATGATCCTGCTGTACTGCCTCTCCACTCCCCAGATCCACCTCAGTCTGCCTGAGTAAGACTCATCACACTAGTGTACATGTGTTCTCTGGAAAACATCATGTTGAACAAACAGTATGTCACATTTATTCAGCCATTACTGTATTTTAGAGCTGAAATGATTGATAATAATAATTCAGGTCATTTTTCAATGAATTTTTTTTAAATTGTGGACTCTCAAATGAGATGTTTTGCTGATTTTTTTTAATTTTGTGTGAGTACATTTCATTAGCGTCATCAGCACGTTTATCACGTGATTGTTTTCGTTTGTGTAGAGTTCCAGTGCCTTACTCCTGTGCCCATCGTCCATCCCAGCTCCACCCCAAACCAACCAAAAACAGCTCACAACAAACCCCGGGTCAGACCTGCGCTCCTAGGGTGGATATCATGTTCATGAAGACCCACAAAACAGCCAGCAGCACCTTCCTCAACATCCTTTTTCGCTTTGGGGAGAAGCACCGGCTCAAATTTGCCTTCCCTGACAGCAGAAATGACTTCTTCTATCCATCTCTTTTCCAGCGCTCCCAGGTTAAAGACTACAGACCTGGGATGTGCTTCAATATTATCTGTAATCACATGCGCCTTAATGCACCCGAGGTGGCCAAGTTGCTACCTATGGACACTTCCTACATCACTATTCTGCGAGACCCTGCAGAGCTTTTTGAGTCATCCTTCCACTATTTTGGCCGGCTGGTGCCTTTTACCTGGAAGATACCAGGTGAAGATAAGCTGACTGAGTTTCTACGTGACCCCCATTACTACTTTGATCCACAGGGCTTCAACTCTTTCTACCTCAAGAATCTGCTGTTCTTTGACTTTGGACAGGACAACACTTTGGAGCTGGATGATCCGCAGGTAGAAGAGGTAATCAGATTCATTGCTGAGCGTTTTCAGCTGGTCATGTTGGTGGAATACTTTGAGGAATCACTCATCCTTCTCAAGGATGCCCTCTGCTGGGAGTTGGACGACGTGCTCTTTTTCAAGCTTAACGCCCGTAAGGGATCCACTGTGTCTAAACTCACAACTGAGCTGAGGGCCCGGGCTCTTGAGTGGAATGCTATTGACTGGAAGCTATACCAGCATTTCAACCAGACCTTTTGGAAAAAAGTAGATGCATATGGACGGCGGCAGATGGTTGAGGATGTGGCAGAGCTCAGGAGAAGGAACACGGAGATGGCATCCATCTGCATTGAGGGTGGTCGTGCTGTAGAAGCTGGCAACATCCAAGAGACTGCCATGCAGCCCTGGCAGCCCATCGGACAGAAGTCCATCATGGGCTATAACCTGAAGAAGAATGTGGACAAGGCACATCAAAAGTTGTGCCGAAAGATGTTGATGCCAGAGCTTCAGTACTTAACAGAGCTTGGGGTTAACCTGTGGATCACTAAGTTGTGGGGCCATGTCCGAGATATCCTTAACTGGTGACTAGACATGTCAGCAAGGGGGCCAACTTAACTCTGACAGACTGTATTGAAAGAAGATGAATCTGACTGTGTGGCTGATAGAGTGAAAGATTAAAAGATTTCTGTAACATTTCAATCCTATGACCGGTCTTGTGTTGTTGAAATGTATCAACATTGAATTGTTTGCTTTTCACATGATTGTGTGCTGTAATGTATCTGATGGATGTTTGAGAAAAACCCTTCACAATCTACAAATACTGAACCACTTTCCTAAACACAGGCCTAGTATTGTCCTCTATGTTTGTTAGTCAATTTTCCAAAATGTAAATGTTCTTACTCTCAGATGTGAGCTTGTTTTAATAGAGCAGATGAGTGAACAATGAAGTCTGGGACTACTTTTATAAGCTCTTTAATGGAATAAAGACAAAAATGTTTCCATCCTTGCCAACTTTAAAGGTTGTTTGGAGACACAGAAAGAATGGTACTTTGCTTTGAGCTTTATATTGTCTTTGTGTCCATCCCCCAAAGTTGAAACATCTAAGTTCTAAGAGACTAAAAGACCACTAAGGGCCAACGTACAGATGTGAAAATAGTGAATGTAAGTATTACATCCTACTCCGTCTGTGGAGGACAAAACCATCCATATTTTTTTTTTAAATAGGTGAACAAACACAGATGTTTCCAATGGCAAACATGTTCACATTCACAAGGAAACAATCATTTTGTCCCTACAGCTAGCCATCATTTTTGTTACTAATTACACCTGTGCAGTAACATGTCAAAATGTCTGTCATGAAATAGGTCTGATCAATAATATGTAAAAGGAATCAATGAATTAGAACAGCACTATGCATTCAAGAAGAAAAATAATGTCCTTATTCATTTACTTTTCTTACCCATCTTTTCAATTTTAAGCCAATTCTCCTTTCTCCTGACATCACAGTATTAAACCTGGAAACATTCACCCTTGCCAGATGTTTTGGCAGGTATAGATTGATGATGTGGTTGACTAGTGAGCCAAAGAAAGTTCATTATCAGTTAAGTAAATCCTATCAAGAAAGCTACTACGGCAATACCTAACAGTGTTAACACCTGTGTTTACACAACAGTTGTTATGGTAAACAAAAACTGAAATGAAAATGAAAATAAGCAGTGAAAAATATAGTTATTAAGCTGAAACTAAATAACTAAACAAAAACTGATGAAAACAAATGTAAAAACATTTCCATTTTTAGTTTTTTAGCTTTAATATTCCACTGCCAAAAAAAGGAGACGTCATGAATTTCCGTTGACTCTCGTAACATTGAACCACAGAAATTGAACAGACCAAACTAAACAAAAATAAAAGCTAGTGTGTCCAAACTACTGCAACCTTAGTTTATACTACATCAAAAATTAGCCCGCAGAAATAAACACAGTAGAATAAAGGGAATTGAATCAAGAAATACATCAATGTTTTTCTTGATAAGGAATTGTACTACTCATTTATTTCTTAATTTGTGTCACACACAGACACACACACACACACACACACACACACACACACACTCACACACACACACACACACACACACATTTTATATTTCTATGCAATTAATATTTTGTTTATGATTTTGCATTTAATAATGGATTCAGTTATACATTTATATAAATGTAGTGTAATGATTTTGTCCTCCATACACCTCCCCATTATTATTTTTTTTATCTCAAAATAAAGTAAAACAAATACATGTAATATTGCATGTATTAGCCTAAACGTTCTGATTCATAAAATTGATAGTTTACTTTCTATCTGTGACTGTTTCATCTGTTTCTTATTACTGTATTATAATAATTACCAAGATTGTTCTTGTTTAATAGTGTTTGAATGTATATATGACGTCCCAACATTTTTGAATAAGTTGGAAAAATATTTCATTATAAAACGATGGACCCACCACCAATTCTAAAGAAGGTAAACGTGTTGGCAGGGGCCATTGGGAATAAACAAATGTAAGAGGATTGTCCTGTTAAAATGAATTTGGGATGCAGAAAATACACCCAAGTGGCAAACACGGATACGTTCTCTAAAGGTCATTTAAAGCTTTAAATAACCTTCAGGGAACCTTGAGGCAACATTCTCTGAATGTTACATGTTTGTTCGGTCCCTCCTCTCGATTCATTGATGGCACAAACATAGGAATGTGCACAGTGAAGCCTAGTGGTAGCACTGGTCATATTACAAGCAGACACAGATTCGAAGTAGTTGATGTTATTGAATGGTATAAACAGTGCATCATCATGCAAAAGAAATAAAGGACTAAATAAAAAAATACACTTCCGTCTGTTTATTATTATTATTATTATTATTATTATTATTATTATTTTCTTTTTTCTTTTTTTACATTACAGGAAGTGAAGGAGTCTCGCTCTCGGGGGCGTGGTTGGCCGAGTGTGTTCTATACCCACAACACTTATCTGCTGGTCCTAGTTAAAACGACGTTAGCTTCTCTGCCTTCTGTGCCTTGCTGCGAACTCATACACTTCGTAAGCATACTAGCTGAATGGGTGAACCGGAAAAGGCAGTTATTTAGCGTAACGTTGGTAGCTATCTGTTAACTTTCCATTCGCTGTTGCGTGTTTTGCAGATTAGCACAAAGCTCTCTAACGCTAGCTGTGCGGCTAATGTTAGATTTTAGCATTGCGCAGCTAACTGTTAGCCGGAAGAATTATCTGACGTAGCTAAATAACGCGGACTTTTTTTTTTTGTATCTTATTTAAAAATAATACTAGTGCAGCACAGCTTAATTACAAAAAAAAAAAATTGCTGTCACACTGGATGACTAGCGTTAACTTTTAACGATGGCGTTAACTGTGGACGTCCCTGCTGATGAGTGGCCCTGAGAAATGATTCCGCTGGATGAGTTAGCAACAATGTCCTGTAAATCAACCAAAGTGGCCCCGAGTGTTGATTTCGACCACAGTTGCTCCGACAGCGTGGAATATTTGACGCTCAATTTCGGCCCATTTGAGACAGTTCATCGCTGGAGAAGACTCCCTCCGTGTGATGAGTTTGTTGGTGCAAGGTAACATGTTGACAGATGAGGAGGTGCAGCTTTATCTGACTCCACCGGCTTAATCTTCCGGTTTACAGCCTTTTAATCACCATGAACTTCATTTTCTCGGTTTAGGCGCAGCAAGCACACTGTTGTGGCATACAGGGATGCCATTTACGTATTTGGGGGAGACAATGGGTGAGTAGTACAGGGCAGTGACTGACATTCTAACTTAATAATTATTGTCCACCATATCAAAAGCATTACATGTTCTGTCATCTAATAGGAAGAACATGCTGAACGACTTGCTCCGTTTTGATGTGAAGGACTGCTCATGGTGTCGGTAATATTGCAGATCAATGCAATATTCCACCTTAATTAGCAATTAAAGAATTACATACGGTGAGTTATAATGTATTGCCCTTTGTATGATGTTCACTACAGAGCCTTCACCACTGGAACTCCACCTGCTCCCAGATATCACCATTCAGCCGTTGTCTATGGCAGCAGCATGTTTGTTTTTGGTAACGTCTTTTTAAGCTTATGTTCCTCATAATCGTCATTTATGCTAGCCATTTTAAACTCAGGTGATTATTGATCCTTTCATGCTTGGCTTAATCTTTTACAGGGGGCTACACCGGAGACATCTACTCAAACTCAAACCTGAAAAACAAAAATGACCTTTTTGAGTACAAATTTGCAACAGGGCAGTGGACTGAATGGAAAGTGGAGGGGAGGTAATGCGTGTCTTTAAGATGTTTAAGTTGTGTTTCTAGAATAGATTTATCTTTTCTCACAGCCAGTTCATGGTGGGTTGTTTTAGCCTTTTCTTAAGCAAATCTGGAATTTATTGCTATTTATTTTGGATTGATTTCAAAGGGTGAAAAATATTTTTGAGTTTTATTAAAGGACACATTATCAGCAGCCCATTTTGTGTTTTCTCCCCATGTGTTTGTTTCCGTAATTAAAAGTTATTGTGAGTTGTCTTCATTGTAAGAAGACCTTTTTTAACTTCAAATTACAGGGAATAGTCTCTTCTTACCCCTGGAAACATGACTATTTTAGGATGAAGGCATAGCATCTATGAGGAAATCAGTTTAAACCTACCTGTTCCTTTTCAAAATGTTTGGTGTTTCTAGTGTAAATCTGTAAAATCCAAAAGCTCAGCCAGTTGAACATCAGAATTTAGCCCCGCTGTCCTTTGTCTCCGTTTCAGTTTGCCAGTAGCTAGGTCTGCACATGGGGCCACGGTCTATAGTGATAAACTGTGGATATTTGCTGGCTATGATGGAAATGCCAGGTATGTATTGACTTTTTTTGTTTTTGTTGCTTTTGTCACAACTGAAACATTATTTGCATATAGTGTTGACAGATATTTCCCCCTTGTGCAGGCTAAATGACATGTGGACAATCAGTCTGCAAGATCGAGAACATGCGTGTTGGGAGGAGGCCAGTATAATACATTTCAATACACTATAACCAGAAGGACATTGAGAGGAGAACACTTACCAACGCTGCTGTATGTGTAAACGTCTCTTCCTCTCTTTTTGGTTCCATCAGATTGAGCAGAGTGGGGAGATTCCTCCATCTTGTTGCAACTTCCCTGTAGCTGTTTGCAGGGACAAGATGTTTGTGTTTTCTGGTCAGAGTGGAGCCAAGATCACCAACAACCTCTTCCAGTTTGAGTTTAAGGGCCACATGTGAGTACGCCTTTGCTTAAATTACAAATCAAGCACTTTATTTAAATGGCTACTAAGGTTTATTATTTTCTTAAATTATTTAAATGGATACACAAAGGACATTTTGTGAGGACCTGATTATATCTGTCTTATAATATGTCAGCTAGCAATGCATCATCATGGCTGTGTTGTAGATGTTGATGAAAGCTTTTTACCCTTGCACAGTTAACCATATGCAGTGCACCCATTCATATGATGCACAGTGCACACATCATTTTGGTGATATGAATGTAAGAAAGAAATGGCAGAGCAGATTCAAGCAGAAAACAAATCCAGTGTGGCAGGATTTACATTTTTTTGATGTAAATTGAGGGAGCAAAAGCAATATTGGCTCAAGAAAATGGGCAGCCCGTATCGGTCATCGGCTGAGGCTGATTGGGGGGGGGGGGGGGGGGGGAACGCTATTGGCATAGGCACTAAAAATCCATATTGGTCAATTCCTAATTCTCAGATGGACACGCATCCCAACTGAACACTTACTGCGGGGCTCCCCTCCACCTCCCCAGAGACGTTACGGCCACACTATGGTTGCCTTTGACCGCCAACTGTATGTATTTGGAGGTGCAGCCGACAACACTCTGCCCAATGAACTGCACTGCTACGATGTGGACTCTCAGAGCTGGGAGGTGATCCATCCCAGCATGGACAGTGAGGTATGAACCAAATTAATTTACAATGAACTGTCAATAGACGATGGAATTGTATCTTAAATATGTGATGCTGAATTATAAAACAAGACCATGTTGGTCCTTACCTACCACCCCTACTGTACCATTCTCTGTTTTACGTTACTGCAGCTGTTTAGTTGGCTTAAATGTGTGTAAAAACTTTAATTTTTTTATTCATTTTTAAGTTCAGCTACTCTTCAAGTAACATTGTAGGGGACAAACTGCTTTATATTGTTAAAACCTATCTAGAAAGCCTGGTAATTGTATCATTTATATTATGTCTAGCTAAAGCACGAGTACATGGCAGCAGACTCACTTCACGTTAGTATGGGAGCTTCTTTAATGACATCCTGGATGTGCATGCAAACACATCTGTTATCAAGTATTTTGGTACAAAAAGGTATGTTTTTGAACAATCTCTTTTACTTCCCTTCCCCATCAGATGCCCAGTGGGCGACTGTTCCATGCTGCTGCTGTGATTCAAGATGCCATGTACATCTTTGGAGGAACTGTGGACAACAATGTGCGCAGTGGGGAGATGTACAGATTCCAGGTTAGTGTCAACCAAAACCCTTGTTAATATTTACAAGGACTTGCATCATTTGGACACTGTGGTCAAAAGCTTTCCCTGTCTAAAGAAAATATTATGGACTCGGTGTACTTAAACTGTCAAGCTTGTTTGGACAGTAGTTTTAATAGTTATGGATTTCCTCCCAGTTTTCCTGCTACCCAAAGTGTACACTCCATGAGGACTATGGCAAACTGTGGGAGAATCGTCAGTTCTGTGATGTGGAGTTTATTCTGGGCGAGGTGGGTTTGTATTACCAGAAGACTAAGCCTGTGCTGATTTGAAATTGCAAGGTGACATTCACATTATCTAACTAAAATGGTTGAAAATTCTGTTTGACTCATGTTGTGTTGATAACAGAGGGAAGAGAAAGTCTTGGGGCATATTGCTATAGTGACTGCAAGATGTCAGTGGCTGCGGAAGAAAATCCTGCAGGCTTGGGATAGGCAACGACAGGTCAGACATGCAGCAAGTTACTTTGTTTCCTCTGAACAAGGGAAGACAGTGTTGTCAGATGATATTTATTTACATATTTGATAATCATGCAGATCCATTTGTAGTTAATTTCACTCACCCATCACATGTCAGTGTGATGGTTGAGTTAAATTATGCTAGCTACTAAATGATTATCAAATTCCTAGGGGGTCTCTACTCTATCACAATACTGATATTGTATTGATTGTCACATGATAAAGTTTAAAATATGTAATCAGCTGTCTCTATGTGCAGAAGACTAAACAAGACAGCTGCGAGGAAAGTGACGAAGGGGCAGCTGGAGGCCCGAGGGATATCCCAGTAAGCAACAGGCCGATGCTAGAGGTATCCATCAGGGAAGCGGAGGCCCAGCCTTTTGAAGTCTTAATGCAGTTCCTCTACACAGACAAGATCCAGTACCCACGCAGAGGTACCTCTCTCCTCATGGTTGCCCTGTTGATCACTCTTTAGATTCCAACTGCAGTAATCCCCAAGAGAGACAAGAAAAGCTGATAATTCTTCCTTTCTTTGTTCCCAAAGGTCATGTCCAGGATGTTCTTCTAATTATGGATGTATACAAACTGGCGCTTAGCTTTCAGCTTTCCCGCCTTGAGCAGCTGTGTGTCCAGTACATTGAGGCTTCTGTGACCTGCAGAATGTTCTCAGTGTTTGTGAAAATGCCAATAAGCTGCAACTGGACCAGCTCAAGGTATGTCTGGTGTCATTTTTACTGCCCTCCAGTGGTTAAAGTCTATATTGTTTTCAGCTCAATACATGTTATACTTTCGATCAAAGTCATACATTCTTACACTTACCATTATTCTCTTCTTCTAGGAACATTGCCTTAATTTTGTGGTGAAGGAGTCACACTTCAACCAGGTGATCATGACGAAGGAATTTGAACGTCTGTCCACTCCACTGATTGTGGAGATTGTGCGACGAAAGCAGCAACCTCCTCTCCGGTTGTATTCAGACCAGCCTGTAGACATCGGGACCTCCTTGGTCCAGGACATGAAGGCGTACCTGGAGGGAGGCGGCTTGGAGTTCTGTGACATTGTCCTGCTGTTAGACGGACAGCCACGGCCTGCTCATAAAGCCATACTGGCAGCCCGATCCAGGTAGGGACAACGCAGGTTTCGTGATCTGCTTTCTTCCACGTGCAGCAGCTAGAGCAAGTTGTCAGACCCCTGGTGTTTTGTACATTTTTTGTTTGTGGGAAGCACAAATTTTAGCTCTACAATTAAATAGGCTTCAACAACAACTTACAGCTGCTCCTACTGTCAAAAAATAGAGAGAAACACATTATCTCAAGCAACTTTCAAAGACAACAATTTGGCATGTCCATACGAAGGTATTTTCATAATTGTGTTAGACCTTTGCTGTCATTTATGTTTGTGTTATGTTTTTATTTTTTTAAATGTTTTACTTTATACTTTATTGTACGTATGCTTCAGTATAAATGTTTTTTTGTTGTTGAAAAAATAGAAGTTAGAAATTAAAAGAAATGTATTTTGTATTTTTTGTATCTTGTGCAAATATTTTAGACCTCATTTTTTTCTTATTGCAGTTAATTTAAGTTGAGTAATTTGACACTTTTTAACATTTATATTTTTACCCTTCAGTTACTTTGAGGCGATGTTCCGCTCCTTCATGCCCGTGGACGGTCAGGTTAATATCTCCATCGGTGAGATGGTTCCAAGTAAGCAGGCCTTTGAGTCAATGCTGCGTTATATCTACTATGGCGACGTTAACATGCCTCCAGAGGATTCCCTGTATCCTTCTCAAATTTAGACTGCTTTATTTTGATTCACCGGATTAAGTCTTTCCTAGGCAGAGCCCACCATAATGCCAACATTAAAACATCTTAACATTTCTTCTTTACAAATTTAATGAAAATAAATTATAAAGGAGGCCACATCCTTTGAAATGGGAACTCGTGGAGCCAAGGTGGTATGAGAAAGTCATAACCACAATGACTGAGTGTGATAAGTCAGTGAAGGAAAACACGCACAAATACTGCTTTTATTACTTCTCTTCTGCTGAGCCCTAACTTATTGTGGAAAAATGTATTGAGTTTTATTTCTACAGAAAAGTTGAGGAATTTTGTGCAGTCAATACCTGCGAGTGGCCCACTGTCTTCAGCCATTGCAGTCACCTCCTAGTATATGTAACAGCATATATATACATTTTGTAGTTCTTTCATTAGCATCATAACTGTCTTTCTGTCCAGTGTTAAAGTTGCTTACAGGTTACATTTAATGAGCAAATTCTCTGCTGTCTCATTCACATAAAGGCTCTGTGCAAAGTTAAAATCACAAACTTTTTCACTGGAATGTTTCACTTCCTTAACCTATAATGAACAGCTATCTGTTTGCTGCACCATATTATTACGGGTTTTCAAACAACAGACTGCAGGCTTACTGCAAGCAGAATCTGGAGATGAATGTCACTGTGGAAAATGTCTTGCAGGTATTTGTTTTGCCCGGGCTGGGGGGGGGGGGGGAGAGAAGCAGTGACCTATATTTGATAACGTTGTCCCATACTTGGAGGCATTTTCTTATACAGAGTGAATCATTTACTAACTCATTTCTCCCTCAATACTTCAGATTCTGGAGGCAGCTGATAAGACCCAGGCTCTGGACATGAAGAAGCACTGCCTGCACATTATTGTTCACCAGTTCATTAAGGTGGGTGGGCTTGTATCCGGAGCCCTCGGGGTTTGCTGCCCAATCACTGCAGCTGAGCTAACCCTGTAGGCTTGTCTTCTTTGCGGGAGACTGACACTGTTGGCCTCCAAGTGGATCCCCCTCCATCTTCTACATAGAGAGCAGACTGTTTACAGCCCGGCCGGCTGAACAAGCACATCATCACATAACAATGAGGGTCATAGTGCCACTCTGAATATTGTTTGTTATTCAAACAAACAGCGAAGCACTCAATTCTCACCCTGCTTCACTGCAGTGTTAGATATGTTAATGTTTTTGCTTCTTTCTGTTGATCTTTTTGTGCATGAGCAATCAAGTGCTGCTTATTCCTCATTTCACTCTGTTTGAACTCATTGTCTTGTCTTGATTTATGGCTCATTTTTTCCCCCCATGTTTTGCTCTCCTCCCCTCCCAAAGGTATCCAAGCTCCCCAACCTGCGGTCTCTCAGCCAGCTGCTGCTGTTGGACATCATTGAGTCTCTAGCTACACACATATCAGACAAACAGTGTGCTGAGATGGGCTCAGACATTTAAGAGGACGCCAAGAGCCGGGCTCTTTTCTCCTCTCACAGAAGCCATACATCTCTGCTCCACCTACTTCTAGTCATTCCCTCGTCCCCAACGTGCAGTTCTTTTCTTTATGTTGGCCCTTGCATGTAGAAGGCATACGGTAGGAGGCTTTCATCCACACAGTATCAAATTGTTCTCACTCTGTATCTCAATGAGGATTAAAATCATGGAAGAAACCGGATTCTAGCTCACTTACAATTGTTAAATGGTCTAAAATGCCCTTTGTTTGTGATTTATTTATTTTTATTACAGAAAAAAAAAACATTTGCGAGGTTTTATTCTGCTCAGTATTGCTGCTGCATTTTTTAAATACATGTAGATATGGACTGTAAGAACTCATACTTGTGACACTATAGAAGGTTTAAGTGTGGCCCTCAGCTGTTATCTGCTCAGATACATTCTAAGTCATCTAAATGCAACTTGATTAAAGTATACTATTACATGAATTATTTATCTATAAAACTGTATTCCTCACTTGCAGTATTCTCAGCTCTTACTCAGTTAACAAGCCTGGATTAAATGTAAGGAATCCAAGTCATATGAAAATAATTAGAATGTATGTCTGTCTTAAATCTCTTTGTTTTTGTTTAATGTTATGGTCTCTGGTACACATCTTTGTAATATGTATCACCTCTTACCATTACTAACACACAAGCTCGCTCTATCCATACAATATAGTAATGTGTATTTAGTGACATTAGTATGCTGTTATTAAATATTTACCCATACGGGTTTCATGTATTTAAAGCCTTAATAAATCTTATACAAAATGAGTCGTGCTATAGTGAGTCTCTGTGGCCCCTGTGTACTCTGTACCGGTAAACTACAGAGCCACTGGAGGCTGAACTTGATACCCACTCAAAAGTCTTGTTTTCTTGATTCGAATATCCAGTTTGCTGTCTGTTGAATTTTACTCACCTTGTGTAATTTTATGTTTTTGCACAACCATCCTTTGGCAATTATCAAAAGTAAAGTGTGCCAAAAGTTTCCTATGGAAGCTCAGAATTCATATAAAATTATGCTTTGACTTAGGCCCTGCAGTAGACATCAGACTGTGTTGTCCTAAATCTTCTGGACCCTCTGACCTAACTTACCTTTAAGATGCCTTAAATTATACGCTTACCCAAACAAAGGGCAGATACATGGCAAACTACATTGTATCTCCTTAGGATATACAGTTTCTTGCCCCACTGGCTTGAGTTTCATCTAAATGCCATAGCCAACTCTGTACTCTAGAGCTGTGTGCTATGTTATAATAATCTTAGATAAAGCCAATATCTAAAAGTAAGCAAGTAGCAAGCAGTATATGTATGTTTTAAAAATCAAACTGATGCAGTTTCTCCCGAAAGTCTCACAGTAGAGTATTCACAAATATTTCTTTCTGAAATTCTTGCACAGATCTTTGCCATAAAGTAAAGCCATTGCTACCTATACATAATGTGAAATAGCTGAAGGTTAATCCTTGACCTTTCATCAAATTGGCCACATCCTTCAGGGGTTTCAGTTTCCACAGATCTATGGATGATAAGGTCAGACAAAGCTTGGTTTGAGAGTCCGAATGCCTTTGGCCTCTGCAAGGTTTTTGCACTTTTGATTGTGATTAACTCAAGTAAGCTAAATCAAAGTTGAGTAGGTTAATTCCATGAGTCAATCAGGCCAGAAAGACGGTCTGGCCAACCTTAAACATTTAAACTAAATTAAGTGTAATTTGAATAAAATAGAGAAAATGTTGCATTTTGTAAATGATTGAGGGTTTAAACCATTTTATTTTGAAGTTATATAGTAAATTTCGCTCATGGAATAGAGAAATAAACGTTGACCTAAATTTTGAGGCGGTAGAATGAATTTTCTGTTAGCTACCAGTTCTACTGCAAGATCTGTAAGAACCCTCAGTGGAATTCACAAAGTGTTGGACTCTTTTGGACTCCGTTGTAAGTACCCTTCCAGTGAGCACAAAGTGCTATTCATAGTCCAGATACTTGAGACATTTGGCAAATTGAAAGCTCATCCTTAAAGTGTAAATGCTCTCTTTCGATAATGCCAAAGTTTCATCAGTAACGTCAGTAAAACAACTAATTTAAAATAATTACTTCAAAAGATGGACTGAATTTTACACAAACAGGCCACTATAGTAATTCCTGGAGTAGCTTTTAATTCTTTTTTTTTGTGCCTCCAATGCCCAGCTTGCTCAAGTTTCATTAATTTAAGTTCACTTATGCGCACATAGCCCAGACTCCTGCTGGACATATTTGGTTTCATCTAAAAACAGACCCCATTGTTCACTGCAGTGATATTGAACACAAACAGTATGTCTGTTGTCATGCCACAGTCCCAGTTTCTCCCATTTGTCAGGTGCCTTTTATTAAGGAGGCTGAATAAGTGGGCTGGCCCCCGTTGGTTCTGTTAGCAGGTGGGGCGGATCTCCCAGATCTGTTACACAGACCTGCACACTTGAGCGGGAATCACAGCACAGTGTGTATGTGCAGAGGAAGAAGATGGTTTTTCTAACAACTAAAATGATGCAAAGGACTGCACTTTTTGTGACGTTTGGGGGTTTAGTCACATCTCTGATCACCACCTTCCTTCCACTGTGGAAGACAATGAACTCTGACCTGAACGAGGTAGAAAACTGGTTCTCTGGACTGTGGCACACCTGCCTCTACACCGAGGAGGTGGGAGTTCAGTGTAAGGCCTACGAGTCCATCATGGGGCTGCCCATGGACTTGCAGATCTCCAGGGTGCTCATGTCAGTGTCTATTGCCACTGGAGGGTTAGCTCTGCTGGCTACCTTCCCCGGACTGGAGGGGGTTGAGATGTGTGTGGGGCAGCCTGGCCTAAAGAGACGTCTCCTTATCCTCGGCGGGGTACTGTCCTGGGTGTCGGGACTCACTACCCTGGCTCCCGTCTCTCTTGTGGCCTACACAACTGTGGTGGACTTCTGGGATGAGGGTTTTCCTGATGTGATGCCACGCTGGGAGTATGGAGAGGCAATGTTCTCTGGATGGTTTGGAGGTTTGGCTCTTGTCATCGGAGGGACTCTCTTCTTTGTAGCTGTGTGCATGGGGGACTACGACCAGAGGCCACCAAGTGTGCCAAACAGCCCGCAGGCAAAGCACAGGACAAAGCACTACCTGAAGACAGAGGTTTTATAGATCACATATGCACATTCATATACTTCATAATGGAGGTCTGTCAGCCTGTAGAGAGATGACCTACTGACAATACGTCTTAAATACTTAAATACTACAGTAGCTCTATTTGTATGACAAAGACAGGAATACAATTTCTGACTAAAGTGACATTAAAGCTACATGCGTTTTATTTGTTAATTTCTAAGTCAAATTGTAGACTACATATTTTCTGTAATCTCTGTTTCTGGTTAACTATGAGATTGTCATCCGGTTTTGACAACTATTAAAGTAATGTGACATAAGAAACTGCAGTAGTTGTTATTCCTTTGAAGTCTACAGAGTCTGGAAAAATATAGGAAGGCTTTATTTACCAGTAGACAGGCATCTACGCATATAGTGTACATAAAAACCTTTCTTTAAAATGCAATTAATAATATTAAGTCAAAAATGACCTGTATAATTTTTAGTTAAAGCTAGCTGTGGTGTCATGTTAATGTATTTCATACCAGTTTAGTCTGATTATCAGGCCACTGACTCCCAAATTGATGGACTTTTAATTTAAGAACTGATACTCCAGTCTGTAGTACATCAGTAATGCTCGAAAAACAAGTCTTCAAGTGAGAATACTACAGTTTTCCAGATATAGGCTGCATATAGGCCTACTGACTCTTTTATGTACATCAGTAGCCTATATGATTAGATACTGTATGTGAACATATACTTGTGATTTAGAGTTACATTTGTAATGATTTCTTTCTGTTAATTTTACAGGTACAGTACGTTTGACGAGTAAAATCTGGTTAAACGTTCATCACTGTAGCCTTTAACCCTTGTATGGTATTTGGGTCAAACTGCCCTATTTCAAACTTTTACAAGAAGAAAAATGGTACAAGTTAAATTTTTTCTTCCTGAAAAGCAATGGCCTTGCCTTATTTTATGTGATAGACATGTATTCCTGACTCAATTCAAAAAAATTATTCTGGATATGACCACTTTTTCCAAGATAAGAATGATCACATAGGGTCCCGAAAGTGAAGACAATACAAGGGTTAAGAGATGAATAGGCACCTGAGCCATAGTGGAACAAATGCATCCGTCTTATTTAATTAAGGGGAGCAAAATTATAATTTTGCTGCATCCCACTTTTTGTCTTTAAAAAGAAAAAACATACATTTATCATCAGTCCCTGCAATCATGTGATTATATTTAAGCAGCACTGCTTAAATATAATCTCAATGATCACTTTATTATGTGCAACTAACCCAGTGACTCATAAAAAAACAACAACAACACATTTCTAGACAACCCTTTGAGTTGGTTCAGTCTAACCCGTCACTGATCGCTTTCCAGGGCATGCTCAGGCTGTCAATCAGTCTGTCAGCCCCCGAGTCCGGACAGGAGTCAGAACGCGAGTCCGCTGATCTGTTTACAAAGGTAAGAAACATGCCATCAGGCTCAACTGCGATCCTGGACTGAAAATACAACACACGGTAGTACAGGGGTGAAGTTAGTTTAATGTTTGGCCATTGTTGGTTTTTGCGGCTGTTACCTTCAATATCTCCATTAATAGCGATATCTCCATAGCGATTTCCCCCAGTTTTGAGGTATGTTGGAGAGCTTATTTAGGCAGACGTTTTACAGTTTTGATCAGCTCAAAAACACAAAAAATGACGATGTCCGTTCAACGTCACTAGCTATATGAAGTTAGGGACCGTCTAACACATTTCAATCTTTGACAGCATTTTTTTTATTTTTTTTATACACAAATGTCTCAAACCACTACCAAGTCATCACTTGAACATGTCACACTTGAGTTTGTAAAAAGGATAATTTAAAAAATAGAAATACTCAGCAAATTATGGTTCAATATTATCAATTGAATTCAATTTCAGT
Organism: Etheostoma spectabile; assembly: GCF_008692095.1. Taxonomy (NCBI): domain Eukaryota; kingdom Metazoa; phylum Chordata; class Actinopteri; order Perciformes; family Percidae; genus Etheostoma; species Etheostoma spectabile. The sequence goes on from NC_045737.1 coordinate 8,540,627, forward strand.
TCAATTTTATTTATAGTAGCAATTCATAACACAAGTTATCTCAAGAAACTTTACAGATAGAGTAGGTCTAGACCACACTCTATAATTTACAGGGACCCAACAGTTCTAGTCGGGAGATGGTTAACAGAATAGGAAATCAGAAGAAACATTTTTTTGCTTAACAAAATCACATTTAGGTTTTAATTTTTTAGTTTTTACTTTTTCTGGTCTTTGTTTTGCCTGTGAATTACTGGATGTTTTTACATTTTGAAAGAAATCTGTCTTTGGTTGAATTGGCCATTATTTGCAACTTGTGATGAAGGGTCACAAGCAGACAAAGCTTTGTGTCTAAGGGGTTGCAAGCTGAAAGGGTTGGGAACAACTGCTATAAAATATAGTTAGAACCAAGGATTCAATTCAATTCAATTTTATTTATAGTATCAATTCATAACAAGAGTTATCTCAAGATACTTTACAGATAGAGTAGGTCTAGACCACACTCCAAAATTTACAAGGACCCAACAGTTCTAGTAGTCTCCTCCAGAGTAAGCAACAGTGCGACAGTGGCGAGGAAAAACTTCCTTTTAGGCAGAAACCTCGGTCAGACCCAGGCTCTTGGTAGGCGGCGTCTGACGGGCCGGTTGGGGTTAAAATGAAGAGTGGCAATAACAGTCACAAAAAAAAGTAGTTTGTAGTAGTTCTTTGTAGTAGTTCATGGCATAGCAGGGCACTGTGCGGCGTTACAAGGCACAGCAGGACGTAGCAGGGCACCGCAGAGCGTAGCAGGATGTAACATGGCATCGCAGAACGTGCAGCGACCATGGCGACAGCTGCTACCATGATCATCACCATCAGTAACCTATTGCCTAAAATGCACATTTCAAGCATGCCATAGCCAGCGATGAGGTCACCGAGGTCCAGATCTCTGTAGTTCAATTCAGTTCAATTCAATTTTATTTATAGTATCAATTCATAACGAGAGTTATCTCGAGACACTTTACAGACAGAGTAGGTCTAGACCACAGTCTATGATTTACAAGGACACAACAGTTCCAGTAGTTCCCTCCAGAGCAAGCAACAGTGCGACATTATGTCATAATTATTTCCTTAAAAGCCCAGCTGTCTCTGTGCAAGAGCCACATCGCCTTCCTGAGCAGCGCAAGTTGGCGTTGGCTAACCTTGCCACACCCCCACCTAACGTTAACTCGCCGATGGGACAGGGATTCGGCTGTGGAAATGGGGCATTTTAAGTGTAACACGGCTAATTTTTTGCATTAGCCCTGTTAATTTTATTATTTATTATAAAAAAATAATGTAAAATACTGTAGAATGCAGGTGGCTGTTTCTTTAGGTGTTCTTTAGGCTGTTACTTTAGGGTGTTCAAGAGGTTAGGTGGTGTAGAAATACAGGACATTTCATTTGAAATACATCCCCCCCCTCCAGATCCCCAGTTTGCTCCCCCCTTTTAAAACATAACAAGGCAGCCGAAACATCATGAGTATTAAATTTTGTTTTGAAATATAGCAAAAACAACAACAACAAAAAAGTTCTTAGAAAATGTACATAAAGATAGCAGTACACTAAATATCTTCTCTCCAGCCCCAGGAGCGGGAGTGAGTAGTTTAACAGTTGTTGCATTCCAGTGCGGCAGCTCTTCTGTGTTAAATTTCATTTTAGGGAGGGGAGAATTTGGCACTACCAGCTCCTAGTCCTTAATAGACTATTTGGCTTTGGTATAGTGTTGTATATTGTGAGGATTATAAGTGATTTGGACATGTTTTGTCAGTTTCTTGGACATCACAACAAATCATAAATGGTACAGAATAAATTACTGAGATCAGTTTGAATGAAGCTGTGTTGTGAATACCCTGCCCATTTGCTTAAATGACACTCAGTCTGGATCTACTGTCACGTTGAATCTACCCTAACAACAGCTGACAATAATGTTAAGGCAGGCCATGATTTAGTATTTTAGCCTATGAATGATTCATTTCACTCACACGCTCATCTCTCTTAATCTGGGGTTTTGGATGTTGCAGGTCTCTTTGGCCCCTGCAGAAGAGAGTTCTCCTGTAATTGAATTAATCTGAGTGATATATCAGAGCCTTTCTGTGAGACCTTGATCAGTCCTCTTGTTGTACATGTGCACACACCGCCTGCCCTGGCTTCCTCTCCATTGTTTTTACATGTGCTTGAACACATGTGGAGAGTAACACAAACATACTGACGCTGGAGCACATGTGCACGTGTCAGCTGTCAGCACACTGTCGAAATACAATCACTCCATGTGGCCAATAGAAATCCCATCCAATAAATCTCAATTGTTATTATCAATCGAATTGAATTGAATATCAATGACTGACAGTTATGTTTTTTTATTCGGACACATTAGAAAACAACATTAGGGTTGTTAATTTAGAATCTGAAACATCCTCCTGGGTCAATGCTGCCATCATTTCTACAGAAATGAATCGGAGATTATCAGGTGAATGACCTTATCCCAGCAGTTATTTAAAGGGGAGGCACAGTTCCTCCCACAGTGGGAGCATAAGGAACGGAAATATCTTGGGAGCTCTATAAGACCCAGTATACCTTTTTAATCCTGCTCTACCCAACCCCCCTGACTGAAACTGGAATTTACTGCACCAACTGCACTTTAACTCTTTCTCCCTCAGATAGAGAGAGAGAGGTAGAGAGAGACTGTTTGAGAGAGAGAGAGAGAGGAGGGGTGAGGAGGGAGAAAGCATAGTACAGTGAGAATTCATGCTGTGTTAGCATCCCCTCAGCAACTCCATCAATACTGCATACAGCTGAGACACTGGCCTCTGTGCTGCATTTGCAGGCTCGGCCACAGAGAGAGAGCAACTCCCACGACCGGTCTGCTCAGTTTGCTGCTGGAGGGGGTCTCTGCGAGGAGCTGAGCGCAAAGACACAAACACACACACACACACTCTAGAGCCTTTGCTGCATCAAGAGGCAGAAGAGGAGAGCGGAGGATTGTACGGAGGGAAGCACGGACTGGGAATACTCCGGTGGACAGAGCCAATCCCAGAGAGGGACAGGATTGTTAGAAGACTCATGTGCTTATATGCTACCGTGCTCCGCAGCGGAAGCTGAGCACCAGGGAGTTTGACAGGATCTCAGTGCACCTGCTCCAAGCACATTGGTAAGGTTTATTTATTCCTTTTACAGTCAAGGAAATGTAGCTGTGTTTTTGTAAATTCCCAATATGATATGTTTCTGCGGTGCTCTGTGTACAGACAGATGTATTTTGCCTGCATTTGTGCCCATACTTGTATGGAAGTTGTTTGCTCTTTCCGATAACAGATCTTCCCTGGAGAACAATGTAGTAGTGCAGTAAATCACAATACCAGAAACACAGAGTAGATTTAGATTTTATCAGCTCTGTGACACACATGTAAAATAAGACCATGTACAAGGCTGATTAAGTTTTTAATAGTTGGCACATCATTGTACCTTATACGATGTGATGTGACAAATAAATTGATCGAACTCTTTAGAAAACTGGGAGAAAAAGAAATATCGCACAGTACATCTCACATTCTATTTCTTTCTATTGGCGTGCGTGTGTGGTGTGTGTGTGCGCGTGTGCGTGTGTTGGTTTGTGTGTGCGTTGGTTTGTTTGTTTGTGTGTGTACATGCTGAGAAACCGGTCAATAGCAGACTTATTATATGGAAGCACAGCTCCTCCTGTAAACCACAATTCTAGTTTTCCATGACATCATAGACAGGTTATCGCTAAAAGCCGCAGCTGATTGATGTTGGTAGTTTTTGTTAACCAGCTTTAGCTTTACAGAAGAATATAATATACAGAATGTAACGTTAAGGTCAACTTTTTAAAGAAAAAAATGAAGAAAGTAATGCAAAATCTTTCACCTCTGTGAACTCCTTTGAGTGCCACAGTAAAAAATGCTTAATCACAGTATATTTCTAGAGCCATGTGGCATCTAACACTAAAGGTTTGGTTTTGAATCCCATTGAAACCTTAACTTGACCTCTGTAGCCTGTTAAAACGTAGGTCAGACTTAAGAAATATTCGATCATTTTCAATTTCTTTACATACTGTATGGGGACTTATGAAGATGTTGTCAGCTCTCCTGAGCTCGCCTGGAACATGGTAATATCCACTAGCATTTGCCTACAATAAACAATACAAACAATCGTAGAAACTCGGTCAGGAATGGTGTGAATGAACTTGCTTGCAGTGTATGATTGTGTCACGTACTAGAGCTTCTTAATGGGGATTGTGGTAATCCAATCCATTCTTTTATAGTTAGACACGTAGACAATGGAGTAAATAGCAAATAATCAAAAGCTCGTTGGCACATGCTGGTGACTCCATTGACGAAGGTGCACAAATATAACTTCAATCGTGGACTGAAACGCATGTCTCCTTCCACTGTGAACAATCAAAATAAGAATTGCAGAGTTAGGATCTTTATTACATTTCAAAGACCCTCCAATTCCACCCATTTGTCCCTTAGATTGAATGCTTCCTTCAGATGACAGTAAACAAACAGATAACCACTAGGAGCCTGGTGAGAGAGCACTTTTACTCAACAGTGTTTTTGACGCAAGCGGGATGGTTCCTTCAGCTTATCTTGTAATTCACAAACCAGAAAAACGTGCACAGTGAGGGAAAGAGGTGTGGTCAAAATGTCCTTTATCGGTTGAGGATCAGAGAGCCCTAATTGTAAAAAACTACCGGCTAACGTACCTGCTAAGCAAGTGTTTCATTAAAACAGAGACCACCGATTTGGATTGTCAGAGGCGAATGAGCCACTGAACCAGCAGCTCTTCTTTTTTTTTCAGTTGCTGCTGCAAATCCAGTATTTATTGGTGGATCAGGTTTGCCACTGGCTGGGAGGATTATGGGACATTTGCTGTATATTTTAGCATTACAGAGCAAAGGTCTTGAGCTGCAAGATGAGTTCTTTCTAGAGATTTGTGAAGAATGATGTCCCTTTTTGACAATTTCATCTTTGTAGAGCAATATTTTTCTGTTGTAAATATGTTTTTTTGTTTTTTGAATGAGGATGGATGTAGTGCTCAACATTCCTGCTTTTTTCACTCCAGTCAGTTTATAGATCGACTTGCTCGCCACCGGCCAGGAGCTGCGTTTCGCTAATTCTCCCCTCTAACATTCCAGTAACAGGTATTACATTTGTAGGGAAATGAGCGAAAGTGACAGCTTGTTTGCAGGAAGGATTAAGCACAGCTTGGAGACAGGCCCGACAGCGAGAAAGCGGGATCTGCGTCATATGTTGGGAGGACCAAATCAACTTAACCTACTTTAGTTTTTCACAAAATACCTTGGTGCTTGCTGAAACTCCAGGATTAGTTGACATGTGAAGCCTTCTCTCTTTAGGAAGTGAACATGTTCCTCTCTGTATTTAGTGAAACACAACCTCAGAGGCTCGGCTCTGTTAGCCTGTCTGATAACTGAATGCAGGAAAATGTCAGTGCTTGGCACAGATACTGTATGTGGATGCATAGCTCAGGAATACGGAAACATATTGTGGGAGATGGTCAGTTTGGAAAATCTGATGTGATATTAAAACCAAAAATCATCATTGCCTTTAATTTATTTTTTGACTTTACGTTACTTCCAGCAAAACATGTTCAGCTAAATGTCTCAAACTAACAGTTGTGAAAGAACTATTTTATTTTCCTTTACTTAACCAAAAGTACAAACGGAACAATGGAAAAAAATACTTTCTTACAACTAAAAGACCTGCATTCAAAATCCTAATAATTAAAAGTACAAAAGTATTAACAGCAAAATATACTAAAAACATGAAAGCAAAGGTTAATTGTTGTGCAGAAGATATGGCCCATGACTAATTTATTAATATATACAAAATTATAAGATTGTTGATACTGATGCATCAGTTTTACTGTTGTAGCTGGCTGAGTGAACTAGTTTAACTACTCAAAATCAGACAGGCTGAAGATTTAATGATGAGAAGAAAGGAGAACAAACAAACATCTGACATATCACAAGAGGTCTCAGGTCTTTTTTTAAGAGGTCACAGGTCCCGTTCTGAATCTGAATCTGAATTTTAATTTTCACAATGCATTGAAATTGTTCTTATTTTATTCCATTTTACCAACAATCTTAATCTGCAAAGTCACTAGTAATTATAGCTGTCAAATAGATTTAAGTCAAAAGCTCAATACTTTCTTTTGAAAATAGTACCTCAAAATTATACTTAAGTACAGTACTTGAATGAATGTACATAGTTCCTTTCACCCACTGCAGTGCAAACAAATACATACAAGTTTTTGTGGCCAGTCCGAGATCTTTCCATTTCTCATTTGTTCTCAGGAACTTTCTTTCTTAGCAGCGCTCCATTCAACACTGCACACTTTTTTTCTTCTTTCAAGGACATTAAGATGTGCTCAGAATATCAAGCAGCCCTTTTGGTTGTACCTTAAAAGGATCATTTGGTGATGGATTGCACCACGTTGAGCCATACACCTTCCATCCTGGGTCTGCTCAGAATTATAGCAGCCAATGCTCTAAGTAACTAACTACTGTATGTGTGGGTGAAATACCAGAGCTGGCAAAAATGTGAGGGCAACATGGCAACAAAACAAGGGGGATTTTGAACCTCAAGGGGCCCCTGCTTCCCTTTAAAGCGCAGTGTGACGAGAAAGTTAATAGGTGTCACAGTGTAGTTAATGATTAACAGTTTCCCATGCAATATGCATCAACAAAGGCAACAATGTGTGTGGAAATGTTCCTAATTAACACAATTGCTTCCTTTAAAGCACTAAAATGTAATATAGACACACACACAGAAAATAAGGTGGCAATCAGTGACTATGACTGATTAGAAGGACCATAAAAAAAGTGTGGAGACTAATGGGTGCCAAACATTTTGTCAATTTGAAAGACAAAATTGCAAATTAAAAACTAAAATTTTAAATTGAAAGAATTAAAAAAAAAAAACCTGTTATTTCTGTTAATTTTTATAAAACGCAAACCAGCGATACACAGATCAGTCTGGTGTGTGTGTTTTGAAAATGTTGTTCACTCTGTCCTTGCAGATTATGTGGAGGAGCTGACTTGTGCAATGGCCAGCCCGTACCTGCAGGTTCTATACACAGCTCTGTGTGATTGTTACCTCCCAACCAAGCAGCCCAGCCCAAGGATCTGACCACACCTCCCCCTCCCCCCCCCTCCCTCTGGGAGTCCCTCAACCCTAGGCCCATCATGGGAGGATGCTTCTCCAAACCCAAACCAGGTAACCAACATTTCTATCCCCCAAATCTCAATAAGGGGTAGATGGGTTTAGTTTGAAAGAAAACAAACACCACAAGCACAATTACAGCTGGTGCAGGTGAGAAAAAACTGGTGTTTCTAGAGTACTCCCACCTACTGTTAAAACCTACTGGAAAACCGAAATGAACCCACTAGGCAGACAAAGGCAGGTTTAAATGCTATATCAACAAAAAAAGGAGAATTGGGGTAAATGGGGATCAAGCAGTCTGGGCGTAGATCTGAGATATACAGGCACGAGGCTGGCTGAGGAAAATGGGCAGGTAGAGTGTGGCAGGGCTGAAGGGGACAAAAACAGAGCAACAGGTCAGACAAGCTGGTTAAAAAAACAAGCAGTGAGATAAAGTGCAAGCTAGCAGGAAAATAGGTTTAATAAAGATTGGCTGAGATACCACTTTAGGTACGACGGCAAACCAGCAAGGAGTGGAGTGAGAGACCCGTTTAACCCTCTGAAGGTTTTATTTATTTGATTCATATATTGCAATACTTTTGTAAATTCATTTCAAGTACCAAAACAATTGAGTTTAGATTTGTTTTCAAGAGAAATTTCAAAAAGTGAACAATTATCTCTTTATACATTGCTCTGGAATAAATTTGGGCCTCACTTTACAGAAAGCTGAGTTTGTTCTGAACATGTTTAGTTTTTATTTAACCTTTATTTATCCATCTAAGTCGATTTAAGAACAAATTCTTATTTGCAACGTCGACTTGTCACATTCACACAGTTACACATTAATAATAATACATTTTATTTAACAGCGCCTTTCTAATCACTCAAGGACGCTTTACAGACAATAAAAGACAGATACAGGGAACAGAAAAGTGTCAGCAGTTATAACAAAACAAAACAAAACAAAAAAATAAAAAACAAAAAATAAAAACAGGAACAGTGTATTTACAAATAAGCAACATTGATACCTGGAAGCTGCCCAGTACAACCACCAGTCTGATCTGCTGGCCACTCAGCAGCTCCAATGGAGCGGTTGAGGTTAAGGGCCTTGCTCAAGGGCATCTCAGTGGTAATGAGGGAAGGACAAGCACTGCTCTTTCACTTTCCCCACCCAGACTTGATCCTGTCAGTCTGGGGATTGAACCGGTCACAAGCTTGTTTCTCTAACCTTTAGGCCACCACTGCCTCTGTGATATGAAACACATTGGGATCAGTTATATACAAATTCTCCTAAAAGGTAAAATTAAAAACAATCCGTTAAAATTGCGATAGAGAGTGTTAAATACTGCAGCAAGAGGAGATGGCAATCAGTGCTGAGGGCTTGCAGGTGGTTGATTGAACTGGCAGGTGAGTGGGAGCAGATTGGCCACGCCACGCCACGCCTCTCATACAGACACAAAAACAAAAGGAAAGCCGCAGATCCTAACACCCACAGAGGGAGGACAAAATAACTAATTTGCTTTCAGTAAATCTAGTAGGGCTGAGCAACATGGTTGAAATAATTCTCACAATATTAGAGATATTTCCACTCATTAATATGGAAATGTCAGCAAAATCATTTATAAGATTCTATAATCAAAGTGACGTTCAAAGCAATGAACTGTTGCGTGACGTTATTTTGCAACATACATTTGTAGAACAACATGGTAACATAATATCATCACATCAATATCCTACTAAAATGTCAATCAATTATAATATTGACTTATAGGCTTAATATGCTTTGTTGTGTGCAGCTGGATTAGTAGTATTATTGTTCTATTTATTTAAATAAATGTAGATTAAAGTAAAATTCTGAGAATGTAAAAATGGAGAATGCTGAGAGTTTATTGTAATTTGGAAAAATGGCTTCTCTTACAGATATTTTCTGCTTTTAATGTATTTTAAATAAAGGTTTCATAAAATGGCAGTCCATAAGTATAAATACAGTGATAATAGACAAATCCATTTAAATACTTTACTGTTCATACAGGGAAGACACTCAGTCAATCAATCATTTTTTTATGTCAGTGAATCTAGCTGAAAACAGGTTTCCACAGTATTTATTAAAAAACCCCAAAAAGATGTATTATTTATTTAGTTCCAAATCCTTTTTTACATGTCATCTCAAATCCAGCTTCCTCTGTACCATGTTTTGTGTGTGGGAGGAATTTTACTGCTCTCTGTGGCATCTTTGGTCAAGACGATTACCTCCTGAGACATGAACATAAAAATACGACACTGTGTGTGTGTGTGTGTGTGTGTGTCTACAACAGTGTTAGCGTGGCTGGGAGCTACCGCGCTTTATTGTGGTCTTGCAGTTAATAATAAGTTAACACACTGTATTTCTGACTCAGTTGTATGGAGACCAAACGCTTTGAGATCAAATCATCCGTTTAGTGCATCACGAGGAGGTGGAGTGAGAAAGATGAGGGACTACTTGTCTGCGTACAATACAAATGATGGAACCGAGGCTGCTGACTGTAAAGAGTCAGTGTCTACTGAAAAACAATCAATCAATAACAAGTCAAACTTAACAGGAATATCATATTAAAATATCTTTTTACACAGTGGGAAAGGTTTTAGACAGTTGTACAGATTGTCTCTACCATCAGGTGAGGGTCAGATCAAACAGAGGAACAGGAAGTTACAGAAGCCCGAACTGGAGAAGAACGCATGAAGGAAGGTATCTCTTCTGTTTTATAACTTTTCTAGGTGTTGTGTGACTTATGATTATTTGGGCAAAGGAGGACACGGCAGAGCAGCTCATTGATTTTATAATTCTTCTGATCACTGATACTTTAATGGTATCCATGTTACAAGTTCTTACCTAAGATTTATAGTTGGCCTATATTTTAAGTCTCATAACATTCAGCTAAGACTTATGTTTAATATGAATATCCTTGCCATCAAAGTATCAAAATAAAGCAGAGATCCGGATCCGTTGAGATGATGTATACTATCTACTGGTATCTGAGGAGAGAGATTTACTGCTCAGTACTGGAACGGAGTTCGTGAATAAATGAACTATTCAGCATCTAAAACACAAAAGTCTTAGTCCAGGGCTGAATTCACTCATAGGTTCAAATCACATCAAAGAATTAGATTGATCAAAGATAATATGAATATTCCAGAAATAATATAAAAGCCTATTCTGAGACCGAAAATTTAAATAAAAATGTGTGTATTAATAGAAGTAATAGCAGTATTAGTGTTATCTCCCCCTGAACATCCAGTAAATCTAGGGTTTGGGTGAGTAATTTGGCAACTGACAGGGTGTTTGAGGGAGAAAGAACTTGTAGACATGGCTCATCGCTCTTCTCATTTGCATAAGAATGTGAAAAAATACAGAAAGGTTATTTGGTGATATGATACATAACGATCTAAACACCCTGTGCCCACTCACAGCTTAATAGTGTAATAAATGTCCTTATTAAAGCTCCAAGCACTACATATGCAAATTAAAGCATTGTAGAAAATATTTTGGGACACACTTGGTTCCACACCAGATAACATTTTTGCGCGGATCAAATGAAGCATCAGTGTGGTGAGGCCTCATTTAGCAGCAGATATTACAGCGGCATCTAGAGATTCTCTTCAGCTGTGGAAAGCTCTCTCTTTCTTTTCTCCTGCAATTGCTTTCACTATTATGATTTTCCATTGATTTTAATTAAGACTTGCTCAGCAGGAGAAAATTCCAGCCAGATTACTGTGTAAGAACCGGATGATCAGCACATTTTTCCAGCCGAACAGATAAAGCCTGCTGCAGTGAAAAAGGAGTTACACAACCATTTCTTAATGTTCAGAACTATAAACCCAACAGCAGTGCATCAGTTGTCCTTAAAGAAAACGGAATATCTCCACCACACATTTACTCAACTGAGTTATAGCCGGTTTTCGTTAAGCAGCAAAAAACTTGTTTTGTTTTTTTCAGTTTCTTTTATAGAAATCTCATTATTTAAGGGATTTTTACCTTTTCAAAATCTACATTTTGCAGATTAGTAAATTGATTTAGATTGAGATAGATTTAGATGTAAAGGATAAATGTTTGATTTGTTTTAGAAATTAGTAGCAAAACGGTGAGCTACCTTTCTACATTTATTTGCCTCTTCCACACAGTGTGGTGTATTTTAATAGCAATTAGAAAATCTGGATTTATATTGAATGTTGAACAATTGAATGATAGCTGTAATTGTACTGGCTAGAAGCTGGAAAGGAAAAGAAAAGAAGACAAGGTTGCTCTCACACGTCTCCTTTAACCTGCTTCCTGTTTTCATTTGTTATAGTTGTGGAGATGTCAGACTCAATTTGTCCCAAAGTCTCTCCAAGCTGAATGGCAAAATATTTTTCCATAGCAATGGTGAAGAATATTAATAAAATAACAGACGACAGTTATACAGGAATAATAGTGCAATCCACCAGTGATAGTCTGCCAATGTTACTCAAATAATTCGAGAGCTTCACAGCACCATAGCTGACATGCAAGTGTTCAGTCATGCAGTTTCACACGTTTTCTGAGTAAGATGTGTTTGTGTTGTGCAGTTGAAGTTAAAGTGGAACTCTCTCTCCTGGAAAAAGAAAAAGAGGTGGATGGGCTGTCACCTAATGGCAAAGCGAGTCCCTTTGCTGACAGCAGACCTAACGGGGCCCTGGGACACGGCTCTGATGATGACTCCACCCCGCTTCCCCTCTACCACAAACCACGGGACTACGTGGAGGCCTCCGTCTGTCATGTTAAAGATCTGGAAAACGGACAGTAAGAAAATGAAAAGCACAACTTTCTTTTTCTCCAACCAAACACAACACATACTCATGCACACTTGCATGTTGAGGTAAAGAAGGTGTTATGTACTCTTATGATGTACACCACACAAACGTTAATTTAAAGCGAAAAACATACTAAATTGAAATGAAGCTCAAGAAACCAGAAGGATATAAGGTCATATCCTAAAGGGACACAAAAACACAAATAGTGTTATGCATAAGAGATAAATCTGTTACAGCGTATATGTTGGCTATATTAAGTTTGCTAACATTAGCTACTGGTTAGCTACTAACATTAGCCACCATAAGCTACTGGTCATACCAGAACAAGATAGGCTGTAGAGTGTATTGGATTGGATAAAGGTGTGTTGTATTGCTAATAAATTCCATTTTTCAGATAAGAGGAAGATTTGTCAATCCTTCTGTAAAAAGTTACATTGTCTTGCCTGTAATGCACAAATTATTTTCATGATTGTCATTCAAGTGTTTTTGTGTGAACTGTAACTTTAATTCATGTTGTTGCTAACAGAGTGTAGCTTGAATGGATAAAGGTAAGTTGTACTGTAGCTGTAGTTCTGATGCATGCCATTTTTAGTCTAGGTTGTATTTGACTTGTCAACTTTGTTTCCTTGAAAGGATTTAATAATACAGTGACTGTGTGTGTGTGTGTGTTGTGTGTGTGTGTGTGTGGTGTGTGTGGTGTGTGTGTGACAGGATGCGAGAGGTCGACCTGGGAAGTGGCAGAGCTTTGTTGATCAAAGAACACGGGGAGTTCTCTGCCATGGCCCACAAGTGTCCACACTACGGAGCACCTCTGGTCAAAGGTGAGTAATATATTTTTTTTTAGGTATGATTTTTTAACAAACTTAATAATATACTTGATTTGTAATTTTCTGTCCTTCCAGGTGTGTTGTCAAAAGGACACGTGCGCTGTCCGTGGCATGGTGCGTGCTTCAACATTGCAACAGGAGACCTCGAGGACTTCCCCGGGCTGGACAGCCTGCCTACCTTCCAGGTGACCTTCCCCACTGGGGCTGTCTCTTAACACGTTCTCTACTTTCTCTACTTTCTCATGTCTCTAAGCGCCAACAAAAATTGTACATATCGCTTGTCTGTTTGCTCCAGGTCAGAGTTGAAAAGGACAAGGTGATCATTCGTGCAAACAAGCAGGTAACTAGAGGAAGAATGTGGGGAATTTATGCAGGAAAATAAACAAACCACCTGATTCTTTTTTTCTTTTCTTTTTTTTTTTAATTTACAGGCACTTCAGTCACAGAAAAGGTCAAAGCCCATGGCCCGATGCACAGCAGTTATTAACTCCAGCATGGGCTTCAGCCATGTTCTCATTATTGGCTCAGGTCAGTGTGTTTCTGTCCCTCAAGCAACAAGATTCCAGCTGTATTTGACTCCCTGATTCTCTGATTAGCAGCATCTCCCTTCACTGTCCAAGATTATTTTCCTTTTTTCTTGTGACCTGCAGGTCCAGCAGGTCTGGTGTGTGCAGAGACACTGAGGCAAGAGGGCTTCACCGACCGCATCGTCATGTGCACCATGGACAGACATCCTCCATATGACAGGCCTAAATTGAGTAAGGTTTGTACACAGACCCTGCACACATAAACTGAGAAAGAACTGAACTTTGCCAAGAAAGTTATGTAACAGACTGCACAGGAGCTGCTTCGGTCAGAGGTGCTGAAACAGGAGCTCTTACGGGAACAGCTACACTTCACAGCAACAGATATTTAAAGGACTTTGACTTGTGCAGAAGTAAACATACTGTACATAACTGAACCCAAAATGGTGTGACTTTCCATTGCCATGAAAAGCTTTAAAAAGGATTATTATTAATTGGCTTACAGTTGTCCAACTTTGGAGATTGCCTTTGGATTCAGGGATTTTTGTTGTTTGATGTACTCAGCGCTAACTTGCTGACCCTTAGTCCTTAGACAGCACAGCAGAGCAGCTAAGATTGCGCTCCATGGAATTCCTGCAGGATCATGACATAGAACTGCTCACAGAGAAAGAGGTAAGAGGCGGTAACCAGATCAATCACGTTATTAACTAGATCTAGATCGGTCTGGTAATGTACTGTATAAACCTGCATGACCCTGCCATGTGTGTTTTAGGCTGTGGCGATAGATGTGAAAACACGCTCTGTGACCTTTGAAGATGGCTTGAGGATTGAGTACAGGAAACTCTTTATTGCTACAGGAAGCAAGTAAGGACAACAACCTTGTACAGATATTAAGCTGCTGAGATGAATGATTAAACTGACATATGATTGCTTCCACTTGTTGCTTGTAAGTCCCAAACCAATGATCTACAAAGGCAAGGACGTCAGGAACGTGTTTCACCTCAGGACACCCGAGGACGCTAACAGCATAGCACGGCTGGCAAACAACAAGAATGCTGTGATTGTGGGAACATCATTTGTTGGTGAGAAAAAGACAGTTATTAACACATTCTTCTCATTTGTTCTGATTAAGAGGAGTGACAAATTAAGGGGATAAAAAGAAAGTGAATTAATAAGGTGTCACAATGAGATCTGGGCTCGTATTTATGAAACCTTGAAAAATTACACTAAAGAATTAGAGCCACCTTAAAAGTAATATCTTCCTTTCTAATCTAGTCTAATCTTATCTAATCTTTATTCTTTTTTAGATGTAAATAGTGGTTTCCAATAAAATGTGTGGAATTTTACAATACATACTTTAAATGCCCTTTTCTCAAAATGAATTTTTTTATCATGCTCTGAGCCAGAAATCTCCACTTCACTTACGTGCAGCCAGTTATATTCCCATTTATTAACTGAAGGTTTGTAGAAAGGGGTTTGTTCATATATCATTAATAGCTGGATTTATAGAACATTTAATTTCTAAAAACATGGCTGTTGACAGTATTTTCTGATTCATAAAGTAATGAAAAGAAATATCCTAAATATTCCAATCATTTGTTAATTTTTTGGGCTTGTTATTGTCTTCATCATCATGCATTAATTACTACACATATGAACTGGATCCTGTTATTGTGTTGGCAGGCATGGAGGTGGCTGCAGCTCTAACTGACAAGGCCCACTCGGTCTCTGTCATCGGGATCGAGACAGTCCCCTTCAAAAAAGCTCTCGGAGAGAAAGTAGGGAAAGCCATTATGAAGGTAGGGACACAGTCATGGTACAATATGATGTACCTCCAGGATGCTATCATTGTTACTCTCTCTGGAAACAAAAAAATGCCACTACTTAAAATGCAAATTATAATTTTTTTCTGGGAAATACCCCAGCAAGACCACATGGTAACTGGGTTTGTGTTGTGTTTTGTTCTCGGGCAGCTGTTTGAGGTAAACAGGGTGAAGTTCTACATGCTGAACGAGGTGGCAGAGATGATTGGCCATCATGGACAGGTATTCAGAAAGTGAGAGAAACAGCATGACATGATGCTCAGCAGCACCACCCTCGCTTGTTTAAAACTGCAGACAGGTAATCTGAGGGAAAATGATGGTCCTCTGCCTCCTCCTGGTGCTACAGATAGATTTGCAAAATCCCAATGCACCCAAAGAAAAACAAGCAATCACTGTTTAGCTGGTGACCAGTGCAAACCTACAAAGTATAGTACACTAGAACATGTTTGTGAAAACATTTTGACATTGCGTTAGGGACTCCTCGGCTCTGATTGGTTGTATTCTTTGGGCACGGTGGAATCTTGCAGATGCCATTAGGCACACTAGGACGAGGCAGAGAAACATGTTTCTTTTTCACAGGTTATCTGTTTCATGTGCTACTGTCAGGGTATAGTGACAGTTTTAGCAAATATGACAAAAAAAAGTATTTTTTTTTTTTTTTAAGTTACCAACTGAACCTCCAGGATGAAGATCAGTCAGAAAAGAATATTAACCAAAAATAAAAACAATTTGGTTTGTGTCAACTCTCAAATTATTCCAGGATTTTGATTGAAATGCTTTAAAAATCTGAGGTTATGTTTGAAATCCCTCCCTATTACTATATCATGCACTAGATACCCAGTAGTTTATGCTATAGTGAGCAGCAAATTAAGAATTAACCACTCTAATTTTAACAGAAAATGTTGTACTGTATTGTATGTATTGTGTTCGCTGCATGTTGGACTCGATCACTCTAGGTAAGAGGGAGTCAGAAAAAAGGTTGTTAGAGGTTGTAAGAGTAATTTCCTGAATAGAAGTCTCAAAGTTGTTTACATTATTCATATTTAGTACATGGCCTGGCCATATTGTTTTTCCTGTTTACACAGCTAAAAGAGGTGGTACTAAAGAGTGGGAAGGTTCTGCGGGCAGACGCGTGTGTCATCGGAGCAGGTGATGTCAACGATGATGCAAAATGTACCTTCTTTAAAAATGTATCACAATCTGCAGTGATAAGATGATGAGACTCCCTTTTGATAAACTGTAGCAGCCCCATATTTAATCTGTTTTCTCTTATGTCTCTCAGGAAGTATTCCTGCAACCGGCTTCCTGAAACAGAGCGGCATCCACATGGACGCCAAGGGCTTCATCACCGTCAACAAGGTATCATGCAAAGGACTGAAGCCTTAGTGAGGGTTTTGACCCATGTTGGTAATTAACACCTTTACTTTCTCCCAGATGATGCAAACAAGTGCTGAAGGGGTCTTTGCTGGAGGAGATGTGGTGGTGTTTCCTTTCCCACCACGCAACAACAAGAAGGTGAACATCCCTCACTGGCAAATGGCTCATGTACACGGTGAGTGTGTTATCCTGACTGCATTTCGACTGCATATCTGATACATCTAATATAATATATAATATACATATTTATATCTAGAGTTATTATTGACTGTGATGAGGATTTACGTGCTGAAAGACAAGCATGTAAATGTGTCTTGTTTTCAACCTTATTGACAGGGAGGGTGGCAGCTCTCAGCATGATGGGCAGAGCCGCTGAGATCCATACTGTGCCTTACTTCTGGTCAGCCATGTTTGGGAAGACCATACGCTATGCAGGTAGATATCAGTCCATTTTCAAGAGTGTTATTATGATGCAGACATGCTTTAGGAGAATGATCAGAGGTTACACCGCTGCCATCTAGCTGTGAAATGTGTGAAAAGCTGTGAAAGCTTGAATTGGATGTTGTTAACAAATACACACATATACATAATTTGTAAAGGTTACGGTGAAGGATTCGATGACGTCATAATACAAGGAGATCTGGATGAACTGAGGTTCGTGGCCTTTTACACCAGGTAGGTTTATTTTTTACAATCTTAAATAAACCAGAGAATGTAGATGTAGATGAATATTTAGATTGAACTTATCTTCACTCTGTATTCATTTTAGTCTTGAATTTTGACTCCCCGTCTATTTTCTGATCGTTTCCTCCTCTGGTCCACCCCTAGGAGTGAGGAGGTGGTTGCTGTTGCCAGCATGAACTATGATCCCATTGTATCCCGGGTGGCAGAGGTCTTAGGATCCGGAAAGACGATTAAGAAACGAGATGTGGAGTAAGTCTCCTTCCAAGACTTAAATCTGGTCCCGGTTACAATAGCTGTTATGTTCTTTAGGTTTCTCAGGTCTTACACTGAAGAAAAACATGAGACGTTATCACTCTGACTGAAAACACACAGAGTTGTGGAACTTGTGACTTCAATCACATGAAAAGTATTATAAGACTATGGCTTATTGAAATTACACTAAACCAGAGTACTACAGAAAAATTATTTAATAAATACAGTGACCCTTTATTTTATGCTTATTCCTGCGGCTGTTCCGTGGAAAAAAAAACAATGTAATTTAGTAATTATAGGGAAAAAAGAGTAGGCAATAGTATAGACACATTTCTAAAACTGTATATCAGATACCCACTAATTTATCTGTGGTATAAAGAAAAAAGCAATTATTAATTTCTAGAGAAATCGCTGAAACACTTTACTTTAACCCCCCTATCAAGTATTAATAAGCACATATAAACACTTAATACATTCCTTATAACACACTATAATGTTGTTGTACAGATATTAGTGTTTGTACATGTATTATAAATCATCAACAATTGTCAACCAATACATTGATAAACACTAAAAATGTCCTTATATTTGCATTACATCTTTTTATTGTGTTATAAACTATTTAATTGTTCATGTTAATAAATGCTAAATTAGGAGGGAGTATTAAAATAAAATGTATGTGAAAATGAATGGTTTGTTCAGAAGACTCACTGTACACTGACTAAAAGAATCGATGTTGCACTAGGAAATAATTGTAATCAATTAATTTCCCATGTAATAAGTATAACCTGACACATTTCAAAGTTATTTAGATATCTGTTCCTTCATTATTAAATTTGTATATTATTAGGAAACTGGACCTGTAAAAAAAATATTACCACAGTGATATCATGTTGCTGTACTTATTGTTGTGCATACATTTCTGCCTGTTTTGTCACTGTGTTTTGGTCTAATTTGACTGTAGTGTCCTTCCTGTCTCTCGTCTTTTATTTCTATTAATGCAAACTCAAAATTTGAAGGATGTTAGCACGGCTTGGCAAGTACGGACAAATATGAGCTTTTCCTATTTTCCATTTCACTCATATTGACCATGTGTAAGTAGCAATTGACTTGATAAACATGTACGTGTGGATGTTTGTCTCACAGCTGTTTTTTGGGGGTTTGCAGGACTGGAGACATTTCCTGGCTGATTGACAAAGGCTCTCAATGACTTCACATCGGAAGGACAGACCCAAAGTCCACTAGACACCTCAATATGGACACTTATGGTGCTGAGACACTGAGCAGCTATCCTGGTCTGGACATGCACACACACAAACACACACACACGCTCTGGGGACAGGACCGTATCTGTTGGAGACAAGCTTTCCTGAGGACGACACTGAAACTTGCTTTTGTTCCTGTGAGAAACTCTAACGTGACAAACAGAGCCATACACGTTCTGAATACACCAAATCGCTGTGTGGGCAGGTCTTAATGTTTTAACGCTTCACAAACAAAGCAATTTTGGATTCTGCCTCTGTGCTGCTGCAAGATGTATCTCCTTGTACACTTTGTTTATAAGATGCCAGGGATGGGCATTGGCATTTTTTTTTGTACAAATAACATTGTATATAGATATAATCCTGAATGCACTGTAACAAAATAAGAACATACAATTTGAACTGAATTTTTTTAAAGTTTTAAATAACAGCTTTGGTTGTATGCTTGCGTACATGCCATAGATCTGCATGCTATAATTTACTATAATAGGAGTTAAAAATAAGTCCCTAAACAGAGTTTTCAGTCTAGATGCATCAGCAAACAAAGTTTAAATCTGCTAAAAACAAATTGCAGAAGAACCGTGAATCCTGCTTTAACAGACTCACTAACACACACACACACACTTCCAGTTTTAATTTGTAATGAATGACAATTTCTAGTATTACAACATATTTGTATTGGTTGCCATGCTACTATAGTAGATTGCACAAATAAAATTCAAATTATACTTTGATCAACCACTAGTGCTTGCACGATAGAATCATGAATTTTCTAGAGAATATCACCCCTTTAGACAAATCCGGTAGTAGTTTAAGGTTATTTTTTGATAGCGGTCACCTCCATTGGGATATTCTTTGTCACTAACTCAGGGAACTGAGGGTTGTCGTCTGGGCTTACAGGCAAAATAGGCAAAAATGTATTTGTGCTTTGATATTTTTCCCCCCAGTTATTGTAATTTCACCGCTTCTCATGCTCATTCAGAACGGCTTGCAATGGTTGTAACACGGATGCTTGATTACATCCTGGCGTGCTGATGTAATCCCCTAAAACCTGAGTCAACTCGGCGTTTTAAAAAGCATATTTCTTCCTACAGAGAAGCCTGGAAGGGCATTTTTATAACTGAACTTTGAAATAAAAGTCTTCCAACAACAGGTAGTCACTGCTTTGAAACATCTTAATCTCTATGTTACTCCACCTGTTGTTTGTGTGCATTCATAACTTTATTATAACCAGGAAAACAGTAAATAGTGAGAGTAAACTTCAGTAGAAAATGTTTAATAATTTTCAAGGAAGAGACAGAACTTAGTTTGCAGGTTTACAAGTTTCATTCTTTGAGTTGGGATTACTTAAGAAAATTCTAATCAGTTGAGCCTCTGTTTCATACAATAAAAATACATTATGGAAAAATTACACAGAATAGATAAATTCACACACAAGTTTCACAAAGAGACAATACAAACTGACAGTGTTCACAATGATACTGTATGACAATGACAAAGGATGCCCTGCCTCTTAGACTGTAAACCTAGTCTACCTACGGGTACCAATAAAGTAAACTGACCTGACCTAACCTGAATGATATTGCAAACAGCCCATAGAGGATTTTCCACATTATTTGGGTTAAAAGCACTTTGAAGACTATTAAATATATCTAAAAATACTGGAGTGAAGGCATTACACTGTGTTGTAGTCATAAAACTAGATTTGAGTGACACAGATCTATTGACAACATGAGGTTCAACTCAGAGATACACATCAGTTCAATGACAGACTTCATTGCTCACCGCTTTTCTAAATCACAAGTCTTGACTGTGGTTTGTTTAAAATACTATCATAATAATGATAGGCCTAAGAAAAATATCTGATGGCTGCACGAATCACACAACAATAACATCCAATAGCAGGACAGAGGAGCTTTGTAGGCAGAAAAGAGCTTGCAGTCTTATTGGTTTGAAAGTCATTTATAAAACATCCGAACATAATGCCCAAGTGTCATCACGCACGATTGGTTATTGTATTGCTGACAGTCAAACACAACTGTAGGACATCGGTGCTGTTGGATTCGAGGATCTCAACCATATGAGAACGGGCTTTAAAATAGGACATTATAAAACCTTTTGCTGGCAGAAAGCAGCTGCAAGTTACTTATGAAGACTTTAAGAAAAAGTTTGTAAACACTTTTTATCTGGCATCAATCTATATTTACTACATAAAACTGAAAAAAATCTATTCACATTATGATATTTGTTTTAATCAATCAAGCACAATCACAGCTTCCCCTGTACTGACTAATAAAGGCACTTGAGCTTTAAACAAAGCTCTTGAGATGATAAATACTGGCACTGATAGCTGCTACACTTAGAGGTTACACCTGCCCGACTGGGAAGAGAAAACCCAGACCATGTGGTGGATGATCATAACTCCCACAGATTCCAACATAAACACTAAATGATGCCCCATGGCAGATGAGCCGTTTTTCACAAAATCAGTACGCCAACATACGTGTGTGTTAACAGTCTTCAGCTTACCCAGGCTCAGAGGTCATATTCTGCTGCACACTGCTGGAGGTACCATTCATACAATTTCCCCTGTGGAGTAAAATGTACTGTGTGAGATGCACAAATTTTGACAAGTGAAATTTAGTTAGTTAATTTAAACCTGCATTGAAAGTATAATAATTTAGATATTTATGAAATTTTGGGACTGGATATGGTCTGCTTTTTTGCAATTGCCATTCAATATATTTACATTCTGTAGGGATCACTCTACATAGTAGTTTTATATCACTAACAAGTCTGCCATTCTTGCGCTGGATTCAATTCGCCTTCCTACTAGGGATGGGGGGAAAAAAATCTAATTTATCGTGATTGTTTTTTTGCAAAATGTTTTAAAATCAATTCTTTTCTCTATAATCAATATTTGTATTGCAATTTTTATTTGCAATACTTCTAGAATCGCAATAAATGACAATTGCAACACAAATCGAGCATGTAATCCAGCGTTACACTTTGTAATTACTTTTTAACTGATATAGAGCTGCAACAACAATTTGTTGTCAACTAATAAATGCTTGCTGCGGAGGAGGGTCCGGCTAGTCCATATAACATTCCGGGATGAGAAAAAACGTGCTCTCATTTCTTTAAAACAATCACAATGGGCGGTGCTAAACTCTGCATGGAGCCACTGTAAAACAGCCTCGGGAAGGTAATTTCTTTGGTGGAACATATGTCTGTCAAAAGTTGTTTTAGTCGTGCGAGAGAAAACTCAGATTGGACAGATAGTCTAGCTAACTGTCTGGATTTACCCTGCAGAGATCTGAGGAGCAGTTAACCATAGTCCTTATAAATCTACCAGAGTTTGAATTCCAACAAAAAGAAAGCAGAAGATTGTCCATCGTCAAAAAGACATGCATCCGGCGGAATTTCCTACAGAACCAGAGCAATCCTGGAAGTGGAACATCGAGGATATAGACTACTGCAGCTTTAAATTTTGTACTATACATGACATAACGGCACAAAGTGGAATAAACTAACCTTCTTAGTTTTGACAATATCCTGGATATAATCACTGTAGTCGGCCATCGTCCTCTTCTCCTTCTTTGTCAGAGTCTTATTCCCTCGTCTGAGAATTAAAAAAATCACCACAATGTTCACTCAGAATTACAATAACCACTTAAGGTGTGTGTGTGTGTGTGTGTGTGTGTGGTGTGTGTGGTGTGTGTGTGTGTGTGCGCGCGCATCTGTGAGAGAGAGAGGGAGAGACAGTGGTCTGACAAAACAAAACAAAAACTTTATTTAGACATTTCTCTGAAGGTTAAGGTTATTTATGTTTAGGGTTTCATTCAAATTACCCTGTTAACAATGTGTGTTGCATGTGTTCATGTCTTTAGGGCTGCAATTTACAAGTTATTTAATTCTCAATAATCACTTGTTCTAAAAAATAAAATAAAGAACAAATTCATTTTTGGCTCTTTTTTTTGGAAGAAATTACTTAAACTAAAATAGTTGCAGATTCATTGTCTGTTGATCGACTAATTGATAATTCAATTATTTGTTTCAGCTGTGTGTGTGTGTGTGTGTGTGTGTGTGTGTATGTTTGTATTGCATATTCGTAACACTCACCCTGCAAAATACTTTGCTAGGAAAAGCAGGAGGTAGCAAAAAGCTCCAAAAAAGATGATAAACACTACTTGTCCGTCTTCTGGTATCCAGTCCCATAAATAAATCACTATTCCCTGTGACACAAACGTTGAAAGACACTTAGAGAGTACACTTCAAATTCTTTTTCAAAATATGGAAGGAGATTATATTTTATTGCAATACCATTTGTTATTTCTACAAATATCACCTGCGTGGCTGTCAGGACTTACTGTAAAGATGGAGAGCGTCCGAGCCGGTCCTTCACCCAACAGTTCGTCCAGCTGCTCTTTAGAGAAGGTGTTCAAAATGAAACTGAGGATGAAGAGGGCGGGAAGGAAAATACCCAGAGCGCCACACAAGAACGAGTGAAGACGGACGCTTTTGTTGTGAGTCACATCAGCCCTGCATACACACGGAGGAAATCTGGTTTCAATATCACATTTTCTACAGCAGATAATAATATCAGGTGACTCTTATGTCCACCGTATACACCTGATATGGTTTAATAAGTGGGTAAATAAGACTTCGCAATAATTCAAACATAGTAACACATGCTTTATCTTTATATACTGTTTGGTTTTGTCTTACATTTGCACTATTTAGAATGTATTACTGTAATGTACATATTACTTTTTTTTTAAAATTGTATATATTACTTATCTTAATTTATCTTTATTTGTATATATTTCATATTTCTTAAAGTATACTTGTTGTATGTGTCCTTATTGCACCATGGGTTGGAGAGAAATGTTTTTGCAGTTGCTCTGTATGTCTGGCACATTTTGCAAAATTGACAATAAAGTCGACTTGACTTGACTTGACTTGACATGCTATGCTGTAGGTTGAGAGGTCAAACCTGTCCTGCTCTAGTCTGCTACTGATGGTGGAACAAATAAGGTGACAGTCTTTCTCCAGCTGATCCAAAGTCTTCTGAACGGCCTGGTTGATGGTCTTCTCGATGGTCTGACACACCCCATCAATCTGGTTCACACAGCGGCTCGGCTAGACAAGACGAAGGGTCATAAGCGCGTGCATTTTGGAATAATTGTACACACATGTACAGTACAACTGTGCATTTCAAAGAGGGAAGGTCTGGACACCAAACCCTGAGGGTATTTTGACTGACGTTTGACGTGCACTTAGCAGGAAGTGAAGCTACGCTTACTCAGCAAAAATAAATTGGAGGTCGGGAGGTGTCCACAAATCTACCATGTGGAGTACAGCTCTGTGGTTGTGGATCACAAGGTGGTGCAGCAATAACTCAGGACTGGGGCTGCCTTTGTCAAAGGTGGCTGATCAAAGGCAATGGTTTATAACCCTTGCCCCCCCCCCCCCCCCCCCTCATGGATAACTCTCTCAGTCATCTTATTGCAAAATGAATCATCCTGTTTCAGCCATCAAGAGCGGAAAACCTGGAGTAGAGAATTTACATTTAAGGATAATCAATAGCTGTTAAACCCTCAAGGATAGCAGAGAGCTTTAAATCTAGACCCAAGATCAGCCTTGATATGTTAAAGGAAAACACCAGAAGCAGCTCCAATCTGATGAGGGGACTGCATGATATAGCGTTTTAGGATATGGGGTGAATAATGTACCAATGTGCCATCAAGGTAACGTACAGCAAGCAAACAGCCTTACCCTCTGTGGGTTGGGGATGTATATTGTAGGCATCTCAAAGCCACATTTGTTGAGACCAGGGCGGCGACACAGCTCCTGGACTATCTGCATCAACACCCTCTTCAGAAATAAACAAATATAAGTGCTATTTTTAGGATTAACTTGACTTTTTCTTGGTTACAAATATATAGCAATTTAAAAAAATATATATATTAAGTGAACTTACCTGTCGGTCTGTTTCCTTGCCAGCTTCATCTGCCTTGCTGAGGTAGAACAACAGTTTGTCTCCGCATTTCTCACTCAGCTTCTCTACGATGTTGAGTGTGCGTTTGCAGAGCGCCTGGCCCATCGGGTCAAAGAACACAAATACCAAGTCGGCCTGTTCTCCTGCACAAAAAAAACCCAAAACAAACATCCATTAGAAAGAAACACAATAGCTTTAGGATTGACAGTACCACTTTAAGCTGCAAAGACATACCCAACCAGGTAATGGCGCTGTTGACGTCAAAAGGGTAGACCATGTCCCCGTCCACCAAACCCGGTGTGTCCACAAATGTCACCAGACTGAACTTCTTCTGCTTGGAGGTAGATATCTCAGCAGATAGATAATCCATAACACCTGGAATATACAAACACTGTGTGTGTGTACAGGTGCATATTCAGGATAAATTAATAGTAACGAAGATGATGCATAAAAATGTTTTGAGTCCCCTGCAGGAAGCTGTTATAATGAGTATATTATTATGTGCTAGTGGAAGCCGCAGTGCGGTCAATACTTGGGAACCGGAGGGAGGCCAGTGACATTAAAGATCAAGAATGCAGTTAACATTTTGTGCTTGTAGGTTTGCATTTGGAAGAAATGTGCATTTGGGATGGAATTGCAAAAATGTTCAGGATGACCTGGATGAAGATGTATGTTGGCTGCACACATATGCATTAACACATCTGACCGAAAGCATCAACACATTCTGGTTAAATTAAAACAGCCGCCTCACTCTTTACTGATAAAAATGTCTTCTTCTCTTTTTGTTTTACACATGATAACATTTGTTAGGTGTCAGTTTTTCTCACCGTCCCCTCTGCGGAGCGGTCTGTGTCATGGTTACACACAACAGCTCTTCAACTGGCAGCTTTAGCGTGGGGCGTGGGACATAAAGCTAGCCAGTGAAGAACGACTGTGAGGCAACGCGCTGTGAGGTTTCAATACTTCACCACAACCACCACACATGAGTCCCCCTCAACCCCCGACTCTAAGTACCAGAACAGGATCACTATTTGGAGACTATTGACAAAAACAACCCCACCCACCAACTCGCACCACCCCATCCTCCCTCCACACACACAGGCCTGGGATGACACTGAGGCTGTTTCATAGGAAGAGGCAGGTGTTAACAGCCAGTACAGATCCTATCCTTGTGCTGCAGCGAGCAGGGCCGCTGCGCTGGAGCTGAGGCACATTAGCATTCCCTTATGTTTCTCTTACATCAGCATGGACACAGTATCAATACATGTGCCTCCTATCACACGTCTTAGAAGTATATTGCTACGGTCTCGCAATAGTGAACCATTTTTGTCACGCCCAAGGTGACAGGATGACTGTTGCTCTAGTAGAAAAAAGATCTTATATATGCATTATTAAGTAGCTTCATGTCATCTATATAAGGCTGCTGGTCTGTACTTTCCTTACACATGCATCTTCGCATTATTAAAAAGTCAATTAAGAAAAAAGTTAATTAAATAGCCTTGATACAGACATATTGATCCACTCTAGTTGAAGAAAGTCCTCTGAAAACGAACAAGAGCGATACTCGTTGATGGGTGTTAAGTTCCGTGACTGTAACTGAGAAGGCTACACTGGAGATCCTGTGCATGAGGAAAAGGGCAAAGGCTGCAAAAATGCTGCATCAACCAAGACTAAAAAAGATCTTGTTAGACTTAACAGGTTACAGCAGACGCAGTGCAAATATATCTAAAGGAAAAAAGCAAACAACACGGCGAAAAATCTTTGTTGTCTAACAATATACTCATTTGTGGATTCCCATGCAGCATGTAGTCTGAACTCTTGACAACAGGTTGATAAGATAAAAGACAAATTTACACATCCTTTATCTAAGTCCAGAACAATATTAAGAAGTATCTCAAGGTATATCCCAAACTGTATAATCAGCCGTCACTCGCACGTAAGGATATGAGGTGCTTTTCTGATGAGTCATCCTCAGTCGATGTGACAGGTAAACAAACGCCTGTTATAGTGCATTTCCAGAGGCTGCGTTGAAGTTCAAATCAAAAGCCAGCTTGTATTCCAGCAGCAGATGGTTGGTGTTGCTCGGGGCCTGCAGAGTGGAGCTGCTGCTGCTGCCGGGCTGAGCCGTCTCTAATGGCTGTGACATTTCTCAGCAGCTCCTCCTGACTCCACTGCACTGCTGTCGAAGGGGCGTGTGACTCACAAGCCATACCGTAAGCGCTCTGGTCCGCACCCTCTCTACACTACACACTCCCTGTCGAACGCACACACATATATTACCCCCCCCCTCCCCGCAGAGAAGGCACACCCAGACTTTCTGCAAAAGCACCTCAACATCCAGAGGCTTCAATACACTGCTGTCGCACACAGAGACAAGACCAATTACCTTACAACAATATGCCGCTAACTACATCTATTTTTTCAGTGTGAGAGTAATCTCAACTCCCATATCACAAAAACATGTGCAATGACATGAGTGTGGTCTGAATCAAGAAAACTTAATACGTCAATGAGGTGACTCTGCGTTGAGGTGAAGCACCTAAACTTAAATTACAAAAGATTAATTAATGTGATAGCCAGAAACATATAAACAACTCATGGCTACATTTAATGAGCAACACACAGCAGGTAACAGCCAGAATTTCAGTCAATGCTATAGATGAAATGTATATTTAAATTGCTTTATCTAAAATAGCAAAATAACTCATAACTTCTGAACTTGAGCTGAATCTGTGACGTACGCTTAGGTTAACTTCAATGGTTCCTGGTAGGAAATATTAATCGGCCACACAGCAGAGCCCTATCTTAAACCTCAAAGGAACCAATCTCTGGCTGCAGCTTATGATTACATTCATCTTCTGCTCACAATTCCTTATGCTGCTTCTTCCCGCTGTTCTAGCTAATTTTAACAATCCTCACTTTGATGTTTTCCACCATGATGCCAGCAGAGGAAAAAATCCATAAAAAACACACAGTCATATGTATTTTCTCCATTGCACACACTACAAAAGGGATGACATTAATTTAAATGTTTTCAGCATTACGGACAAGTTAATGAGCATGTGTTGTGTGCTAAGACTGCAGTCATCTTGGCATCGCACAAAAGGAGGGCATACTTTATGCTTATTTCAGTGTCAAAAGCAGAGAGATGCAACCCCACTAGATTTAAGTGATTATCCTCATACATTAAACATGTACTTAACTGTTCTATAGTGTGAGACATTTAGATATGTTTGATATGTGATGCATCTTATTAGAAACAGAGCAAAATGTATACATTCTGGTTAATTTAGAAACATAAAATTCGTCACTTCATTATCAGAAGAACCATGGCAAATACTTTTAACAGTGTACCTTTCAGAAACCCATTATTAGTTACAGATGCTAGTGTAAGAAGAAAAGGCTTACCTTTGAACTCAAGGAGTGGTCGAAAGTGAGGGTAGAGATGTAGCGTTGCATTCCCCTGTGAGAGTTAAAAAGACAATGTGAGAAATAACCTGATTAGACAAATATTGATCTGCAGTCCATCTGAGCTCTCACCCCACTACAACAGAGTCCTCTCTCTTCTGGGTATTTCACACTCACTCTTCCACTGCTGCAGCTCAGTGCGCTCACTTTAGGCTTTTCCTGTATAAAGGAGATAATCCTTCCACTCTGCAGTCCTGCGCTGCAAAAACATTATTCATCTTCATCACCTTCACCACAGCAGGATATGAACAGAGAGGCAAAAGAAAAGAGAAGATGGAGAGACAGGTGTCTCCAAAGCCTGTTTATATGCTGCAAAAAGGCATCCTCTGTGTGTGTGTGTGTGTGTGTGTGTGTGTGTGTGTGTGTGTGTGTGTGTGTGGTGTGTGTGTGTGTGTGTGTGGTGTAGTGTGTGTGTGTGTGTGTGTGTGTGTGTGTGTGTCTCCAATCAACAAAGCCCCTCATTGGAGCAGCATACAGAATTAGAAATCACCACTGACTGAGGGAGTGCCTCCCCGTGCAAGCTGACATCGAACACATCGCCTCATCAACCTGTATGACTGGCTGCGGCTTGAGTTCTCGTTACTGAAGTTAGAAATTCATAAAAATCCCTCATCCACAAAACTAGGAAGTACCATCTGAATATGAAATACTGTTAATTATCAAACAAAGCATTCAAATGAAGCATGCAGCACAAAGCTGGTTGTATTGATATGGCTCTCTTTTCAAGCATTAGCTGGTACCTTTGGCTGGGCTTTTTATTAGATCTTTTGCACAACAAGTTCTTCTGTATGAGTGCTGGTAATGTTGCCCGTCTTCATGCCGTTCTTACCGTCAATGATTCTCTTTTGCGACCACTTGTGATGAATGTAAACCCCTGCGTTTCAATGGCGACGCCTGTTTTCTGTATGTGCTCCTCAGCATACCTTAAATGACAGCAAGAGGCATAAAATGAATCAAAAACTATTTTATCTTTGATGTGGCATTTAAAAGTGCACAAGATCTAAAGCAGCAAAGCCTTGTTCCTTCATTGACAGGGCTATCACTACTGAAACAATTATAATTTCACAACTAATCATTAATAGTTTAGTATTAAATGTCAGTAAATAGAGAGAAATGTCCATTATTGCTCTTCAGTACTGAAAGTGCCATGCAAATATTACAGATGTCAATCATAAAAACTGAAAATTAGTACTTCCTGTCAGGAAGAGTCCCAATTATTTCCCTAACCTAATAAAAAAAAATACTGATTCAACCAATTTAACAGCTGCCCTGGAAAAAAAATAATGGTCTATCAATGAGTACTAAATTGTCTAACAGTTCCCTTTATGTTGACTCTCAGCCTTAAAGACAGCACATCACCCCACCCCCATACTACAAAATATAAATATGTAAACATATGAGGTCAGCAACTATTAGCATGATTGACAGCTGTGCTCCTTATGGAGGCATTTCAAAACACAATCCTGAATTAGCTGAGAGGAACATTTCAAATATAGCTCAAATATATACCCCATAAACAGACCCTACAGTAGGGCTGTGCAACATAACATGATTTTACCAAAAATATAGCCAAAACAATTAGTTAATTAATCATTTAGATGGAAAATTTAATGGTCAACAAACAAACAAAGTGATTAGTTGTTTAATTTGTCTTTCTACATGAACGGAATAACTCTAGGTTTTATATAGTTTATCCAACTAAAAAAAGCTATTCTGCAGATGTCTTAGAGCTCAAAGAAATTGTCATGGCCCTTTTTTAAATTTGTAGGCAAAATTATTAAATTAGAAAAAAATCAGAAGATTACTTTACAAAGATAATAAAGATAATAGAGCCCCCCTAACTACTGCATAAGACCATAGATATTTTGCTAATGTGGCGTTGATAACGGGGTATTGGTCTCTATCACAAAATGTCTTAGGTTGTATTAGACTATTGTGGCAATTGTTGAATATCAATATCACAGTACATAGAGACATCAAATTATGTGATTGAGGAGTATCATCCATATTTCCTCCTTCTTAATTCCCATGATCAATCAGATTAGCTCAAAATGGTAAAACTTTTAACAATTCTTTCCGCTTTTTGATTTCTGTAGCCTAATTCTGCAAGTAGCTTTTGTCAAAACACTTTACTGGCAAACAAACTAGACTAGATTAATTTCCCCTGTCAACGTTGTAAATCTAACAAATCCACATTTCCTGTGTCAAAACTGCCAAACAGCATCCAAACCACTGAGTCATGTGAGAAGATGATACTTCTGTGTCACTCGTTGCCAAACTAATATAAAACATTAATATGTGTTACCAGTTAATGAAGGAGCTTTTCCCTGCAGAGTGGTTCCCCATTATCATCACAATGATCTTCTTTCTGGAGGCAGGAGACGGACTCCGAGGCTGCTGGCAATTTTCACCAGGCCTGAACACACACACACACACACACACACACACACACACACACACACACACACACACACCACACACACACACACACACACACACACACACACACACACAGAGTAAGCAGGGAATGCAGTGGCATCTTCACAATGCAACGTGTGTAAATGTGTGAGTGTTAACAGATGGTCCTGGAATAACAAGCATTGCTTTCAGCGATAACCTTGTGGTAGAACTTTATTTAAGAAATTTCTAATAATTTCCAAAGAGATTTCCTTGAAAGAAAGATGTTTACAGGGAAAACAAATTTCAATGAATTGCTTGTGTGACCTTGACAATTTTCTAGTCAGGACAGGGCATGTTGTGTGTAAGAAAATTTCAGATTTGTCTACAGGTAAGCATAAAATGTAATATATAGCTATATATGAGAAATATAATTTCTAGTACTGAACACAAGATAAGTTACAAGAGATTGATATAAGTTACTTACATGGTTATAAAATGAGTGTTTTCCCAACAAACCAAGTAAAGCTAAAAAGATTAATTGATTAGTCAAAAGACAGACTATTTTAATGATGCATTTCTTTAAATCATTCTTTAAGCTAAAAAATGTGAAAAAATGTCAGATATTCTCTGGTCCCAGGACAGTCTCTGGTTCCTGGACAGAATATTTTAATGATGCATTTCTTTAAATCATTCTTTAAGCTAAAAATGTGAAAAAAATGTCAGATATTCTCTGGTTCAGCCTCAAATAGGACAATTCATTGTTGCATACTTCTCATCAGAGAGGCCAGTTCCTGTTTCTGCCTCCTCTGTTATAACAGAGTTAAATATTGGGTACTAAATAACTCAGACAGGACCTATGGACAGGACACATACTGTAGTGAGATACCTCATTGACTTGCTGTAAGACCAAGTCTGAGGACAGGACATGGTTACTCAACGTGGGATCATAGCTGAGGACAACAAAGTTCACCAAACATTTACCAGGAGTGCACCATTAAAACCAAGCGCACCAGGCTCAGGGCTGAACAGCTTATTCAGTATATTACAGGGGGCTTTGTTTAAGCCCACTTACCTCCTGTTAAAAATTGTACCTAGCCCTTTATTGACTGTAGACATTTAATGAAGTCATTAAATAGACGCTGCCCTTCGGAGCTGCAGAGGAGCCAGTGTTCTTGTCATGGTTGACAGTGACAGACAGCTGCTGCACACCCACACCTACTGTACACCAACCGAGCAGCGTTTAAACTCCAAATGTAAGCCCCACTAAACTAAAGTTACATAACATCACTGGTGCTGGGATCTGCATGCGCTCCTAACTTCGCTAAAACGTTGATTCACATTAATCCACGTTATTGATTATTTACCGTTTTCGCTGTCGACATATAAACTGTGGCATTCTTTCAGTATCCTCTCGCTCGGTGTGGTGATCGCAGTCTCCAGAGGGTTTGCCACAGACCTGGGCTTTCTGCCCGACATCATGAACACAGCCACCAGCCGCCTCTCTTGTTTTCTAAACCACCCGGGGAAGAGTTTCAGTGTTGCACAGGGCTGTCCTGTGCGGACAAAGCGCCCTCCTGCGGTCAAATACTGACAGGACATCGAGGACAGACGAGACAGATCATGGAAGACATCCATGGGGCAGACTCACAGGCAACATGACTACTTATTAACCTTTATAAGGAACTAACCCTTTGACCTGTCTCGAAAATTGCTGGCTGGATTACCAATAAGGCAAAGCAGGCAAATGTCAATGTCAATTTTTATTTCTCTAGCACATTTAAAAACAACAACAGTTGACCAATGTGCTGAACAGGGTCAATGTCAAATACATAAATAACAAGTGTAAAAATGACTACAACCAAAGTGAATCACAGGGAGACAAACAGCAACACTTTAAAACATCAGAATCCAGGTTACCCAGGGTTAAAAGCTACAGCAAAAAGGTGCGTCTTAAGCAGCTATTTAAACGCTTGTGAAGTCTGTGCAGCTTTAATATGCATGGGGAGGTTGTTCCATAGGGTGGGGGAGCCTACTGCAAATAAGGTTCTATTGCCCTAATTTTTTAGCTTTGATCTCGGGACATCCAAGAGCAGCTGATTTGTTGACCTCAGCGTTCTGACTGGAGAATGATGGCATTAGAGATCAGCCAGATAAGATGGCGCCAAACCATTTAAGGCCTTAAAAACAAGCAATAAAATCTTAAAATCTATCCTGTAACGGACCGGTAGCCAGTGGAAGGAGGCCAAGACTGGCGTTATGTGTTCACGTTTTTTTGTTTTAGTTAAAAGGCGAGCAGCTGTGTTTTGGACTAACTGGAGCTGATTTAAAGATTTCTGATGTAGACCCATGTATAAAGAATTACAATAATCCAGCCGAGCAGTGATAAAAGCATGGATGACTTTTTCAAGGTCTTTGGATGGAGTATACGCCTTTATTTTAGCTAGAAGTCTTGATTGGAAGAAACTGGTCTTGACAACTGCACTGATTTGTTTACTAAAAGTAAATGAGGTGTCAAAAATAACACCAAGATATCCAATAGTGGATTGATTTTGGGAGGCTAAGGGGCCTAAAATGCCAAAAGGGTCACCCAGTGCGTCCAAATGTCCAAACGTGACGATTTCTGTTGTATTTTCATTCAGAGTGAAGAAGTTTAACCCATCCAGGTTTTACTCCTTTAAGCAGTCTAACGATGGCTGCACAGACTCTTTGGTTATAGATTTCATAGCCAAGTAGATTTGGACATCATCAGCAAAACAATGATAAGAGATGTTATGTCTCTGAAAAATGGAACCCAGTGGCGGCACATAACAATACATATGTCCAGCCCCTGGCCCTCAGGGGCCCAACAAGCCCCTGATAACAGTGCAGCAAGTATGCCTACTTTGTCATTCTATTCATTAGGAACCATATTGTTGATTTGCTGGTTAATCTTTTTTTCAAATTTGTTGTCTTATGGCGAGCTGAAAACATGAAACATGGAAGGACTAGTTGGCCTAAGTGGGAGACAGACGGAGGCACTGACATTGACCCTAAGTAAGTCTATTTTGCCTTTGTAGAATGGCGTTTGACTGCTGTTTCAAATGCTGTTGTGAGGTACCGCGTAGGCTACCAAAAATGATGTGATGTAGGCTATTGTGTATTTTGTGCACTAGGCCTACTATTGTAGCACAGTACGTCATTTGTTGTCTTTTTTACTTGTCTTGATCATGGAGTAGGTTAAAAGTGGAGTAAAGATTTCCATCTGAAATGTAGAGTGTTCGAAGTATAAAGTAGCAAAATATGGAAATCCAAAAGTAAAGTAGGCTACAAGTAGCCTACATCAGAACTGTAGCCTACTTAGGCGCAGTATTTTAATAAATGTACTTTGTTACTTTCCATCCCTGCTTTTACACCATATTGCACACAGAAAACCAGGATTTTCCTACTTGCTTATCAATATCAACTCTGTGTGCTTAATTCTTTATTTTCGTAATTTCATGCTATTGTAGCCTCAGCTGCCCACTAGTCATCAAAGCTTTATTAAGAACATTTTTGGTCAGGAACAAATGAAGGAGTAAGTAAAAGAAAGTCCACCCAACACCAAAACTAAAATTGTTCTTGACACATGATTTCGGAAAGTTGTTGTTTATTTGTGATGTGAACGTACAAGGGCCCAGTCCACGTGGACTTACATCAAGGACACTACAACAACATTGCAGATGTGAAACATTATAAAACATATAACAATTACTTTGCTAACAGAAACATGTCTCCTTGCTCCCTTTCTAAAACTCTGAAAAAAAGTCTTTTATAATCAAGAAGACATGCAAAGATAAAGAACATTTAACTAAAAAACATAGCCCGTAAATTATCATATAATGGCCAATCACACATAAAACACTTTGTTTTCAGTCGCACCTACATCACAGGCTGAATAATAAAGTCTTTGGAGGAGATTAAAACTACCTGTTGCTGTGGATAATGGCAGCGTACCTGAATGTAACTGTGCACACAGAGAGACTCTACTGCAGTTGTTTTTTGAGACAATGTTTTAGTAGGGTAGGTAAAAGTCAATTTATTTATTATTAAGTCTAGTGAGTTGTTCAAGTACAAAATGTACTCTTGTTCAGAAATAAGTCGTTTTGTTTTACACCTAAAGTTTTGTAACTCTTTGATGTGTTGTAGAAGGCCACAAACAGAAAAACGTTCATGTTTTTAGAGAAATTAAATTTGATTTATTCTGACATTTTCTACTGACTTGTGTGAAGAAATGGTTTGATTTTGGTAGCCTCCAGCTTGTTTGGCAGCCAGGTCTGCAGCTTCATTTCGAAGTAGTTTGTCATCTGTCCTGACTGACCAGTGAACACTTTACAGCTTGAAAGCACCTAAACAGGCCTATTTATATGTCCACACATACAATGTTTTAAACTAAGTATATTTTGCTTCTGAAAATACTATTTCCAAACTAGTGTAAGAATCTTAGTGTACGCTAGTGTTGTGGTTTGGGGTTTTGCTTTGGGTTCTTTTCCTCCTTGTTGGTTTTTGTCATCCTGTGTTTGTGTCTTGTTTTCTCCCTGGTCTTGTGTTGTCTTGTGTTCCCCTGAGTGTCTGTATGTTCTCTTTCCTGCTTTATTTTGAAGTCTGTTTTTTTGTCCCATCCTGTCTTTAGTTTTACTTCTTGTGTCTTCTCGCTCTTGTGATTACCCAATGTTTTCCACATGCTTCCCTGCCCTCTTGTCACCTGCCTCTTGTTACCTCATTACCTTGTTTATTTGATGTTTGTGCTTCCCTCGTCTCTTGTCAGATCCTTTTGTCCTGTCCTCGTGATTGTTGTGCTGTTCTGCGTCCTGTCTGGAGCTTTCCCGTGAGTTTTTCCCTGCCGTCGTTCTCTGGGTTTTGCTTTGCTTTCCCCGCCTGGACCATTTTGGGATTATTTGGGATTTTTGGACTTTTTGTTTTATCCTGTATTTTTTGGGTGGACTTCGTTTTTTGCTCAAATAAAGCCTTGGAAGCCTTCCCCTCAACTCTACTTTTGGGTTTCACACTTTCACATCATGACACTCTAGTAGTCCACTGCTCTGCTGATCACAATCTCTTCTGGCACATAAATGAATGAACATGTAGAAATGGGTTATACATCAAGTAACGTGTCCCATTCAATCCATTTAGACAACAAAGGAAGAAAGAAATAATATTCACATATCTTTAATTGGGTCAGCAGTCTTTAAGGAGTTAATGAGTCTACCCTTGGGCAGCCGATTACATGCGGCACCTTACAATAGGCTACCATTATGCAAGTGCTTCGGCTGAAGTGGAACATCCATTACAAATGGTCCATTCACGCATTATTTTACGACAACTTCCAAAATGAACATCAATGAGGACTCTACGCAATCAAAGAGAGAGGTTAGTTCAAATTGACAATCAAACCATTTAATACCTGAGAAGGCTGCAAAGAAAATATGTGCTTTGTTTTGAACTTTTGTGTGTTTGCCAGACATCCAAAGTCATCCTTTTATCATTGCAATGAAATGTAGGTGTGTGGGAGGGTTTGCCTGACAAGGTGTTGGGGTTTATTGTTATTTATTTATTGTAATACTAATTGGATAATGCTCAAATTAAATTTGTGTGGTACCACTTCTTAATGACTGGTGCATTGCGGTGGGCAATAATCTGAGTTACTGTATGCTCGCTAACTAAAATCAGGCACAATGCCCCTCTGTCAGTCACCATTTAAAACCCACCCATGTGAGAGAAACAGTTTAGATTGGCTTCTACAGGCTCTGGACGGCTGGAAATCTGAATGTTTTCTATGATAAGGGGCCAAACAGATCTGCCACAGATAATTAAATATGGCAGATTCGTCTGGTTTCCAGGCTAGGCCTTATATTACACTTTTGTTAAATTTAAGATGTATGGTAAAAAAAAATGGGTTTATAATTATAATAAAGTTAGATATGATGGAACTGTGTGTTAATCTCTCTGCATTCATTGTCCTCATCTTTCTGCCTCCTCTGCTGTTTGGAAAGCTCTGATGATGTTGTCTACACTGAATTAACCTGCATTAAGAACATTTTCATTTTATTTCATTTGTTATTTGGGAAACTGTCTATTTTGTGCAACAGTTTCTCTGCTCTTGGTGAATGTAGGCTACTTCTTTCTGAGAAATTTCAGTCTATGATGCAGCTTTAGAATGCGTGAAATCTGGATAAAAACTGATGACACTTCATGACAACAGATCATTTGAATCACCCTCAAGATAAACTCATCCATGATGAGGATAAACCTACTCAGTGACAAACATTACTGGACTAAACAAAACCAGCAACAAAATGCCAAAAGAAAGAGAGATAGATAGAAGATAAAAAGCAACCCAAGGTAAAATAAGGGTAGGATGCAGCTTTCTATCATTGATTAAATATGTAAATATTTGTTTTGTGTCTCTTTTTTATTGCAGTTTCCAAACAAATCACTTCTGCTGGCTGCGTGTGCTGCGTGTATAGGGGGAACCTTTCAGTATGGATATAATGTATCTATCATCAATGCTCCCACAACGGTAATAACCGTAGTGTCTGTCACTGGACTCATTGCACAGTATTGATGCACCGTATTAACATTATTGTAGCCTACTCATGTTACAAACCTAAGAGATTAGTCAGTAGTTGGTTGTTACTAAATGACACAAAAGTGACATGTTTCCATATGTAGTAGGCTCACACATGCACACATGCACTGTCTGGTAAATATGCAAGCACAAATGTGTCTTTTTTTATATTTTGGATCAGGGATCATTCATTTTAATTTTACCTGCTGAATGTGCTTGTTGTGTTATTGTTTTGTGTCCAGCATGTCCAGAATTTCATCAACCAAACCTGGAGTGAGCGTTTCCAAACTGACATATCAGCAGATGTTCTCACCCTGCTTTGGTCCACTATTGTGTCTATATTCACCATAGGAGGACTTCTAGGAGTGACGGTCGGTGGGACACTGTCTGTAAAGCTGGGGAGGTATACAGAAAGATGATTTGGCATATTTTGGCAAAATTACCCTTTTGTCCATAGCCTATTTTATTTCAGTTATAAAGCTGTAATATAATGTTACTTTCCAGGAAAGGGACGCTGTTGGCCAATAATATATTTGCATTCATGGCTGCCCTGCTAATGGGTCTGAGTTACCCTACAGGATTATTTGAATTACTCATCATTGGACGTTTTCTCACTGGAATGAATGCAGGTAAATAATCTGGAAATGCATTTAAAGTGTGTATTTATACATGCCAGTGATACACATCTCTGTAGTTGAATAATCTTTATCTATATACTACATACAGTGTTTACACAGTGCATGTAAAACTGTGAAATGTAGCTTTAATCATGTTTTATTTTCACAGGCATTGGCCTTTGTGTTCAACCTCTGTATTTGGGGGAAATTGCTCCAACTGCATTTCGTGGTGCCATGGGAATGGGAACTTCTATTTTCATCACTGGTGGGATCTTGACTGGACAAGTTATGGGCCTCAAGTAAGTTAACCATAGGCATATTTGATTTTCACACAAAATATAAACCTTTTCACAACATCTGTGTTTGCAAGATTGAATTGGTATATTGTGATTTGGTTTACACATGTCTGTGATTTCACAGAGAGCTCCTGGGCAAAGAAGAGTACTGGCCCATCCTGCTCTCCACCACTTGTATCCCAGCATTCCTGCAGCTCCTGATCCTGCCTGGTTCCCAGAGAGCCCGCGCTACCTGCTCATTGACAAAGGGGATGATGAGGGATGTAAGAAAGGTATACTTACACTGCAACTGCTACACAGATGGGATTTAATCTTTGGCCTGCAAACCTGGATGTAGTGCACATGACAGCGTAATTTCAAAGGCTGAGGACTCCCTTTGTCTGGAAACACCAGAGGCAGAGAAACATTTGTGTTAATGGCAGTGAGTTCAAGCATGTGACAACATTCTGGTAACGCCATGATGATGTCAAATGGTTTGCTGCTGGAAACCTTTTAAACAGATTCTCAAAAACACAGCCTTTAGCCTGACCAGATGAGAAGAATAGTGTGTGGAGTAAACTACAAGCACGCTTGTCATGTGTTTTCCTGCCTGCAGCCCTGAAGCAACTTCACGTTACAACTGGCTGTGATAGCGAATGGGCTGATATCGAGAAGGAGAAAAATAATTTGGTGGATTTCCAGGCCAAGAAACCCTGGGAGCTCTTGACTGATCGTAGTGTTCGCAGGCAGCTTCTCACCGTCTTGCTGCTCAACGCTGCACAACAGCTGAACGGCATCAATGCTGTACGTACACGATCATTACCCGGTGTCTTTCAGTATCCTCTGTCCTGCTGTCTCTCACAATGTGGAATCTATTTCTCAGTGAATTCTTCTTGCCAACTATTAAGAAATACCTCGAAAGATTTAAAGGAAAAACTCAGTATTTCTGACTCCATGCCGGCGACACCCGTGGCCAGATGCATTATGTTTTGGGGTTATCCGTACTATTCCTGTGAACTATCTCAGGAATGTCTTGAGGGAATTTCTTCACGTCTCTCACAAACGCTCACTTGGACTCGTTAGATTTTGGAGGTCAAAGGACAAGGTCACTATGACCTCAAAAAACAAATGTTTGGCCATAACTCAACAATTCCAACGCTAACAATGACAACATTCTCACAAATGTCTAATAAAAAGATAAAATAAAGAAATTAGAGAAACAGAGACATTTGGTCGGATGGTGAATTGGTGACACAAATCTTAAACCTTGGTAATTGTTTGGCTCTTCTGTGCTGCCGGGTTGAAGATGTGTGTGACGCATCAACATTTTGCCCAATAACAAAGTAACACGTTTTTGTTAAATTCCTCCAACGTCTTCTCTACATACAGTACAAATTACAGTGCGAGTCTAGACCGACATGAATGTAAACTGTGACTTGACTGGTTGGCAGAGGTAACCGCTCTTTCTAGTTTGTAATACGTTTTTCTTTGTCTATATTTCCTGTAGATTTACTTCTACGCAGAGTACTTGTTCAAACAATCTGGCATCCCCACTGATAAAATACCATATGTGACCGTCGGCACTGGTGCCTGTGAATGCATCACAGCTTTAACATGTGTAAGTATGAGTTTTATTTTATTATATTTTTGTGTCCACTTTCTCACAGTTCTGATGTTCCTTTATGCTACAGAAAAAAAGATAACTAAGAGGTCCCCATGAACAAGGGTAAAAAAGTCAAGACCTTTCTGATAAAAACATCCAAGTTTTGGACTAAAGTTTGAAAACTTAGAGCGCACCCCTGAAATAGAGTAAAACAGACACCAAAGTGAAAAATTGTCTTATCTAAGAATACAAACAAACAGGAACATGAACATAATATTGTACATGTGGTAAGGAAACAAAACATAAAACACAGCAAGATATGAATAAAACTAGTAAAACAGAGCGTACATTGTAAAACACGACAGAATAAAGCTGATAATAGCCCATAAAAGGTTAATTTCAGAGAAAGCCTGGAAAGTCTTTATTTGTCATGTGACATGCTGTGTGTCTCACAGGGTATGCTCATTGACCGTCTGGGAAGGAAAGTGCTCATTACGGGAGGATACACACTGATGAGTATCTGCTGCATTTTATTCACGCTGACGCTCTCTTTCCAGGTGACTTACCTCATTGTAATAATAAAATAAGATACAGTATTTTAACCATTGTTTTATGTGATAGCTCACATTTGACCATTGATAAGACTTCTACTTTGTGCTAACATTTTTTTGTGTGCTTTTCTTTTTCTCAGGATGCCAGCCCAGTATTTCCATATGTGAGCGTGGTGTGTGTATTTGCTTTCATCCTGAGCTTTGGCTTAGGACCAGGTAACTAACTTTTTCATCCATTGGAGTCTCTCCTTAGCAGCTGCTGTTGCAGAGCAGTTATAACTAATGTGATTTCTTTTGTGGTTTGTTGGTTCTGGGAAGGTGGCGTGACAAACATCTTGACCACTGAGCTATTCACACAGTCGGCACGCCCTGCAGCGTACATAATCGCAGGATCATTGAACTGGTTGAGCTTCTTTTTTATCGGCCTGGTCTTCCCTTTTATTGTGGTAGGTGTCCAGAAATATATACAGTACATCTTCATTTTGAAATGCTTTGTCATTAACTATTAAAATTTGGAAACAAAACTTAAAAGCTTGATTGTTTGAGAGATTTGGACTCACTTGTGTTTTATTTTCTTTTATTTGCACAGATCGGGCTGCAGCAGTACTGTTTCCTGGTGTTCCTGGCCGTCTGCTCCTTAACGGCGATATACATTTTCCTTTTTGTTCCTGAAACCAAGAACAAAACCTTTGTGGAAATCCAGAATGAGTTTCAGTCCAGAAAGGCCCCCAGTGCTGATGGAGCAGGCACGACCCTATTATCCACTTTTATATGAAATCACTTTTAATTTTTTTATGTCTCACAATATTTACAGTATGTCACAAAGATAAGTAGCTAAAAATGAGGATTTATAGTCCACACACGCCCAACAAAATAGATCACTAAAGAGATATTGTGAATTTCGGAAATATAGGTTTTACTGGATAGTCATAATTACATATTTTTAGTTCACTTACAGATATAGCCTCAAAGTAATCTTAATATGTAATATTTTGGTGTGATCAATGTTGGTTTGTATAACTTTTATAAAGAATGCTCTTTTCAGACTTTCAATAAAGATAAATTTATGAAAACCAAGCTTATGCTGTATTAGTGTACTTACAACTACTACAACTATGTTGAAACTCATAGTGCTCCGCTGATCTTTTCTTTTCTTTTCTGGCACATAAATGGAGCACATTGGGATCCTGCCCGTTTATAAGAATGGGTTTCCCATTTAATCCATTTAGACAAGAAAGGGTGAATATTATTTCTGTATTCAGGTCAGCAGACCCTCCTTTAGCCTCAGCAGGAATGTGCTCTAAGAAGTTAATGAGTCTACCCCTCTGCAGCTGAGATCATATGATGCACCTCAAAATAGGCTTCCATTGTACAAGTACTTTGACTGAACATCCATTGAATGGTCCAGTCAAACAGTATCTTACAGCAGCTACCAAAATGAACTTCAATGAAGAGTCTACACAATCAAAAAGAGAGGTGAGTTCTAAATAACCCCCAAAAAACATTTTACTAGCAAGAACCACACCATCAACTAAGATAAGTTTGAACAATTTTTTCATGTGGAGCCACGTGATCAGCTTGACAGAGATGGCGGCTTAAGGTTCAGCTCCTGGCCCAACTTTGCCAAGTAGTTGTTTTATATGGTTCCAGCTGTGATATTCTATCACTTTGTGCTCAATAGAGTCATTTAAAGCAAAATGGCAAAGAAGAACAAAACCCAACATGGCGATACGGATGCCATTGTGGAGGCATTACTGGAGAAACAGAAAAGCTACTTTTAACCACGTTTTTCTCAGATTCAGTCTCAGATTCAACAGGTGGGGATCGACAACAACAAGAAGCTAACGGCTACCTATGCCCAGCTAGGATCTCTAACTGCAAGCCTTGCTCTATCAGATCTGATGTGGAGAATCTAAAGACTACTGTGGAAAGCAACTTAAGTACCTATTCTTGATAGCCATGGCCACGCTTGTCAAGAGCTGGAGGTGAAGCTAGCAGACATGAAGGACAGAAATCGAAGAGGCAGTATCTGCAGCGTTGAGCTGAAAGAGGGGTTAGAAGGCTCTGATGCTATTCAATAGCTCTTGCGCTCTCCGCCTAAATGGTCCCCGAAATTGGCAGATGTTCAGAGTGAGATTACGAGAGCCAACCGAATTTACAGTGATAGCCCAAAGAAAAACACTACTAATTGCACACTGATTTTCAACGTGCTTTGCTACACAACCAGGCAGGCGATTCTGCAGGCTGTGCAGGAATCTCCGCCCGTTGTCGGGGGCAGAAAGATTCGCTTTTCCCCAGACTACAGCAACTTCACAATCAAGCGACGCCAAGTCTTTTACCAAAACATAGATTCAGCATGAGTCAAGGGTCTGGATTTTTTCCTGCTTTACCCGGCTAACCTGAAGATCAAGGATGACCCCCAATACAGAGCTTTCACCTCCGCCAAGGAAGCTGAAGATCACGTGAACTGGGCTGCTTCCCATCCTCCTGTTGCCACGAAGACGGCCAGCGCCTCAGATTCTATCGCAGAGAACACCGCGGAAGAAGATCAGGATTAAAACATTTGTCTGTTGAACATGGACTCTTGATTCGTCTTAATCTCTTAATGTGTCCTAGTTTTATTGCTTTATCTGATATGATCACAGCGACTGTGTTTTGGAATTACCGATCTGTCTTGTTTAATATAGCCTAAACTCCATAGATTAATTAGGCTATTTGGAAAGACAATCATAAAACGAGACGTGGATTAAGTCTCCTTCCATATCCCGGTAAAAATAGCTGATGATATCACTATTGCAGAAAACAGCTTGTGACTTTCAGCACATGAAAAGTATTAGAAGATAATGAGATAATATGCAGCAGATGCTACCCTTATTGATGAGTGGTGTAATAAGTGGAGATTGTTTATCAATAGAAAGAAAACAGAAATAAATCACTTTAGAAAACCTTTAACAACTCACAGTGTCTATGAATTTAAAAATGGGTCACACAAGCTGAACTTTGCCGACTTATGCAGCATACATATAGGTTTCTATATTGATGAACATATGAATTTCAGAAAAGGTGTAAAGGTTCTTGCTGATTCAGCGCGTAGAGCTTTAGGCGGGCGGCTGCACACTTCCCCCGTGCCATAAGCCGCTACTGACGGTGTACCTCATGTCCCTCGTGTCTTTCATTTCATTTCATTTCAAGAATGCAAACTCTATTCTAATATTTGAAGGATGTTAGGACGGCTTGGCAAGTATGGACAAATGTGAGGGTTTTGTAGTACAACCAGAAGGAGAACAGTTATGTGTGATTTGTGAAGAAGTGGAGTTTTGGAAACTCTGTATGATAACTAAACTATTGAAAATGCTTTTACAAAGTTAAGCAGACAGCTATTTTTTTCCAAATGTTGTTGTAGTAACCAGCAGAAGAACAATTACGAGCGACGCAATTTTGGTGACACTACTTTGTGTAATTATGAAGCTATTACGTTTTCATTGTTGTGTGTCTCTTCGAAGTTGCACTTTGTACACGGTCCCTGCGCACTGCGCACTCCTCTCCAGAGACGACTGCTTATATTTCCATTTTATTAGTCCAGGTCTGAGGACTTCTCGTTTTGATGAAAACCAGGTTTTAGCTCGTTGTCTAGCCTACCTTAAAGTAGGAAAGAGGCGTCCTTTGTGTTTTAATAACTTTCGGTGATGAGTTTTTGGATTTGTAATTACAATTTACTGGACTGGATGTTTTTTTATGGTTTTAAATGGAGCCGATTCTCTTCACCTTGCAGTCACTCTATGTCTTGACAACACCACTTGTCCTCAGGATTTGTTGAGAGAATACTCTATACATGGAGCATATAGCCTACCCACTCGGTGACAAACTACAAACAATATTCGACGTTAAACAACACATCAGCGACAAAATGCCAAAAGAATTTGCGGATGAATATCAACCTTTGCTTATTAAAGCAACCAAAGATAAAAAGCGACCCAAGGTATGTGGATTATCATAAAATGAGAGTTTTAAATCAGCATCTGTAGACAGGGTAGGATGCAGCTTTCAATCATTGGTTATATATGTAAATATTTGTTTTGTGTCTCTTTTTTATTGCAGTTTCCGAACAAATCACTTCTGCTGGCTGTGTGTGCTGCGTGTATAGGGGGAACCTTTCAGTGTGGATATAATACATCTATCATCAATGCTCCCACAACGGTAATAACCCTACTGTCTGTTTCTGTTAGTCTATTGCATAGACTTGATGCACAGTATTAACATTATTGTAGCATATTTAGATTACAAACCTGTTAGATTAGTCAGTATTAGGATATTAAAAAATGACACATAAGTGACATGTTTTTCAT
Source organism: Etheostoma spectabile (assembly GCF_008692095.1). Lineage (NCBI taxonomy): Eukaryota > Metazoa > Chordata > Actinopteri > Perciformes > Percidae > Etheostoma > Etheostoma spectabile. The sequence goes on from NC_045737.1 coordinate 8,585,201, forward strand.
ATGTAGGCTTGCATATCGACTACATGTCTGGTAAATATGCATGCAGATATAGCTCTTTAACATTTTGGATCAGGGGTCATTCATTTTAATTTTACCTGCTGAATGTGCTTGTTGTGTTATTGTTTTGTGTCCAGCATGTCCAGAATTTCATCAACCAAACCTGGAGTGAGCGTTACCAAACTGACATATCAGCAGATGTTCTCACCCTGCTTTGGTCCACTATTGTGTCTATATTCACCATAGGAGGACTTCTAGGAGTGACGGTCGGTGGGACACTGTCTGTAAAGCTGGGGAGGTATACAGAAAGATGATATGGCATGTTTTGGCAAAATTACCCTATTGTCCATAGCTTATTTTATTTCAGTTATAAAGCTGTAATATAATGTTACTTTCCAGGAAAGGGACGCTGTTGGCCAATAATATATTTGCATTCATGGCTGCCCTGCTAATGGGTCTGAGTTACCCTACAGGATTATTTGAATTACTCATCATTGGACGTTTTCTCACTGGAATATATGCAGGTAAATAATCCAAAGTGTACATACCAGTGAAACACATCATTGTATTATATGTGTAATAATCTTGATACATATTTGGTTTGAAGATAAGAATGCTACCTTGGCCATAATTGAATACTTTACATACATACTGTATATACTGGTACTAAGCACTAGATACATACATACGCATGCACACACACATATGCATACATAATGTCAGAATGTATGAGTACGAGGTATAGGAATGTGAGAATGTATGTGTGTTTAAAAAGAAGGTCGGGTGGATGGCTGGGGCAAACTAACATTTACCCACGAGTCAGGTGTTTGTGTCATAGAGCAAGTGAAGTATTCCATTTTGGCCAAGGCAGCTCCTTGTAGTTTATAACAGAGCGTGTAAAACTTCTTAAGTGGAGCTTTAATAATGTTTTATTTTCACAGGCATTGGCCTTTGTGTTCAACCTCTGTATTTGGGGGAAATTGCTCCAACTGCATTTCGTGGTGCCATGGGAATGGGAACTTCTATTTTCATCACTGGTGGGATCTTGACTGGACAAGTTATGGGCCTCAAGTAAGTTAACCATAGGCATATTTGTTTTCACACAAAATATGAACCTTTTCACAACATCTGTGTTTGCAAGATTGAATTGCTATATTGTGATTTGGTTTACACATGTCTGTGATTTCACAGAGAGCTCCTGGGCAAAGAAGAGTACTGGCCCATCCTGCTCTCCACCACTTGTATCCCAGCATTCCTGCAGCTCCTGATCCTGCCCTGGTTCCCAGAGAGCCCGCGCTACCTGCTCATTGATAAAGGGGATGATGAGGGATGTAAGAAAGGTACACTTACACTGCAACTGCTACACAGATGGGATTTAATCTTTGGCCTGCAAACCTGGATGTAGTGCACATGACAGCGTAATTTCAAAGGCTGAGGACTCCCTTTGTCTGGAAACACCAGAGGCAGAGAAACATTTGTGTTAATGGCAGTGAGTTCAAGCATGTGACAACATTCTAGTAACGCCATGATGATGTCAAATGGTTTGCTGCTGGAAACCTTTTAATCAGATTCTCAAAAACACAGCCTTTAGCCTGACCAGATGAGAAGAATATTGCATTTGGAGAAAACTATAAGCACGCTTGTCATGTGTTTTCCTGCCTACAGCCCTGAAGCAACTTCACGGTATAGCTGGCTGTGATGACGAATGGGCTGATATCGAGAAGGAGAAAAATAATTTGGTGAACTTCCAGGCCAAGAAACCCTGGGAGCTCTTGACTGATCGTAGTGTCCGCAGGCAGCTTCTCACCGTCTTGCTGCTCAACGCTGCACAACAGCTGAACGGCATCAATGCTGTACGTACACGTACCCGGTGTCTTTCAGTATCCTCTGTCCTGCTGTCTCTCACAATGTGGAATCTATTTCTCAGTGCTCACTTTGCCAACTATTAAGAAATACCACCAAAGACTCCATGCCGGCGATAGCCGTAGCCAGAGGCGTTATGTTTTGGGGTTATCTGTACTGTTCCTGTGAACGTGATACATCCGGAACTTCTTGAGGTAATTTCTTTAAGTTTGTCTTAGATTTAGGAGGTGTAATGTCACTGTGACCTCACGGCTCTCCCATTCTCATAACCACAACATCTCAGGAACACCTGGAGAAATGCCATAACTCAGGAATAGAAAGTAAGACATTTGGTCGGATGGTGAATTGGTGACACAAATCCTAAACTGTGGTGATTATTTGGATCTTCTGTGCTGCCGGTTTGAAGATGTGTGTGACGCATTCATGTTTAGCCCAATAATAAACATTTATTAAATGAATTCACCGTCTTTTACACAAAAACTATATGAGTCTGGACAGACATGGATATCAACTGGAACTTAACTGGTTGGCAGAGGCATACAACCGCTATTTCTAGTTTGTAATAAGTTTTTTTGTCTATATTTTCTGTAGATTTACTTCTACGCAGATTACTTATTCAGACAATCTGGCATCCCCGATGATAAAATACCATATGTGACCGTTGGCACTGGTGCCTGTGAATGCATCACAGCTTTAACATGTGTAAGCATAAGTTTTATTTTATTATATTTATGTGTCCACTTTCTCACAGTTCTGATGTTCCTTTATGCTACAGAAAAAAAAGATAACTAAAAGGTCCCCAACAACAAGGGTAAAACAGTCAAGACCTTTCTAATAAAAACATCCAAGTTTTGGACTAAAGTTTGAAAAGTTAGAGCGCAAGCCTGAAATAGAGTAAAACAGAACACCAAAGTGAAAAATTGTCTTATCTAAGAATACAAACAAAACAGGAACACGACATAATACTGTACATGTGGTAGCCTAAGTCTTTATTTGTCATGTGACATGCTGTGTGTCTCACAGGGTATGCTCATTGACCGTCTGGGAAGGAAAGTGCTCATTACGGGAGGATACACACTGATGAGTATCTGCTGCATTTTATTCACGCTGACGCTCTCTTTCCAGGTGACTAACCTCATTGTAATAATAAAATAAGATACAGTATTTTAACCATTGTTTTATGTGATAGCTCACATTTGACCATTGATAAGACTTCTACTTTGTGCTAAAATTTTTTTGTGTGCTTTTCTTTTTCTCAGGATGCCAGCCCAGTATTTCCATATGTGAGCGTGGTGTGTGTATTTGCTTTCATCCTGAGCTTTGGCTTAGGACCAGGTAACTAACTTTTTCATCCATTGGAGTCTCTCCTTAGCAGCTGCTGTTGCAGAGCAGTTATAACTAATGTGATTTCTTTTGTGGTTTTTTGGTTCTGGGAAGGTGGCGTGACAAACATCTTGACCACTGAGCTATTCACACAAACGGCACGCCCTGCAGCGTACATAATCGCAGGATCATTGAACTGGTTGAGCTTCTTCTTTATTGGCCTGGTCTTCCCTTTTATTGTGGTAGGTGTCCAGAAAGTATATCTTCATTTCCAAATATTCATTAACTTTGAAAATTTGGGAACAAAACTTAAAAGCTTGATTGTTTGAGAGATTTGGACTCACTTGTGTTTTATTTTCTTTTATTTGCACAGATCGGGCTGCAGCAGTACTGTTTCCTGGTGTTCCTGGCCGTCTGCTCCTTAACGGCGTTATACATTTTCCTTTTTGTTCCTGAAACCAAGAACAAAACCTTTGTGGAAATCCAGAATGAGTTTCAGTCCAGAAAGGCCTGCAGTGCTAATGGAGCAGGGACGACACAGTTATCCACTTCTATATGAAATGTTACTTTTGTGTCACAAAGATTAATAACTGCCTTGAGGATTTATAGTCCACACACACACAACAAAATATATCACTATTGAAATACTGTTAATGATGGTACCTTGCTTAAACTTCAGAGATGTAGGCCTAAAGAGTAGTCATAATTACATATTTTCAGTTCACTTAAAAATACAGCCTCATACATTAAAAATTACCTTGATGTGTAAAATTTTGGTATGAGTGCTCTATTGAGACGTCATTTTTGGAGAATACAGTTAATTATATACAGGTTTATTGTAAAGTAGCTCATGTGGCATCCTAACAGTAAATATTTCAGGATAAAGTCATGCAACAACCAACAAAAATTAAAGACGTTTGACACAAACTTAACTGCAATATCCTAATATAACCACAACAGCATAAATGTAGTCCACTCTGTCATTGTGGCCTGTTTCAATAGCACCATGCTCTTTTTTAATTATCTGTATGAGTGAAAGTAAAACTGCTAGAGAATGTACTGCACAAGCAGGCAATGGGCTGTTCTCGATTATAGTAATCCTACTGATTACCTGTTTAATTATTTGGCTTAAATTCCCAACTCTTATAATAGCATTAAAGTGAAGCATGTTAGTCATGAGGAAAGTGGGATCCAAATAGATTTCTTTTAGTCACAAGAACATCCCTATTTTAATGAAATGTATGCTTTGTGATGAGCAAAATTAGTTAGAGTGGACTGGTGCATTAAACTCAAACAGGTCTAAATTCAGCCTTTGTGGCCCATTATTATAGACTTCTCAGTCATGTCTTAACATAAATTACAGCAAAAGTTACACAGCCAGGTTTCTACCAATATGTTACAGACTTGTATGCTGCAAGTTGTTGTCTCAGTCAGAAGCATCAACCATGCACGACCAGTTTAAACCACAATGGTAAGATCAGTTACTGAAGAAAAAAAAGCAACAGCCTACAGAAACGTAAAAATATTCTATTACAAATAAAAGTTATGTGTCAAAAGTTTGGACACACCTTCTCATTCAATGATTTTCCTTTATTTTTCATGACTATTTACACGGTACATTATCACTGAAGGCATCAAAACTATGAATGAACACATGTGGAATTACGTACTTAGCAAAAAATTGTGAAAAAACTGAAAACATGTCTTATATTCTAGTTTCTTCAAAGTAGCCACCCTTTGCTCTGATTACTGCTTTGCACACTCTTGGCAGTCTCTTGATGTGCTTCAAGAGGTAGTCACCTGAAATGGTTTGAAAGAGTTCCCAGAGATGCTTTTGCCTTCACTCTGCGATCCAGCTCACCCCAAACCCTCTTGATTGGGTTCAGGTCCGGTGACTGTGGAGGCGCAGCACTCCATCCCTCTCCTTCTTGGTCAAATAGCCCTTACACAGCCCAAAGGTGTGTTTGGGGTCATTGTCCTGTTGAAAAATAAAATGATGGTCCAACTAAATGCAAACCGGATGGGATGGCATGTTGCTGCAGGATGCTGTGGTAGCCATGCTGGTTCAGTATGCCTTCAGTTTGGAATAAATCTCCAACAGTGTCACCAGTAAAGCACCCCCACACCATCACAACTCCTCCTCCATGCTTCACGTTGGGAACCATGTAGAATCTATCCGGTCACTTTTTCTCTGTCGCACAAAGACACGGCGGTTGGAACCAAAAATCTCAAACTTGGACTCAGCAGACCAAAGAATAGATTTCCACTGGTCTAATGTCCATTCCTTGTGTTTCTTAGCCCAAACAAAGCTCTTATGCTTGTTGCCTCTCCTTAGCAGTGGTTTCCTTGCTGCTATTTGACCATGAAGGCCTGATTCGTGCAGTCTCCTCTTAACAGTTGTTCTAGAGATGTGTCTGCTGCTAAACTCTGTATGGTATTCATCTGGTCTCTAATCTGAGCTGCTGTTACCTTCCGATTTCTGAGGCTGGTGACTCAGATGAACTTATCCTCAGCAGCAGAGGTGCCTCTTGGTCTTCCTTTCCTGGGGCGGTCCTCATGTGAGCCAGTTTCGTTGTAGCACTTGATGGTTTTTGCGGCTGCACTTGGGGACACATTCAAAGTTTTTTCCAATTTTCCGGACTGACTGAAAGTCATTTCTTAAAGTAATGATGGCCACTCGTTTCTCTTTACTTAGCTGATTGGTTCTTGCCATAAGATGAATTCCAACAGTTGTCCAATAGGGCTGTCGGGTGTGCATCAACCTGACTTCTGCACAACACTACTGATGGTCCCAACTCCATAAATGAGGCAAGAAATGCCACTAATTAACCCTGACTAGGCACACCTGTGAAGTGAAAACCATTTCAGGTGACTAACTCATGAAGCTTATTGAGAGAACACCAAGGGTTTCCAGCACTATAAAAAAAGCAAAGGGTGGCTACTTTGAAGAAACTAGAATATAAGACATGTTTTTAGTTATTTTCACACTTATATATGTATATATATATATATATATATATATATATATATATATATATATATATATATATATATATACTGTGTATATTTATGGTTATATTATATTACTGGACTAGGGACTATACTGACGCATGTATGTACTATTTGGTAAATCTTGGTAATACTCTTGTAATCTATTTGTCTGTTATTAACTGATGTTGTGTATTATCCCAAACCGGTCTCTTTTGAGAATAAGCAAGTTTCTGAATAATTACCTGTATAACTATTTACTACTATTTAGTGTTTATTTACTATTAGCACAATGGTTAGCACGGAATGAAAATTCTCAAGTAAAGCACAAGCCTAACTCAAATCTACAACTGTAATGTATGTTATTTTAATGCACTTTTACATTCACCACTGATCACGGCCAATGTACAGTAATTTAATTACCGATTTAAAAGAAACCGATTTAGAAGACGGAATTTAAGATACTTTGATGCGGATTTTTTGGTCCTGTACACTGCCGTCCAGCAGATGGCGCTAAGGCATAGTAAAACAGTGAAGGCGAATAAGAAGAAGAAAAGAAAAAGAAGAAGAAGAAGAAAAAGAAGGCTCCTCCCACTTAACATGGCGTCCTAGAGGAGAGTCCACGCTCGTTTGTTGACATATATTTAAAAACAAGCTTATGCTGTATTAGTGTACTTACAACTACTACAACTATGTCGAGACTCATTGTTAAAAACCTACCTAATGGGGTAAGTAACCCGCCCGGACTTCAGCAGACATTTAGTTTCATTTCAGTCCATCATCTGTAGATTTAACCTGACTGGATCTTGTGTCCAGATGAAGGAGGAGAGGTTCAGGTCGATGTTTGCTGCCTTCGGCACAGTTACAGACTGCTCTCTGAAGTTTACCAAGGACGGCAAGTTCCGCAAGTTCGGCTTTGTGGGTTTTAAAGTGGAGGAAGATGCAAACAAAGCTCTGAAACATTTCAACAAGAGCTTCGTGGACACATCCAGAGTGACGGTATGGCTTCAGGCACGCTTAAACAAGCGTGTTGTTGACATTATTGTTGCTTTTCCAGATGTGAGCCCCACGGTTGTCATGTATTCCAGGTGGAGATGTGTAAGGCCTTCGGAGACCCCACTAAGGCAAAAGCCTGGAGCAAACATACCCAGAGCTCAGGCCCGGATAAACCTTCCACCCCTGCTGACACTGACAGCAAAAAGGTACCTGCAGACACAAAACGACTTGGGAGAAGTTACATGAAAGTCATCACCAGGAAGAAACAGTAACAATTTCACAGTTACATCTTTATCCTATTTAAATTGGTCCTATGTCACTACCTGGATAGCCACCGTGAAATTTCCTTTGTCGAAAATGATGTAGTTAAGTTCTGCAGCACTGTCAGGACTATAAAAGGTTGTTTGTTTTTGTCTCTAGAAAAAGAAAAAGGAAACTGACAGCACACTTGGAAATGTGAGTAAATGTGTCAGTTGGCAACTATGTTTGTCTGCTGTTAAATATAAATTATATAAGATCTGAATGTGGATAAGATGGAGCCAACTTCAGGCTGCTTATCAAACCTCAATACTTCTTTGGTACGTAAGTGTTGTAACAGAAATTGTCATATTATTTTCATTTTTTTATTTTAATCATTGCCCGTCCGCTTGACGTGTGTGTCTCAGCTGGAAGAGGACCAGGGATTCAAGGAGTTTTTGTCAGTACATCAGAATCGAAGCCAAGCACCCACATGGGCGAACGACACCGTGCAGCAAACAACTGATCCTGACAGTGGACAGGCAAAGGCTCGGGGCAAGAAGAACCTTGCTTCAGATGACTACCTCAACTTTGATTCAGACCAGTCAGAGAATGAGGAAGATGAAGATGAAGGTTGGTAATGCTGGTCCCTTCTAAGTGTAGGTAGATGAAAGCTGTGTCCCAGCTTAGTGGGTCTGAATCCTCTGACATCTGAAAATAAGTTAATGCATACATTTACCATAAACCAGGTACGCTATCTGTCAGTTATCCATCATGTGTTTGCTCAATCTGTTTGTATACACTTCCCAATATTATGACTTTCCCCAATTTATTACCAGTATTTACACGTTTCTGACATTTAAGGGCAACTTTGTAGCACTAAACCTGGAACACGATTGATGGGTATAATATAAAATTAAATGTCCTTAAACATACAGTACATAGTGAAATAAATACAAACATAGTGTATATGAATAAGGGAAGTGTGGGGAACTGGTTACAGTGTTCCAAATGACAAGCAATAAATACATTTATTATTATGTTACAAATGCTTCACATCACAAGCATTGAAATATACACTATGAATGAAAAAGCAAAAAGGCTGTGCATGATTGACTGGTCTACATTTTGTTGTTGATTCCAGGTGCCACTAAAGAAGCACTGAAGTCTGGATTATCAGATATGGAGTACCTGCGCTCTAAGGTGGCACAGACAGACGACACCATGGAGGAGAGTGGAGAGAAGGATGGTGAAAGGGGTGATGATGAAGATGAGGATTGTGGTCCTGTGCAGCACACAGACAGCGCATACGAGAGCGGTGACAGAGAAAACATGTCAAAGACCAAAACGCCAGTTTCCTCTGAGGATAAGAAGCAAGGCAAAGCAAAGAAAACTACCAAACAAGAGGTGACTATTTAAACAAATCTACACATTAAACCTCACTGTTTAATACAGCACAATATTAGTTTTCTGCTTTACACACCCACAAATGTTTGTTGCAGATGGAGCCGACGACAGAGTTCACAGTGAAGCTGAGAGGAGCCCCTTTCAGTGTGAAAGAGGTGAGTGAACAAGAGCTTCCTGGTTTCAGCGATGCAGTGAAACATATTCCAGATTATATATTTCAGTGTCTGCATCCATGACACAAACATATATTTCTGTTACGTCAATAGCAACAAATCCGAGAGTTCATGACGCCGCTGAAGCCCGCAGCAATCAGGATTGGGAAGAATGAGAGTGGAGATAGAACAGGTATGTTATTGAAAGCCTTCTTTTTATCATAATGTACGCTGTAAATATATTTTAGGTATTCAATCCTGTATGCCCCATATGTGGTGGGTAGACAGTTGCCTGTAAGTGTCTATGTTGACTGTTTGTATGTTTCAGGTTATGTATATGTGGATTTGCACTCTGACGAAGAGGTGGAAAAGGCCTTGAAGAAGAATAAAGACTACATAGGTGAGAAATATTATATCCCATTCTAATGTTTGTGCATAATTTTAGATTATGTTAAAATTATCACCAACACCCCTGCCCCTGTGTATTTGAAGATAGTACCTGCCTGCCTGCGACATACCTCCTTCTGTGTTTTTCAGGTGGGCGTTACATTGAGGTCTTCCGTGTGGATGCCTCTGGAGGTAAGGGCAAGAGGGACAGAAAGGACAAAGAAATTGACAGAAACTTCACCAGGAAGCTGAAGGAGGATGAGGAGGAGGAAGATGTTGCAGAGTCAGGTCGACTCTTCATTAGGAACCTTCCTTACACCTGCACCGAGGAAGAGATCAAAGAGCTATTTGCTAAACACGGTGAATTTAAAAAAACAACTTTCATAGACATCCAAGTTCACACTTCTTCTCACTCTTATCCGAGTGATAATAATTTTACAATCTTTACAGGTCCTTTATCGGAGATGCTCTTCCCTATTGACAATCTGACAAAGAAACCAAAAGGATTCGCTTTCGTAACGTACATGATACCAGAGAATGCTGTGACCGCTCTGGCTCAGCTGGACGGACATATATTTCAGGTATTTGCTCTGCAACTGGTCTTTAAGATAGGTCTTTACACCACATGACCTGTAAGGACTTCTGGATTTAGTAGTACAACTTCATTTTCACATGATGCTTAGGCTGGTAAGAAACATTCACCTTCTTGCTTTTAGGGCAGGATGCTTCACCTGCTTCCCTCCACACTGAAGAAAGAAAAAAACGACTCTGCAGACGCGGGTGGTCCTGGCTCTTCGTCTTACAAGCGGCAAAAAGATGCCAAAAATAAAGCTTCAAGTTCCAGGTAATTATCACTTTAACCATATGCTGCTGTGTTTGTGGTTTCTCTGAATTTACTCGTTTTATTTAAATTTATTTTTAGTAACTCATCCTTCTTATGAATTTAATGTTTCCTTCTAGCTCCCACAACTGGAACTCCCTGTTTCTGGGCACAAGTGCAGTGGCCGATGCCATCGCTGAAAAATACAACACCACAAAAAGTAAAGTCCTGGACCATGTGAGTAACGCTGCATCCTTTTTTCTCTACATGAATGCTCCCAATAGCAATGTTCCTCAACTCCGTCTTTAGTGGGTGCTCAGACCGAATGCATTCCTGAATTAAAACAATGCATGGGAAATGCATAAGGGTACCATTGAGAGGATGAAGTACGCTCCAAGTCCACTTAATCCAGTTTGAGTAGCAGATCCTTGAGTTTTAAGGCATTTTCAGAGTACCACACGCTACCTTCCTTACAATATTAAGGGAAAGGATTTTACTGCTCACCATTGCTGACATGTTTTATCTTTAGAGGTAAACATTAAATAAAAATGCCTTTCACATTAAAAAAATACCAGGAATTAATGCTTACTAGCATGTGGCCAAAGTAGGACCTTGCTGAATGATGTTTAATTCTTTTTCATTTTGCCGTTTTCACACAGCTTTTCCATTCAAAAGAATGAGAGGGCCGTTGTCTGTGTGAATGTTTACTTTTTGAACTGTTGCAGCTAAATCAACATGTGATCATCCTGTGCATATTTAAAGTTTCTTTGTACTTCTCTGGTCCTTGCCTTCCTCTGCAGGAGTCAAAGGGTAGTCTTGCAGTGAGGATGGCTCTGGGAGAGACACAGATTGTTCAGGAGACTCGGCAGTTTCTACTAGACAATGGTGTCAGTCTGGATTCCTTTAGTCAGGTTTGCTTAACACAAACTCCAGTTTAATTGTTGCTAAATTGTCTGTAAAAAATTTACCTTGGTTAAGATTGTTTCCTCTCCCCCGGTGTACAGGCTGCTGCAGCGAGGAGTACAACTGTGATCCTGGTGAAAAATCTTCCAGCTGAAGTGACGGCATCAGAGTTAGAAGAGCTTTTCTCACCTCACGGCTCTTTGGGCCGAGTGCTGCTGCCGCCCTCAGGCCTCACCGCCATCATCGAGTTCCTAGAGCCAACGGAGGCGAAACGAGCATTCACCCGGTTGGCCTACAGCAAGGTGTGTGTATAGCTTCCTACCAGTAAAATCTGCACATGCAGCAAATGTTTCAGGCACTTTAAAAAGTTTTTAGTGTCCTGACTGTATCTCTGAAATCCGTAGTTCCACCACATCCCACTGTATTTGGAGTGGGCACCTGTGGGGGTGTTTGTGGCAGCCAAACCAGAACCAGGTTAGATCCCTTCAACACACTCCTAAACATACAATACTATAATAATATGAAACAATTGTAGTACTAATTTGAATAACTGAAATATCTTTGATCTGCCCAAGAAGTTTTAGAAAAAGATGAGGCAATGAAAGAGGAGAAGAAAGATGAAAAAGAACAGGAGGAGGAGGAGGAGGAAGAGGAGGAGGAATCGGCTCCTGGTTCAACACTTTTCATTAAAAATCTCAATTTCAGCACGACAAAGGAGAAACTACATGAGGTGGGTTGAATAATAAATTCAATCCTCAGTTACGTTTTGCTACACTGAACACAGGTTTAATCATAGCATGATTTTTTTTAATATATTGTTTTTTTCATTTGTTGCAGACATTCTCCAAATGTGGCAAGATCACATCCTGCAGCATCTCAGAGAAAAAAGATAAATCAGGTACTAAACTAAAAGTGGGATCTTTCACGTACATAAATGTAACACAATATGTGGCCAGGTCAGCTCAGTTGGTAGAGCAGACGCACATATATAGAGGTTTACTCCTTGATGCTGCGGCCACGGGTTTGACTCCCACCTGCTGCCCTTTGCATGTGTGCTTTGTGTCTGCATGGTATTCTCCCTCCCTTTCCCCTTTCATGTCTTCATCTCTTCATCTGTCCTGTGGAATCAAAGGCCTAAAATGTCCAAAAAAGTAATCTTTAAAAATAAGTAAAATAGCAGTGTATACCCTGGTTTTGAAACATTGATTTATAGATTTTCCAAGGCAAATGACATATTTGAACTCATGGGGTAGACCACCTGACAATGTCGGTTTGATTTCCAGGCATGATGTTGTCCATGGGCTACGGTTTTGTTCAGTATCAGACAGCAGAGGCAGCGCAGAAAGCCCTGAGGCAACTACAGGTACCATCCCCATTTCCTTGTTAAAACTCTCAGAGCCTTTCCCTACAGCCCGGTTCTTGGTTAAAGTTTTTTTTCTTTGTGTCAACCTTCCACCAGCACTGTACTGTGGATGAACACCAGCTAGAGCTGAAGATTTCTGAGAGAGCCACAAGGTAAGAAGTGCACCAGATGTTTGTTTTTTAATTGAACTTTGTGGTGAAGAATTAAAAGATGGTGGTCCTTTTTAATTAGGTTTATAAAGAAGTGTCTTGAATTTTACTTCTATACTAAGATATTTTGAAATTACAAGTGTATTAAAAGTAAAATGTTGAGTAATAAACCAGGACAGTGTCAAATTTGCATGGGAATATCAAAATGTTGATATATTCTTTCAAATGTTGACTGGGATTGTGGGGCAGAATTTTGCTTATAGTTTGGCATGTGAACCTCACTTGTGTTGTCACTACTTACTCAGTCTTTTTCTGCTGTGTGCAGGACTACTGAGGGTTCACGCAAGAAGAGGCAAGACGAGAAGAAACAGACAGGAACCAAGATCCTTGTGCGGAACGTCCCTTTCCAGGCCACTGTCAGGGAAATTAGAGAACTCTTCTGGTAACAAACAAAAAACACACACACACACACAAGTTTGGATTAAGATAATTTAATAATACTACAATTTATTCTTTCTGTCCTTTCAGTACATTTGGAGAGCTGAAGACAGTCCGTCTTCCAAAGAAAGCAGCTGGTTCAGGGAATCATAGAGGTTTTGGCTTTATTGACTTCCTCACCAAACAGGACGCTAAGGTTTGTGTGCTTTCAAGCTTTCAAACATGTATTTAGAAAATCTCTTTTCCTCAAGTGCTACATTAAAGATGGTCATAATTACAACCCCCTGTTTTCTCTATAGAAAGCATTTACTGCATTGTGCCACAGCACCCATCTGTACGGAAGACGCCTTGTGCTGGAGTGGGCTGATGCTGAGGAAACGGTAGAGACATTGAGACGGAAAACAGCCGAACACTTTCATGGTAAATCCACAAACTTTTGGAACAACATGCAGAAGTGAAAGCATCTATGCCGTTTATTAATTTCTTTCTTCCATGTTATTTATCCTCTGTGACAGTGGCCACCAAAAAGAAGCGAAAGGCAGAAGTTATGGAGGGAATTATGGAGACGATGGAAACTGGCGGGGGAGGGGAAGACTGAGTTCCCTGAAAACGGTTGACTCTGTCGAAGCCTCTACACAACTCTGACCATTGCTCCATGACCAGTGCTGACCATGTGTTAGTGGCATGTGCAGAAGGAGCAATTTAATTGATAAAATTAACAGCTGGTTGACGTTTTGTGGAAATTTAAAAACGTCTGGATTCTTACATTACACTTGTTTTGTACAGAATTATGCCTCAAAGCAATATGATTTGACTGTCCATTTTTATATAAAGTTTTATTTCATGCCTCGTGATGTGTTTGTAGTGTTTAACAGACCTTCTTTTATTTTGAAAATACAATCTCTGTGACTGTCATATGACTAGTCACCCCCGTTATCACGTGACTTGGTCATGTCAACATGGCGTCCAGGCAAAACAAGACGTATGCTGCTGGAGGTTTTACAAAGGTTTTAAATGTGTTAGCAGTGGTGTCCAGTTTGGGTTTTAGCTGTGTTTCTGTTCGAGCTGAAATACGAACCGCGGTCATTGACAAGCAAACCGGCCAGCTGGCTGTCGTTGAGGGACATCGAGACGATTTTGTGGCTTGGGCAAATTTCACTGATGACATTAAAACCTCAGGGTGAGTTTTCATTTTGCGTCTTCAAACTAGTTCGATAACCTCTTTAGCTTAGGGCTTTTGTAATAGAATGCAGATTGTTTGTTATATAGCCTACAGCTAATGGATAATGTACCTAGATATGTTAAACGGATAAGGTCAGGGCTGCAAAGATATTTTTCATTGTCTTTAATCAATCAATCAATCAATCAATCCATTTTGTGTTATATAATATAACGGAATGGTTTGCCCAACGTAAACTCTTCAGTTCCTTGTTTTATCTGATTTAAACTAACGTACAGTATAGTCGAACATCCCACTTTTGAAGCTTTAACCAGCAAAGGTTTGTCATTTTTGCTCGATAAATGAGCTATACCAATTTAATTAGCTCACTATCAAAATTGTTACCGATTTCTTTTGTATGACTTATTACGCAATCCACTAGTCGTTTCAGCTACAAATTCTAGTAACATTTTTATTTTGCGCTTTTACACGTAGCCTAAAAAAAAAGGATGTCGGAATTGAAACACATGACAGAGAGGTCACGATGGACTTATAGACTTCTGTGCAAATTAAGAATAGCCTAGTAGTAAAACCCAGTAAATGTAAGAATTGGTTAAATAAAAAAAAGACAGAGGAAAAATAAGCAAATCTGATCAGCTGAAAATGGATACTCTTAAAACAAGAAGAAATACTGGTACTGATACTACATGTCTGGTTTAACAAAGAGGAAGGTTTATAGTAAGTTTATAAATGACCTGAATAGTTGTTGATACAGCCTAAGTAGGCCTTCTATTGTCTCACCTACAGTGCATGCAATTATTCATTATATAGTTTAGTTTGAGCACCCAGACATACATGCCTTTGAGCCTGGACATGGATAATATGTTTCATCTTTTTTGTTTATTCACACTCTTTTCAGCTGGTCTTTCTTGGAGATCACTACCAGCAGTCGGTACAATGACAGCATCCAGTCGTATGCTGCCGGTGCAGTGGAGGCTGCAGTCACATCTCAGGTCAGCTTCATTCTGCGGGACTGTTTGTGTTTTCTGCAGTCAGAATGTTTTATTCACCTACTATACATTTGACTGAATCTAAAGACTGGCTCTATGTTTGTTTTAGCTCATCTATAAGCACTGGATGAACACTCTAATGAATTACTGTGGGCCCTTCTCTTCTGAATCTGGTTATTGCGAGCGCCTTAAGGCTTTCATCACAACCAATCTGCAGTGGGTTCAGGAGCAAATAGAAAAGCAGCCTAGTTCACCCTACTGGTACCAGGTAATGAGCGTTTGTTGAATAAAAAAGAAAAAAAATCCCTTGCATGGATACAAAAATAAGACGGTTCACAATCTGTTTTTGCTTTTCAGGTGCATCTGGCACTGCTGCAGCTGAAAGGTCTGGAGGACAGCTTCAATGATGAACTGTCATTTCCAATAGGCTCGTTCTCCCTAAACCCACTCGGCTTCCTGTTAGTTTTCTCCATGTTGTAGTTATTGTTTTTATTAGACAGGTTTCTTTAGTTTTTAAGATCGTAAACTTTGTTTCTTGCTGTTGTCTCCACTGTTACTTTGTTCAACCAGACTTTTCCAAATGGGCGGGGATCTGGAGGACTTGGAATCGGCTCTCAACAAATCCGACCAAATTCGACCGCTTGGATCTGGCTCCTGTTCTGCTCTCATCAAGCTGCTGCCAAACAATAAGGAGCTGCTGGTTTCACATGACACCTGGAACACCTACCAGTCCATGCTGCGCATCATGAAGAAATACATGTTTGCCTTTAGAGTTTCTCCTTTAGGTAGATTACTGATGCAGTTGTGTCTTCTGTTCATCATTGCTCCTGAGTCCCTCATCATTTACATTATAGGACTAATTCAACATTTTGGGAAATGTGCATTTGCCTTTTTAGATGAAAAGATTAATAACACTCACATTTCTGTACAGTAAATTTTTAAGGTTACAGCTAGCAGCTAATTAGCTTAGCTTAGCACAAAGAAAAGAAAACAGGGAAACGGCTAGCCTGGCTCTGTGCAAGAAAATCTTGACCTCTGTGGATCTCAGCTGGTTACCTGGCAAGCTGAAGGTGACAACAAGATTCCAGGCAATAGTCACATGAAATTGCAATTTACGTTTTTGTAAGGATTAAGCCGATGCGATACAAAGTGTTAATTAGTGAGCTTCAGAGTTGTCACTGTTGGACATAGCCAGGCTAGCTGTTTTCCCTTGTCTCCAGTCTTAATGCTAAGCTAAGCTAAATGGCTACTGGCTCTAGCCTCCTATTTAAAGCCTCCTTTTAAAAAAACATCTTTTGTGTTCAAGTTTGAAGCCCCAGTATTGGTCTGTTAATGTTCTCTATGACGCAAAGACATTTTAGTCTAACTTTTATGTGCTTGATTTCTTTTCTTCAGGAGAGGATCTTCTTCCTGGAGGAACTCAGGCGTTCTCTTCTTACCCTGGATCGATCTTCTCTGGAGATGACTTTTATATCCTAAGTAGTGGCTTGGTGAGAACTCTTTCTCTACCTGCACTTGGAGTATTTAAATGTGTTGTTAATATCTTATACTTTTGGTGACAAATTGAGAAATGCTAAATTGACTTTCTGTCATATGTCTCAAGGTTACCTTAGAAACTACGATTGGCAACAGTAACCCTGCTCTCTGGAAGTTTGTTCAGCCTCAAGGAACTGTCATGGAGTGGTTGAGGAACATTGTGGCTAATCGACTGGCTGCTACAGGCAAGGAGTGGGCCGAGATATTCAGCAAGTACAACAGTGGAACGTGAGTTTAACACAACAGTAAAAAAAAAACCTGGCTCTCGTGACTTTTTAACCAACATTATCACCTCTTTGCCCTAATGAAATCCTGGCTGTGTTGTCTGCTGCTCTTTGCTCTGTGTTCAAAATTCCAATTGATGACAGATTAGATACGATGTGTGCTTGTTTAGACTGCTATGTGGATCAATATGAGTAAAAGAAACAAAAAAAGGCCATTCATAATCAGGAGTTGCATGAGAAGTCTGTTGGGTTGTACAGTTGTAACAGAGTCACCAGGCGTCTTTGGTGTGAAATGCTGAATCACTTATTTTATCAATTACTTGGATATACATTAAATAAACAGCAGTGAACAATAGTAGGATACAGGTTGTATGCTCAGTTGGGACTGTGTTTGGACTTTGTGTGTATGTGTGTGTTTTGTAGGTATAACAACCAGTGGATGATTGTGGACTATAAGCACTTTACTCCAGGGAAGACTGACATTAAAGATGAGCTCTTTGTTGTACTGGAGCAAATTCCGTAAGTCTTTGCACCAGATCCTCAATCAAAACACAAGATTTTTTTCAGTATTTATATTTATGGCTTCTAAACTTATCACTGAAAATAATTTTTTTAATATTCTTTTCAATGCTGCAGGGGACTAGTTGTTTACAATGATAAAACTCAGGAACTGCTGGAGAAAGGGTACTGGGCAAGTTACAACATACCGTAAGTATCCAGTTTGAAAGGTTTATGGTAACGTATACTATAAATTACATTTGTTGTAATTCTGTTTTATGTAAATTTGTAGGTATTACCCGGACATATTCAATGCCAGTGGCTGCAATGAGCTGGTTGAGAAGTTCGGCTCGTGGTTCTCTCTGGATCAGAATCCTCGGGCTCAGATATTTAGGAGAAACCAGACAGCTGTCACAGATGTGGACTCAATGGTCCGCCTTATGAGGTACAAACAAACATTAACGTTCAATTTTACTATTTTATAGGCTAATATCTAAAACTTCATTTTATTAATGAGATACAGTGTCTCTCCTCAGGTATAACAACTTTAAGGAAGACCCACTGTCAAAGTGTGAAGGCTGTAATCCACCTGCGAATGGAGAGAATGCTATCTCAGCCCGTTCAGACCTGAACCCGGCTAATGGAACATATCCGTTTGGCGCCTTAAGGCAGAGGTCACATGGAGGAACAGACATGAAGGTTTTGATTCTTCTCCTTTAATTTCTTCCTATCACCCACCTCTCACCCCTAATTATGTTCTGTGTTTGCCTCAAATGAAACTGACTGTAGCACATTAAAGAGATGTTTGCTAAATCTGGTGCATTGTCTGTGTTCCTGTGCAGTTGACCTCCTTTGAGATGTTTCGTGACTATGGTATGCTGGCAGTAAACGGACCGACATGGGACCAGGTGCCACCCTTCCAGTGGAGCACCTCCCCTTTCAAAGACCTGATACACATGGGCCACCCTGATACTTGGGCATTCAAGCCTATAAAAGTCATCTGGACTGCTTAGTTGTTATTATGCTGTGTAAACAAGCGGAATGATCAATGTCAATACTGCTAGCTGTTTGAAGTTTTGACAAAGGGAAATTATTTTTGTGCGTGATTCAGTGTGACATGACTTTTATGAACAAAATAGTCATGTTATTGATTCTCAGGAGAGTGGCAATAATATTCAGGAAGTATAGCAGTTTTACAGTAACACACGATTTGCAATTAAAGGCTTTGAACGTGAGGCAATATAAACAACTTCACAGCCATGCTATTGTAAAGTGGAAGCTTCTTCTACATTAGATTATATCTGATTTCGTGATGTGTTTGCTCAATGTGTGAAACTGTAAATTCCATTTGTTTCAATACAGATGGCTTTTTGAGTTATCGGAGCTGTTTCCACAGGACTACACCTTTCCCTATGTACAACTATTGATACGAATTTGTCACTGTAAATGCAAATGTCTTGATCATGAGAGAATAATTCTGATATGATGCATTGTATGATTTCAAATATTTTCAAAATAAAATGGGCAGATTGTTGCCTTTTTCAAATGAAAATCTTTTTTTTCCCCAGTCTGCGCCTGTGGTTCTGTTAAAATTATGTAAGAAATCTAAAATAATAAACTTTAAATTTAGCCAAGTGCCAGTTTCTAAACTGTGATGAGAATTGAGTCACAGCCCAAGCATATTGTTGCAATAACACCATAAACGTAATATAAGAAATATTAAAAAAAATGACGTGACTTATAAAAATTTTTTAAATTGTCTGGTACATCCATGAAAAGAACCAGCTTTTCAGTCACGTGATCCTCGTCACGGTCGCCGTCATGGCTACGTACCTATATCTTTAACTGTCTATGCTATCTATGAATGCACTCGCTGTCGTGAGAGCATGGATACCTAATACGTAAGAGAAGTCGGTTGTGATGCTAACATTGCGCTTTAACGTAACTTTAAACATCTTAAATGTCGAAACCCGGTTCACTTACCGTCAAGAAACTCTGTCATTTACCAAAACTGGCGACGTGATCAAAGAAGACTCAAATTCAATGTAAGTTATCATTCGTTAGCACGTTAGTTAGCAACATTACATTACATTGACAGCTAACCTTGCTGAAACTTGCAAACTGCACTTTGCTTTCAATGGAGCTGGTTGGCTGGAGACGTGTAACTTGTCATCCATATGGTTGACATTTCTTTAATTGTGTAAGGTCAAGATAACTGACTAATGTATGTTATCTGTCGTCAGGGTCCAAAGTTAGCACCATTTACCAGCCAAATGGTGGTACAATATAAAAGTGGCTGATATATCTATAAAGTCATAAGGCATTTGTCAACAAAAAGCAGCATCAGTTTGTTTATTGTTAAGAATTTCACTATGCTGAAAAGAGGTACATGCACCTAAATACATATCGGAATGATAGTCATGTGGGGATTGTTAAATCCTGAATGAAAAATGATCTGTGTCTTAATGAAACCTCTTTCTTTAGACGACGCTGAAGTTGGCTTCCGATTGGCAGTTAAGGGGAAATTTAAGGGAAACTTGTAGATCACATTGGACCAGGTCCAGATCCAAAACCACTGTACCTTGACTTGTCAAATCTGGACAAAATTTTCCCAGAGAGGCTAAATATTCTTAAAAACACCTTTTCAGATTTATGAAAATCCTATTCTATTTGTGAAAATGCAATAAAGGGAGATTTTGCTCTTTTATTTTTTTTCAATTGTAGACCACATTGAACCAGGTCCAGGTCTCTTCAGTAAAATGCAATAAAGGACTAATTCACTTATTCTAATGTGGCGTAGGTGGTCTACATATGAAACAGTAAAATCTCCCTTTATTGCATTTTCAGATTTGACAAGTCTAGGTACAGTGGGTTTGGATCTAGACCTGTTGACTACAAGTTTCCCTTAAATTTCCCCTTAACTGCAGAATTTGAAGCTGCAAATGTATAAACATTACATGTACAAACACGTGTTGACCCTGTTCCAACAATGGACCAAAGTTCATGAAACAGACCCAGTAGCTCTATCAAAGTGCCTGCATGTGGATAAAAAGCTGTGAAAAACAACTGATTTCTTTTTACAGCTTTGCCCTGGTGTATGTGGAGCCCAATGATGGGTTTCTGGCAGCCGGTGACCAACCTTAGAGATTATGTATCCCAAAATCCTCCAGGGGTTACATTCTTCCTGTGTCTGTTGACTTTGGCTATCTCCTTTATCTGCCTCAGATCTTACAGCTACACTCACACTCTGCCTAACCCTGACACAGCAAAGGTAAAGACTAACTTGATTCAATTAATTTTGGAAAATGAAAGTTGTTTGATGTTCTACAGTACAATCTGTTCAGTCTTTTTAAGAGGGCAAGTTCATGTATGCAAATAAAACATAATGTTGTGCATGCTGTTTTTGCTGCTGTGCAAATCATACGCTTTTTCTTCTTTTAAGGACTGGAACCATCTGCTGTCCTCCTTATCGAAGTTCCAGCTGTGTGTGAAAGCCAATGCAAGTACATCTGAGCTTGTCTCGCCAGTCCCCTCTCCTCTGATGGATAGAAACATTTCAGTTGACTCTACAAAGACTCCTTCTCTCACCATGTTGCGTCTCAAGGTCCCTCTGGCTGTGACTTCCAACTCAAACAGGGGCTTGCCAAAATACTTTGGTTTACAGACTGCCTTGAGAGCCAGTCAATTACATCTTGGAGGTTGGTATTGCAGTGCATTGGTTTTGTTGTAAAATGAAGTAGTGTGTAATCTTAAATTCTCACCCATGATCATTTGTTTTACTCCCCAGGCAATGAGATTGTTAATCTGACTTTAGAGGTTTTGTCCGGAAATGATACCTACACCTGCCTCACCATTAATGCCCAAACACACCTCCTGCCCATGAGCCTGTAAGTTCATTCACACTCTAAGGTGTGGGTTTTCGAAACTTCCTTAATTTAAATTACCAACTACTTAGGTACATAAACAGACTGTCTGTCAACTCACTGACTTTTTTTCATGCATATATTGTGTACTTTTAATGAAGACTTCCTCCAGAGTGCCCTGCATCTGAGAACAACATTTCACCCATCCATGTGGAAGCGAGCAACCAGCTGCCTACAGCATCACAAACCTGCTACAGTCTACGCTCCAAGAACGACCCTACACTCACAGTCATGTTAACACAGGTACAGCGTGTCCCACATGAACAACACAACTTGCTCAGTTGTAATACAGGTACCGTCTTGTCAACCTGTTAGTCATTCTCTACTTTTATTCTTCAGGTGGAGCAGAGTGTGGCGGAGCAACATCTGTTGGAAGTCAGTGTGTGTCTGCTAGGAGTTTGTTTGATACTCTGCGTAGCTGCTAGTCTGACACAGCCAACCCTACGCCGCTACCATTGGAATGGACTGGATCTACAAAATGTAAGAATCATATCTTATATTACCTTAGCACTTTGTTATTGTATCTCTGAAAATGGTTATGATTATTCATTTTGATTGAACTTCTAGGTAGCTAAGTCTAATCTAGATGACTTGGTGTCTACACATACTGTCTTAACCTAACTGTACTGTTTTACTTTATTTGCAGGAACCCTTGATGGACACCTAAACATTTTTATCTGCTGCTGCTTTCTAAACAAATCAATTGGTTTTGGAGAGAGAGGAGTGATACCACTATTTTAAAGGGGTATCCCACCAATTTGATAAAAGAAACCGTTTTTCATGTCATGGGGAGTTCTGAATAGTTCGTGAAAACTGTTGTATAATGTCTTCAGTAGCTCTGGAGGGAGCTTGTTTATGGAATGACTCCTGGTAGTTATCTTCGCTTGGGATTGGAGAATATTGAAGATATTATTTAGCATCCAGCGTAGTGAAGATATTTAATCTTCTGCTGCATTCATTCTGAACTTTTTTAATCAGTCTCCTACAAGTTTCCCAACTTTATGAAAATAAATACTTAACCAGTGGAGCGTCCCTGTTATAGGGGACTGATGTATTATGATTACCAAGTGAGTAACAGTGTTGGGATAGAGAAGAGTATATTTTTAATAGGAACAACTTTTTAGCTGGTAATGCCTACACTGATGACTGGTAACACATTCACTGTACAGTCTTTTATATGCAGTGCGTGCCATGTTTACTTCAGTTCCTACATTTCCCAGAATTACTCTCAATAACTTGTGGAAAAGGAACAATAACGTGTTGGATTCACCAGAATGAGATTTATTTGAGTATTTTTCCAGTCAAAAAGCTAAATCTAATTTTTTTTTTTTTTTCTAAATTGGTTAAGTCATTTTTGTAATGATGTATTCCTATCATCCTACCACCTGATGTTTTTTCTTTCTAAATGTTAATGGACCAAAGTTGTTTGTATTCTAAGCTAGTCTGTTTGTTTTAAACTCAAATGTACATATCTGACACTGAAAGCTCATTGAATCCAGATGCCAGAGCTACAGTTCCACAAGTATTCTTGCATCCGCCTTCATTGTGGTATATCAATAGACTAAAAAAATACCATTTTAGCAAAGAGGTTATAATAGTAGGAAGTAACCTCTTACTATTGTAAACCTTGGTTTTAGCCTGGAGTTGGGCTTTTGGGGGACCATCTTAGGGAGGAGACACAGCTAAACCAGTATCTTTTGGAAGTGGTTTAAGGCCCTTCCACTTTGGCTACTCTTATTTAGAGCCGGAAGCTACATCCAGTATTTAGTATTTTTTTTACAGTCTATGGTTATATTACTTGCAGAGTAGTAGAAATTTTAAAAAGGGAATGTTGAAGGAACACTCAAACGTCTCCTCTTAATTGAATTAATCAACAACAGATATTGTTGAAATGATAAAAAGAAAAGGAATGTAACATCTTCTGCTCTGATAAAAGCCATTTGTATTAGTTGTTTAATAACAAGTTAGCAGGACACCAAATCGAAAATCGAAATTATTAGTGTTATGAACTGCCATTCATACTCTGAGTAAATGAGTTTCCAGGAGCTCAGACACGGATGACTTTGGTCAAGAAGGCATCCTGTTTTCAAACACTATTTTCCTAGTTTTTGCAAGAATGAAACCTTAATCGTGAAAAATAAAAATACTAGGTTTCCATTGTGAATTTGACTGTTATTGCGAATATGACTGAAGTTAAGGAACTTTCATCAAATGTCTTTTTTTTAATTAAATTTTTAAGGGAACGCAATTAATATAACCCTTTAGGTTTGACCTAATGCACACACGGTTATCTAAATTACAACAAACTTAAAAACGTGACAAACTTGACGACAATACCAATCATTAAGGTTTTTGTTTATTTTATCTTATCTTACATCGGTTTTCCTTGGCACCCAGGACCACCAATGGAAGACGGCAATCAAGTTCATGGCTTTACTTTTTCTTTAGAAAGACCAGAATTATTCAAATATACCATCTACTTTACATTACAATTTAGCATTTCCAAACAATTGATTATTGGAATTTTATTTGTTTTGTTTAAAGGTATTAGTGTCAATGGTTTAGTTCAGTATGCATTATGCCTGGTTCATCATTGGTGTGAAGAAATAAACAAAAGAAAGGTCCCAGGGCCAACATTGTCTATATTTTAAATTCTCATCATTTGACTAACACGATAAACACATTTTTCACAATAAACAAATGATCTCCTTTAAGTCAGTTTTTTCAATGTATGAAATTACATAATACAATTCATTGTATGGCTGATTTACTGATGTACCGGACCTTGTCTACGTAGCAGGATTTCCGCTCCAATCATCGTTAGGAATCTTTACAGAATGCTTGCCTATTGGTTGAGAATAGAAAAGTATAGGCGGGATTTCTGCAGACCACAGGAAGGGAATCAAGTACGTCGAAGTGATTGGATTCTTCGCGGCCTGGCAGAGTGTTTTATGTTAGGGAAAAGGAAACGTAACATTACAAAGTATGTATTCTTCAATGGAAGGAATATTAGCTACACTAGCGTGAAGACTGCAAAGTCATATTAAACGGTCTGCGAAGTCGGTGAAAAGAAGCTACTCGTTAGGGCTACATGTTTCCACAGTGTGAAGCTAGCTAGCTACGGTTATCCGCTAGCTAATGTTAATTTACCTTATGTTAGCTTAACATAGCTAGCTTAACATAGCTAGCTAATGTTAACTTATCTAGCTAGCTACCGAATGTTAGCTTAACATTAAACGTGCATAACGTTTGAAACGTTTATATCATATGATATTCACTAAACTTTATTTGGTCTTACTTCACAGCGACCTATCTTGACCCATAAATGACTTCTGCATGAATAACGTTACAGAAACGTGAATGTCTTCATAGCTAACACTGCCCAAAGGCGGTCTTTGCTCTTTGCCATAACATTGTTATTCCCAAGTAACGTAAGGCCTCCCACGTGGTACCTCTCACATGGGGCTGGTTTTCATAAAAGTGTGGGTGTTAACTTGTTGTGAAGTGTCCATATTAACTGCTGTCAGATCATGTGCATGGTGTCAATTATTGGAGTAAGGCACCTTGTAACGTTAACGTTTTTTAAACATACACAAGACATATGATAGTTTTCTTTCCTCTTCAGGATGAAAGCTCTGGAATAGAGCTCTGTTTGAAAGAAGATAAACAGGAGACCAGGAAGGAAACAGAGAATAATAGTGCGTGGCTATGGCCTACTCCAGCTACAGCAACCTGAGCAGGGCTCAGCTTACCTTTGAATACCTGCACACAAATTCGTAAGTACCGGCATGCTGGTAATTAATAGCCTATGTGCTTATGAACTTGGTACTAAACATTATGACAGTGAATATTCCAGACCACCAACTAGACATACAACATATACCAGATTATCAATGTGAATATTTTTCTAAGGCCCAAAGATGGCTAAAAACGTTACAACAGATTAACACCTCAACTACACTGTAACTCTATAAATATCCCCTACACCAACCAATGTTACTTGACTAGATGAGGTTAAATCCTGTTAAACCTGATCATCCGTTTATAGAAGAACAGAATATTCTCCCATTTCCTCATTTCAGTTTGCACTCAATACGACTTTGCCTGCCATCAAAATAGTTTTCTGAAGTCTGCATGCATTTGCAACCCGGCACATATATTAAAGTTATGTAACTTGGAAACATTTACCATATTATTAACAATAACAGATGCACAGAAAATATATTTAGCCATTTATGATTTTTTTTTTATATACCCACCTTTTCTAGATGTCCAATTTATATTTAATTATTAAAAGAAATCCAGATCATCAGTAGCTTCAGGTACATCTTCATTTCCAGAGCTGATGTCATCAAAAGCCTCAAATATTGGTATCAGAGTGCATTCAAGTTTGTGTGCTCTCTACCTGGTAGGGTTGTGTGTTCACCAGAGCATTTTTTTTCCTGATGCCACCCAATATTTTGAAGTCTTGGCAACAGGAGAGACACGTATTTACATTATGCTACAAACACTAGCAGTGTGATGAGGCACTAAGTGTCTATTCTGCACTAAGCGCTGCACTTTGGTGTTTTTTTGTCTGATCGCCCAGAGTTGAGAAATTTTCAACTTTGGGTAAAAAGCTGCGCATGTCACTGTAATTTTTTTCTGACCCATCGAATCACAGTGGAGGAGGGGCTGGACAAAAATCCCGAAGACTAACTGTCACATTGTCCTGTACAAGTGCCAAACAACATCAACAATGGAGGAGAAATTAATACTGATGGCTACATAGACTGAAGGGTCTGTCTCTCTCTTATTGTGATTCAGTCTTACCTTAATCTCAAGCAGGGGCCAGAGCAAGTAATCTTCCTTATGTCGACATTTTTACTTCAGTGGAAATGCTGGGCCTTTTCAGAAGACTGCCTGGTGTTTCCAACTGGGAAAAAAAACTTTAGTGGAAACAGGGCCTTATGAATAAAGCACCAGAAATGGTCCAACCAATAAGAATTTGAATAGGCAGTTGACCAACCGACCAAAATGTGCCAGCCTTAGAGATGGACTCATGTAATAGTGCCAATTGAAAATTTGTCTGACAAACTAAATTCATTAAACAGCAGTCATGGTTGGTCTGAAGAAAACGGGGACTTATGGATGAAGTGGTTTACCACATTCCCTGCCATGGATTTAAAAGGCAGTTGCATAGCAGAAGTAAAGATGGGACAAATGTTCCGTATCTCGTCATTGCTACAACAAGTAGACCTAAACAGATTCTTGTAATGTAGCTTGACTGAATAACCTAGACCATGCTTGAAATGTTTTGGTGCACCTGTCAACACATTTAGAATCAGAATCAGAAATACTTTATTGATCCTTGAAGGGAAATTCTGTGTTGCAGTTAAGCACAAATAATAGAAATATCAAGTAGAAATATAAATAAAGAAATATAAGGAGTGTGGGTATGTACAATATTTACATAGCTAAAGGAATGTTATGATACAGTATTTACATAGTTAAGGAGTTGTAATGGTGAACAGTAGAATTATTAATAATAGTAATAATAATGGTAGCAGTAGAGTATTGCACACATTTCAAGCCAGTGTTATTGCACAAAACAGTTATTCTTGTCCAGTTTCAATCTCACTAAGTGTCTCTGTATCAGACACTAAGAGGGAGGAGTTAGAAAGTTTGATGGCCACAGGCAGGAATGACTTCCTGTGGTGTATTTTGGGAGTATGAGTCTTTCACTGAAAGTGCTCCTGTGATTGAGCAGCAAGTCATGGAGTGGGTGCAACACACAGATAATATCACTTTCTGGGCTCAATACCAAAGCCACTGCTCAGGGATTATGCACAGATCCAGGAAGGGTTGAACTACAAGAACTAAAACAGTTGTGCTTGTTGTTAATGGATATTAAAAATAGCAGGTGGACTTGTGGTGGGCATTTGTCAATACATTTGACACTTGATGGAGTAAAGGGTCAACCAAGAGAACTAAACGCCAAACATATCGTTTTGCATTGTGGCCAAAAAGTTCGATTTTGGTTTCATCTGACCAGAGCACCTTCTTCCACATGTTTGGTGTGTCTCCCAGGTGGCTTGTGGCAAACTTTAGACGAGACTTTTTATGGATATCTTTGAGAAATGGCTTTCTTCTTGCCACTCTTCCATGAAGGCCAGATTTGTGCAGTGTACGACTGATTGTTGTCCTATGGACAGACTCTCCAACCTCAGCTGTAGTTCTCTGCAGTTCTTCCAGAGTGATCATGGCTGCATCTCTGATCAGTCTTCTCCTTGTCTGAGCTGAAAGTTTACAGGGACGGCCAGGTCTTGGTAGATTTTCAGTGGTCTGATACTCCTTCCATTTCAAAATGATCGCTTGCACAGTGCTCCTTGGGATGTTTAAAGCTTGGGAAATTTTTTTGTATCCAAATCCGGCTTTAAACTTCTCCACAACAGTATTACGGACCTGCCTGGTGTGTTCCTTGGTCTTCATGATGCTCTCTGCGCTGTCAACAGAACCCTGAGACTATCACAGAGCAGGTGCATTTATACGGAGACTTGATCAGACACAGGTGGATTCTGTATATCACCATCAGTCATTTAGGACAACATTGGATCATTCAGAGATCCTCGCTGAACTTCTGGAGTGAGTTTGCTGCACTGAAAGTAAAGGGGCCGAATAATTTTGCACGCACCACTTTTCAGTTTTTTTATTTGCTAAAAAAGTTTAAAATATCCAATAGATTTCGTTCCAATTCACAATTGTGTCCCACTTGTTGGTGATTCTTCACAAAAAATAAATTTTTTATATCTTTATCTTTGAAGCCTGAAATGTGTCAAAAGGTTGAAAAGTTTATGGGGGCCGAATACTTTCGCAAGGCACTGTACATGATTCTGATAAATGAGTGTTTAAAAAATAAAATAAAAGCGGATGAGTGGTGTTGTTGCATAGTTTGTCCACCAGAGGGCATTCTACAACGACCCTGTTGGCAACACTTGTTATTGTGTTTTAGTTCAAAGGACTTTAGGTTTCATATCTTAAGTTTGAATTTTTATACATTTTATTTATCAGAACTTTAATATATTTTGATGTTCCTCTGTTCTGTTGTCACAAAACAAATTATATTATTTTAGTGAGAACTCAAATAACTACAAATAACTGTTAGGGAAATCTGTTTATGTTTTGTTACGCGTTTCTGTAATTATTTCTTTTTAAATATCTTGGCCAATGAATATCGGAATTTTAAATAACCAAATATAAGCATATTGGCCTTAAAAATCGGTTGGGTTCTATTACAAAGTCAGCCTATTATCAACTTAAGAATATATCAAAAGTTAAAGGACTTATGTCTCAGCAAGACTTGACTACTGTAACGGGGTCTTTACAGGTCTCCCTAAAAAAATCAATCCGACAGCTGCAGCTGATTCAGAACGCTGCTACTGCTCGAGTCCTCGCTAAAATCAAGAAAATGGGTCACATCACTCCAGTTCTGAAGTCTTTACACTGGCTTTCTGTGCCTCAAATAATTGATTTCAAAATTCTTTTGCAGGTTTATAAATCATTGAACAGTGTAGGGCCAAAATACATTTCTGATCTTCTACTACACTATGAACCACCCAGACCGCTCAGGTTGTCAGGGACAGGTCTGCTTTCTGTCCCCAGAGTCAGAACTAAACAGGGTGAAGCAGCGTTCAGTTTGTATGCTCCGCATATCTGGAACAAACTCCCAAAAAAACTGCAGGTCGGCCGCAGCTCTCAGTTCTTTGAAATCAAGGCTGAAGACCTTTCTTTTTGATGTTGCCTTTCTTTAAATAATTGTTCATTTCTACTACCTAAAAGTACTTTCTAAAAGGCTCTAGGTACCATTTGAATAAGGACTCAAACATATGTCACGTGTTATGATTGTGTATTTTCAAGAAGATGTAAGAATGAGTTAGACTGGGTAAACCTCGCTCACTCTGTTGATTAGATTTCACCCAGCATCTCGGTCTGGAAACCTACACGTTTAATTCTCCTGCCTCCGTTCACAATTTTGAGGGAACCAATCACAAACTGGCTTATCTACCTGCCGCTCTCTTGGCGGGTTTAACACGATGGGAATAAAGAAGCAACCGAGTAGCTTCTTGTTTCCTTTCAACGTAGTGGCGGCCACCTTAGCGCAGCCAAGCGCATCAACCCGTTGATGTTGCTGACGCTTTTACGTCACCCGGATCGTTGGTCTGATTGGTTGAAGGACTACCCAATTGCGTACAGAGTCATTTGAACGCCTCTTGTGCAGAGAAAAAACAGAACAGACTCCCCCGACCAACTCTCAATCTCAAATCTATTGAGCTTGGCTTGGTCTGGTGATAGCCAGACTAAGAATGAGTGATTTACAGTGAATACATTAATACATTGTTAAATGACAATCCTGTGTTCTGTTTGTATTAATGCATATCTCTCAATAGACTTGAGGAAATACAGGTTGTGTAATTGAATAACAATCTTAACGCACAATATTAATGTGGAGATCCAATCCCGGCAACACGTATCTCCTATACTTTTTCATACCAGCTTGCCCTGTTAACTCAAAGTTATATCAGTCATTACATTTAAGTACAGTATATTGAATTCATTAAAATGAGTGGTCTGTTTTCAGGACAACCCACGAGTTCCTATTTGGAGCCTTGGCAGAGCTTGTGGACAATTCAAGGTACTGATTTGCAACACAGCATGTCATTGTTGCCAGATGATCCAAGCTGGAAAACGTTATCATTGGCCTGTTATCTTTGTTGGATTAAGTATGAAGTCTCACAGTTTGTTTATTTCTTTTACAGAGATGCCAATGCCACACGTATAGATATCTACACAGGTACACCTTAGAACAATCCTCAGTTTCACACACTTAAGTCATTGACTTCTAACATGTCTTTTTCACCTTCTTGCTTTGCTGATAGAAAAAAAGCCAGAGCTGCGGGGCGGCTACACGCTCTGTTTTCTGGATGATGGTATTGGCATGGATCCTCGTAAGTGCTAATTTAATAAGTCCCTTAAAGCTATTTTATGATTAAAAGTGCTTTGTAGTTGGTTCATTGTTTTTTTTGTTGATAATATGTATTTTGTTTTTTTTACTAGATGAGGCAACTCATGTGATTCAGTTTGGAAAGTCTAACAAGCGGTCCCCAGAGTCCACTCAGATTGGCCAGTATGGAAACGGCCTGAAATCGTAAGACCTTTTCCTAATTTGTGTGTGATTCTAACATTGTGCATTTAGTAAACCGTTTGAAATATTTCACATATTAAAATGTGTTTGTTTTCACAGCGGCTCTATGCGTATTGGGAAAGACTTCATCTTGTTCACAAAAAAAGGCGATACGCTGACTTGCCTTTTCCTGTCACGGACATTCCACGAAGAGGAGGGACTAGATGAGGTCAGAGTCAACCATTAAATAGAGGTTTTTATTGTTATTAGGGATGTGAACAAGTAAATTTATTGATTGTTATATCTAATTGATAGTTTTGAAGTGCAGGTGGAAGTTCGAGATCTGCTTCATCAAGTTCCCTTTTTCTGTTTAGATTTTTTGAATAGTTAACAGCAACGTATTGTAAATGCACACAAGAAAGTGGTATAAATGCTACACATCCTATGTAAACATTAGCTGAGAGGCCCCTGACTCAGCTGCATGCTGCTGGAAGATGCGCAGAGAGAACCCTGTTTCAACTATGTGAACATCAATCAATGACAATGTGACATGTCCCAAAGTCAAGCTTAGTGTGTTATGTGCACTGTGTAGTTCTGCACACACAGAAGTCCAGTTCAGTAAGAAGTCATATCTCTGTGTATTGTGGAGAAAATGCTGTTGTATATAATTACACCCACAGTATGAGGATTGAGTGATTTATTTCTAAACAAGATCAATGAGATAAAGAAAATTGCAATCAGTGGGTTTTATTTATATGATGATATTTCTTTATCATATCTGTAAGACTTTATTGTAATATAAAAATTGTTCATTGTCATGTGTTCATTTATTTTCTTTGCCACGCAGCCATTTAGGCAATATAAAACTAGATTTCTTAATCATGCATGTACTTAGTCTGTAAACAGGTACATTGCATATTTATGAATTAGGTTGCTGCTGATGACTCATTGGGCTACCCATTTTAATAATTTTTTACTTGAAGCTTTTCAAACATTTCGATCCGCTCTCTTCAGGTGATAGTGCCCCTTCCCTCCTGGGATCTAAAGACTAAGGAACCGTTGACCTCTGACCCGGAGAAGTACGCCATAGAGACGGAGCTGATCTTCAAATACTCACCTTTTAAAAGTGAACGGCAGTTGATGGAGCAGTTCAACAAAATAGAAAGTAGCAGTGGCAAGTATATGACATTTGTCTCCATGTGAAGAGATTCATTTTGTGATGTCCATTAAAAGTTAACTTAAAGTCCACTTAAAGTAAAACAAATATAATAAATCACTATAATCAGCATTCTCAGGAGACATTGTATTTAAAGTGTCTCTGTGGATAAAGGTATTTCTTTGTCAATACATTTTTTATTTAATAATTTTGTTTTTCTATAAGTATGTTTTTTGGGGGACTGACAAGATTGACATTGATTGCAATGCTTACTTTTGTGTTTCTTGTTTAAAGGCACTCTTGTGATCATCTATAATCTGAAGCTGATGGATAACAGAGAACCAGAACTGGATGTAGAGACAGATCACCAGGACATACTGATGGCTGGGACACCTGTTGAAGGAGTGTGAGTGACTCTATTAAACCATTTACCATGGGATTACTAATTCATGCTGAAATATATAATATAATATAATTATATTTTGTAAATTAACTTCATTTTATGTTGATTGTATTGATCAGAAATTTTGTCTATGTTGATGCCCTTCCCTCTTTCACAGGAAGCCAGAGAAGAGGTCCTTCAGAGCGTACGCAGCTGTTTTGTACATTGACCCACGCATGAGGATTTTTATCCAGGGACATAAAGTCAGGACCAAGAGACTGTCCTGTTGTTTATATAAACCAAGGTAATATGATAACTAATTTATACAGTGTCTGTAAATACTGCAGTCCGGTGACAAAACTTGGCACTCTTTTTTTGTTAATAGGGTTTATAAATACACATCGACTCGTTTCAAAACTCGTGCTGAGCAAGAAGTGAAGAAAGCAGACCACCTTGCTAAAATTGGTGAGTCAGTGGTGAAATTTGCTGTTTTTATTTACATTATGCTGTCCTGTTGTGATGCCTTCACGCTCATTGGGTAACAATTTGGTTATTTATTTCAGCGGAAGAAAAAGCCCGAGAGGCAGAGAGTAAGCAGATGGCTTTGGAGGCCAGATTAGGAGACGACCTGTCAAAAGATTCACGGGTAATTATATTTTGGTTAATTTGTCTAATGCAAATATGCTTTTGTCTCTGTAAACAAGCTTTTAATCTAAAACAGGCACATCATTTTTTGTCTAAAAACTGGATAACGATTTGAAACCTCTGTCTTAATCTAAGGTTGTTTTAGTGTCTCTACTGATGTCTCCGTCTGCCCTCTCTTCCTTTAGGCAATTCTGAGAAAGGTTCAAGATTCAGCCATGATGCTTCGACGTGATTGTGACATGAAGAAAAGGATTCTCGAAGCCAAACAGAAGTACTATAGACAACGTTGTAAAACGTTATTTCTACTATTTATAGATTTACAAACAGTTAATAGGAGGATTTATGATGGCCAAAATGATTGCTGTGTAAAGTGTATATATACATTTGTCAAGATGTTTGTTTTTTGCATGGAAATAATATAGAATAGTATCTTGAAAAGATAACCCAACACTTGGTTTTTGCTGGGTATTTTGGTCTATTTACCGTCAGTCTCCAACACTTTCTTGTTCCTCAGAGCATTAAAGGAGCCCAAGGAGTTGAATTTTATATTCGGAGTGAACATTGAACAGAGGGACCTGGATGGGATGTTTGTGTACAACTGTTCTCGTCTCATCAAGATGTATGAGAAAACAGGGCCCCAGCTGGAGGGAGGCATGTGAGTAACATGCAACCAGTGATTGAAAAGTGACCTACTTGATTGATTAAGAGAAATATTTTTAGAGGTGTGTGATTTTTGTTTTATTTTCTATTTTTTTTTTTATTTTATGTGATTTTTGTGTTTTAGGGCATGTGGAGGTGTGGTTGGAGTAGTTGATGTCCCATATTTAATTCTAGAGCCTACTCACAACAAACAGGACTTTGCAGATGCTAAGGAGTATCGACATTTACTCAAATCCATGGGGGAACATTTAGCTCAGTACTGGAAGGACACTAACATTGGTGAGTTTCTCTAAACTGCCAGATTTCCATTTGTCGCCAACACTTTACCTGCACAGTTCAAATAAAATTTTTATATTTTATTTTTATTAAATAACTTCTTGCTGTATGAAATGCTGAGTGTCTGTGTGTGTTATGCAGCTCAGAAAGGCATCGTGAAGTTCTGGGATGAGTTTGGGTATCTGTCCGCCAGCTGGTCTGCACCTCCATCATCAGAGCCGAGATACAAGCGACGCCGCGGCATGGAGATACCACTTACTATTCAGTGTGGTAAGTTACCGATCCATACTCACATAAAACATTAATACTGGATCTCGACAAACTAACTTATTGTCAGAATCGTACACTAATGCTAATTCTGGGATTTATTTTCAGATAAATGTTTAAAATGGAGAACGCTGCCATTCCAGATGGATGCTGTGGACAAACGCTACCCAGACAGCTGGGTGTGTCTCATGAACCCTGACAGCACCCAGGACCGGTACAGATAAAATGTTGTTTTATAGTATATGGTTTTATGGTCTTTAAGTTGCAATTCACACTAAAGTTTAAAATTATATATTTAACATATGTACTGCATGCCAAATTGTGATGCTGCATCACAATGTTGCTGTTTTCTGTTCAGTGTAGTAGTGTTCCTACATGCTATACATAGTGTGTATTTTATGTTTAGGTGTGATGCTACTGAACAGAAACAGAATTTGCCATGTGGTGTTCTGAAGAAAGACAAGCAGACAGCTGAAGACAAACGGAAAGAGCTGGAAGAGAAAATCAAACAGCAGCAGGACAAACTAGAGGCCTTGCAGGTACCTCATCTTTCTCTCTCTGTCACTCTGTTTTATTTACATCAGGACATCAATCATTGTTTTTTTTTCTCTCATTAGAAAACCAGCACTGTAAAATCTGCAGCAGATTTAAAGAAGCTGCCGCTGGACGTCAGCATGAAACCAACAGAGAGTTCCTCTCAGGTACAAACTCCCCCTACTGTGCTGCTAGAAACATGAGCAGTAACTTCATTGCAGGTGTATAAATGTAGCTGAAAATAAGCTTGAACTGATTTGCTGCTTTTTTATGTCCCCACACCAAAATAGTTTCCTGTTTTTATTTTCTTTAATAGTGGAAATTATCTCCATGTAAAAGACACAACTCACAATATGCTGCCATTTACTGAACGTTAAGTAAAATTGAATCACAGCTGATTTATAGATTTTTACAAATAAGAACGAAATCATAATTAATTTAATTTAACCAGTAACTTGCTTGACAAAATTTTTATTGCGTTGTGAATGCCATTCAATATAGTGAAGTAGTGCCGTACTTGATGGCCAACGTCTGGTTTGTTCATAATGACTTAATGACAAATGAAGCACACAGTAGCTCATTAAGGCCCCAATCAGACAGACAAAGTTAAAATCATAGGGGGAAAAACACCTGCTGTCATTTACTTTACAGCAAAATAATGGTTGGCAGAGGACAAGTGATTTGAAAGTTGCCTAGCAAGAATAACAAAAACATCTGGTCTGATCGGGGGAACTTCAACAAGAAAGGCCGTGGCCCCTGCAAGCCCCCCCCCCCCCGTCTGATTGCGGCCTAACACTGCTGTTGTTAATCTTGTTTTTCATTTGTTATCTCACTGATATGTTTGTTTGTTGTGTGTTTCACATGTTGTTGCTTCAGGCAACTAGGTCTTCTGAAAGGTCCGTAACACGGCCCCGATCCCCACCGCTCCCAGCTCACTTAAAAAGCCCCCCTCCATCTCGTGCAGCTTCTTTGCGCCCCACCCGAACTCCTGCCCCTCCGCCACCACCACCATCCAAAGTTGAACCGTCTAAGTCCAGAGGTGCAGCAAAGCCTCCTCCACCTGCAACAAAGCCTGTATCCAAAGCTACTGCCAAAACACCCCCATCCAACCGCAACTCACGGGTAAGTTATAGGGTTTAGGTGATACTCCATCAATGGTACCAATGGAAAGTTTTGTAGTTGTAGTAGTAGTAGTACATGTGTCTGCAGAGTAGTGTGTAACAATGATATCTGTCTCCTTACCTAGTCACCTGCCAAAGCATCATCAGCCAAACCAGCAGCTGCTGGACAACGGAAGAGAATCATAGAGCAGGAGGCCAGTGAGGAGGAAGAGGAGGAGGAGGAGGAGGAAGAAGAGGGGGAAGAAGAGGTGGAGGACGACAACAGTGAAGAAGACAGTGAAGAAGAAGAACCTCAGATAAAGAAGTCCAAGATGGCCGCAGCAGCTGGTAATCGTGGGAAAGTGATAGAGAAGGCCTCACCTACCAAACGTGCCAAGTTGGACGAGGTAAACACAACACAACAAAATTCACGAGCTAGAGTAAACTCTCCTTTGCATCTCGTCAGAGAGATGGTATCTCAAATGCTTAATTTTACAACTTATGAGTATATCAATACTATAAAACCTACACATGTATAGAATAAAATGACAGCATTGTCTGCCTAAACCATTCAAGCGTTCACCGTAATCAGCCCGTGTGTGTCAGTTGTGTGCTGCTGTCTCTTTCTGCTGCTTGTTGCTTTTTCTCCTTACTACCACTTGTCTCTCACAAGGAATTCACTTCTAGAATGTGAGTAAATGAAAAGGATAAAGAGATCGGGAGGAGACAAAAATTAGGAGAATTTGGGCAGTTATTTGTTTACAGTACCAGAAAAGATTTCCTCCATTACAGTGTCTGTAACACAAACTTAAATCCAAAAGCTAATCGGGAATAAAGTTTACTCTTTTTTTCTTTTCCCCCTTCTTTTGTTTTAAGGCTTTAGATTATTTTAGGCCTTTATTTGATAGGACAGCTTAGACATGAAAGGGGGAGCAGGGGGAATGACATGCAGCAAAGGGCCGCAGGTCGGAATCGAAGGCAAGGAACACAGCGAGGACCGCCCCCAGGTTACAACTCTACTTATCAGAAACTAAACTGCAGCAAGTACTGCTTAGTTAGCTTCCTACAGCATTTATAGCTGACAAGATAGTGATGCTGAAATTAGGTTTATATAGTGAAGAAAAGGTAAACAGGTCAGAGGTAAAACTGCAAGGTAGGGCACAGAGCATAGTGCAGGCACTTCAGAGGCAAAGGGCGGGGCAGGTAGACGTCAATATTGCTGCCGGCCATAGTCTTAAAAGGTCCGCGGACACAAGGTTGGCTGCAATTTTGTTCGATCTCCCCATAGGAAAATAATGGAAGTGTAGGTGGTTTAATTAGATAACTAAATCTCCAATCAGAGCCCCTTTGCTCTTGACCTTACAGGTTAACGCCCAGAAGAAAGGAGTTCCTACTCTTATACGGCAGACACCAACGACACCACTCTCTATCCCTAAACCTATTTCCATGCAAGAGCATGGGGGTAAAGCAAAGGTAGCTCCGTCCCTCTCTTGACCACCCTACAATAAAGCTGGGCTGTCTCTCAAAACCTTAACCAATCATGACAAATTAACCTTTCATCTGATCTGGGTGTATTGTCAGGTTGTCTTTCTTTCTTCTAACAATCCTCTCTTGAAACTGAAGTTGCCGCATTCTTTTAACAATCAAGCATGACATTCTGATCCAATGCCTGAGATCACACTTTCACTTCTTTCATTAACAGGGATGCAAATCATTTCTTAACATTTTTCTGTCTTTTCAGTAAACAATATTTCACTCACTGCAGTGGTAGTTACGATGTTGTTTTTGCAGGCACCTGAGAAGCACCAACAGGATGAACCAGAGATTGACACTAAAAATGCTCAGAAAGGTGAGATGTTAGACTGCTCTACAATAAAGGCCCTGACACATCAAGTACATTGTCTGCCGTCTGTCTAAGTTAGGCCAAGTTATTCGCTGTCTTCCTGGCAGAGGGACCATAGGCTCTGTGTTGCCGCTGCTGATTCGGGTAAATGTATTTAGTGGTTGGTATCATAGCAACATTTCTATCTGGCTTTCCTTTTTCAAAGACTAATAGAGAACCGGCGCCTGCTGGCATGAAGAGTTATTTCCTGTCACGCAGGCTCAGAATGTACATGGTGGTTGGTAGGGATGAGCGAGTACAGCATTATCTGTATCTGTATCTGTATCTATTACCACATGAATTATCTGTATCCGGATCCGTACTCGGACTGGGCGGGGCCTAAACCGGAAGTGGTCAGATTTAACCCGGAAGTGGGTCGGGTTCTCTTGAAATGTGCGGGGCTTTAACCGGTATGTTATTTAAGCATGCAATTGATATGAGTTGATCAAAAATTTTTATATTTATTGCTGATTTGAAAACTATTTACATGACAGCATTGAGCTTCAGATCAATGGTGTTGTCATGGTAACAAACAAACTATATACAGAACGTTTTGCAACAATGAATACAACACATGCGGTTGCAATTATGAAGTTAAATGTAATGAACAAGAGTTTTCATACTCAATATAACTTTATTTTTTTAACTTTTTATTTTTTTATGATCAGTGTGATTTGTTTTTATTTTTTTGGTTCTTTTTTATTTTTTATTTCCACACCAGGTGTGTGTGTGTGTGTGTGTGTGTGTGTGTGTGTGTGTGTGTGTGTGTGTGTGTGTGTGTGTGGTGTGTGTGTGTGTGTGTGTGTGTGTGTGTGTGTGTGGTGTGTGTGTGTGTGTGTGTGTGTGTGTGTGTGTTGTGTGTGTGTGTGTGTGGTGTGTGTGTGTGTGTGTGTGGTGTGTGGTGTGTGTGTGTGTGTGTGAGAGTAAGAAAGAGACACAGAGAGAGGAGGCGGGGGGCAGCTGACAGTTTAAAAAAAAAAAAAATCTCCAATGGCAGAGACGCAACGGGAGTTGCATTTAAACCAAGCAGCACGTCTGAAACCCATGTTCACCAGAAATCTACTGGTTACTATGTAAAGACTACAAACCCCACGTTCACCAGAAATCTACTGGTTACTATGTAAGGACTATAAACCGAAGTTAAAAACAAACCTAAAGCTGAAGAAACCCTAAACGTTAACGGAACAGATCCGCAGACCCGACTGCCTGCCTGACGGAGCGGGAGCGAGCGAGAGAGAGAAAGAGAGGGAGAGAGGGAGCGCATTTCTCCATGTTCTCTGTGTGTGTGTGTGTGATTGATCCGAGCGGGTTTGTAGGCGGGGGGGGGGGGGGGGCGCTGTGACTGTCACAGAACGCTGCGCGGCCAGTTGAGGAGTTTTATTCAATCCGAGCACGGATATTGACTCATATTACTCGGATAATACTTGTACTCGGCAAAAGTGCTTTATCCGTACCGGATACTCGTTTCAGCCGGATACTCGGATCACCCCTAGTGGTTGGCATGAGGCGACTCCACAGCCACCTTTCGTCGCCACTTGGTCTTAGCCGTCTGCTTGGTGTTTCAGGGCCTAAACATGTATCACACATTCAACTGGAAAACAAAAGCTCAAATAGAATATTTTCTACCTATGTATTTGTTTTCTACAGATAAGGGTCTGCTGGTTGAAGTACGTGTCAACAAGGAGTGGTACACCGGCAAAGTCATTGCTGTGGAGGCGAATAAAAAGAGCGTGCGCTGGAAAGTGAAGTTTGACTATGTACCTAGATCCACCCCTAAAGACAGATGGTAAGATATTGTCTGTGTTGCTGTGCATATTCAGGGCACATTTTGTTGACTTTGCCAGATAATTATTATCCTATGTTTGTGTGCTTTGTGAAGGGTGTTCAAGGGTAGTGATGATGTCCGGTTGATGCGGCCGCCATCTCCAATCTCACAGACACCTGACACCCAACAGGAGACCGAGAAGGGCCCTGCACCCATGGAGCCCGACACTACTCAACCAGGAACCAGTCGGGAGGTGACCGATAGTCTGGTCACCATGTTGAGGTGAGCTGTTTACAGTGAGCTGGTGTTTCCAGTCACTGTGTTAATTGTGACAGACAGGGCACGTAGGTTTTATAGTCCGGTGTGTGTTCATTGGGTAGTTTGTATTTCCAGGACAATGCTGCGTTACTTCTTCCCTCCTGCTTTTCGGATCCCAAAGGACGATGTTAACAGCATGACAGCTGAGGAGTTGGTGTCCTTTCCTTTGGTGAGATAGATAATA
Source organism: Etheostoma spectabile (assembly GCF_008692095.1). NCBI lineage: Eukaryota > Metazoa > Chordata > Actinopteri > Perciformes > Percidae > Etheostoma > Etheostoma spectabile. The sequence goes on from NC_045737.1 coordinate 8,624,903, forward strand.
CGTGGTTTAACAGATTAATCCTTAGGCTAGAATAAACTTTTTTTATTACTATTACATTGAAAGCAAAAAAAGTTTACATTGAAAGCAATAAAATGATTAGAGAATGCGGAACTCTGTCTGGGAGTGTGTTGACTTCTTACTATTGTTTTCTTGCCCAGAGTATTGAGTGCTTGTGTTTTTCCTTTATTTTTTTGTGTTATTCCTCTATTTAGAAAGAGTATTTCCAGCAGTACGAATCAGGTCTCCAGTCGTTGTGTAACTCTTACCAGAGCAGGGCTGACGCCAGGGCCAAAGCTGTGGAAGAGAAGAGCAACAGCAACGAGGTCAAACTGAAGGAAGCAGACGAGAAACTACAGAAACTACGAACAAACATTGTAGCACTCCTGCAAAAAGTTCAAGAGGTGAGACTGCTGTCTGGTCTAAGAAACAGGACCTATTCAAATAATCTAAAAAAATATACCACTCCCCCTTAGTCGTCTATCAATTCAAATCTTTGATATATCTTTTTATTTATTTATTTTTTAAATACAGGATATTGACATAAACACAGATGACGAGCTTGACGCCTACATAGAGGACCTCCTTACCAAGGGTGATTAAAGAAGACATAAACAGGCTGGCAGTTTTCACTCCAGCCATTATTTGCAGACCACTCTCCCAAGGACTCATGCTCATGTGCAGAAGTGGGCAGAAAGGGCCGTTAAATCAGATTGCCACAGGTTTGATCTATGGTTTGGGCCGTTCCAGCGTTCAGTCAGCACCAGTGCAGTGTTTTTGTTCGGGCAGGTTTTCTGGTGTTTCTACATTGTTGGGTAGGCTGTGGTTCTCTCCTTAGTCCTTTTTATATACCTGCTCATATATGTTAATCTATGTTTAAGCCATCCTATCCTGATTAACCATTGAAATAATTTGTGTAGGTTTAATACATTTATGCTCCCTTTTATATACTGTAGTCGGGTTATGCTGTGACATACTGCAGACTTTATTTGTTCCTCCTTTTGGTCCATCATCAGGTGAGAATTGGACACACCAAGTGACCGGGCTGTGCTCTGCATGTCCTTAAACGATCACTTTTATTTTTGTACACTAAACACATGAGTGTTGCCCATTACCTTCCTCCATGCTGGTCTAATGAGCAAACAGGTTCATATTTTACATTTGGGTGGTGTGCCACACCCAAAAACAAGAACAACTTACTGGGTTTTATCAGTATGATTATTCCCTTATATCCCTCCACATTTAAGCTACAACTGTTGTGTTTATTTTTGGAAGAAAAAAAAAGCTCATTTAAATGAAAAAGTTGTGTGTTCATAATTATTCAGAGCCTGTGTCCTTCCTTTTCAACATATTTTTAACATGTCATGGAAATGTTTTAGTAATCGGTGCATGCTTTCAGTCTTTTTGTTCCTGGAACAAAGGATTCTGTATTTTTGACAAATCTTTACTTAGAACAATAAAACAGGTTCAGAAACACCTTTTTGATAAATGCATGTCTGTTATTTTGATACACCATGTCTGTAAATGCAAAATAAAATATTGGTTGTGGGAAATTGACATTTACAATTATATTTCAGGTAGTCCTCAGTAAAAGTACAAATCATAATTATGAGTTTATGTAAATACAACTCTTGAAGGGACACTTCACAAAACGATTTAAAATCTCAGTAAAATTAGTTTTTAGTGAGAGATTATAAATCCGCACAGTTTGGTGCTCAGGACATTGAAAAATGTATTTTATAAAAACTGTTTACAGTGTTGTGTATGGATTATTCAGAGTAACGTGCACTTGAATGAGATAATGTCTATTTCTCTATTGTACATTTTCAGTGCTGTGTATAAGTGAAATACCATTTTAACTCAATTTTATAGACATATGTCAGAAATGTACCTTAATATCATGGGTATGAGTATGTTAATGTTTTATGTTATTTGAGTGAACGGAGCCTTCGATAACAACAGGACCTTTATTTTGAAGGAGAAGGTTTACAGCTGTGGTGAATGTAAACGGTGCTGGACGGAAGGTAGAGCTCATTTTCTTTCTCCCGTCAATGAAGCTTCTTCGCACCTTCGACACGCTGGAAGATTCCGAGTTATCAAAGCGGTTATCAATGTCAACTGGCTAAAAGTGATTGGTAATGAAACCGCATCGCCTTTACCTCGTAAGCTGGCTAACTGCAGTTGTAATTGTTGCATTGCTCGGGTTGCAGAGTGCACACTAAACTCCGCAGTTTGATAAAGAATTGAAAGAGTAACTGTCAGATTGGCAACTTGTTGCCTGTATTATTCATTAGACTAAACGAAATAGCCTAAGGTAACTAATATATCTGCTGAAAAAGGACAGCAGCGTGAAATGAACTTTGACCCACTTTAGGGATCCCGAGTATGTTAGCTTTCCAACTAGGTTGCTTTCAGTAAAATTTAGCTGGACATTTTTTAATTAATAAATAAATAAACCTGTTTATTTGGTATGGGGTGTACCTTAAACCGGTTAGTTTTTATGATCGTGTGTGTTTTAAGTTATGGGCAGAACTAGAATTGTCAGCTAGAACTAACATGAAAATAGTGCGGTTATGTAAGTTATAGCTACATATTTAATAGAAATATAGACAGTAGACATTCTGTTTTAAATATGCTAAATGTCAAACATTTGTAAAAAAAAAAAAAAAATACTAAGATGGCTTCCACAAGATTTAGCAGGTTAAGGTGTAACTGCGCTGCTTTCCTGACAGTGGCGCATTCAGAACACGTCATTTAGAGCTGTCCAGGAGCCTCAATATCGGTTCTTAGAGTCCCCAAATTGTTCATTATAATAGGCTGAACTAGGGTTGGAAACGTTTGTAAGTATTCTATTATAGAAAGGGATTACATCACAAACATATTGTGTTTTATATTGGAATTTTGTTTTTAAATATATTTTGGATTTTAAAAAATCTTGTAAATTCCTGAATGACTAAAAACCAGCCATTTTTTCCTCTCCCTACTATGTTCACACATTCAATTCATCTGTCGGCACTGCACTGATGCTCTTTTCTCAACTCAGACTCCATGTCGTGTGCTCAGCCCTCATGCCCCGCCGCTCCAGGGTGTGGTGTGGTGTTCCTCCTGCGCTCAAACACATCAGATCAGCCAGTGTAGCTGAGCCGGGCACGAGAAGATCTAATGAAGAACAACTCTGGGAGGCAGCAGGGTACCTGCCATTCTCCAGAGCCAAGATAGGATCTTTCTTTCAGGAAAGGCCAGTGCTGAAGAACCCATTTCTGGAGGATGCCTTGCTCAGAGGATACCTGAGGAGACACCTGCCCCAGGAGGTGAGGAGGGAGCACAGCTGTGCCTTCAACTGCTGTTGAAAATATATACTTTGCATTAGCTGAGATCTTGTTCATGATCTATGTGACCGTGTGTGTGTATACTTGTTCACAGGCAGCTTTCTCAGACTTGTGTGCATTTGGAGAGCGTGTGGCAAGTGAAGTGGACGACTGGGGTAGAGAGTGTGAGGTCACTCCACCACGTTTGGTGCACTTTGACCCCTGGGGCCGCAGAGTGGACCACATCGTGACCTCCCCGGCTTGGAAACGCATGAAAGACCTGTCCGCACAGGAAGGACTGGTTGCCATTGGTTATGAGAGGTCATTTGGGGAGTGGAGGTTAGGAGAATGTTGAAACTTCCTTTGTCAGTTTAGCTCACGTGGCATATTTCAGTTCAGTAATCCTTTTTTGGCGGTTTCTTATAGGATAGGTTGTTTGAAATGTGTGTGTGTTTGTGTGTGTGTGTGTTCCAGTCGTGTGTACCAAATGAGCAAGATGTACATCTTCTCTCCCTCCTCTGGTCTCTACACCTGTCCTCTGGCAATGACTGATGGGGCCGCTAAAGTCATCCAGGTGAGTCAGAAAAACAAAATTATTTGGCTTACATTGTACTACTGCCTGTCTTAAACCAACACCACCATTATTTTGGAACAGTAGCTTCATTTCCAATCATGTATGTAACCAGATTATTGTTGGTTTTGTGCAGTTCTATACCAATGTAAACGGGAAGCCTGGTTTTTCACGTTTTATACAAGGACACGTGCATGGCCGAGACAGTAACGTGACAGCAGTGCAGCAGGATGAAAGAAAGATCCTTCTTTGTAGCTGCATCCAAAATTAGACTACCGCTGAAATAGTCTAAATCTGCATTTCCACTGCTGGAAAGTAGACTGTTTTTAAAGATTAGACAAATGCTTACAGTCAAGAAAAACTCTGCTCTGCAATCTTGTCAAATCCTCTTAAAACACGTTTCAATTTGCAGCAGCATCATATATCAATACATTTAAAATGCCATCTGAAGTGTATAAACAGGAAACATGTAGTTGTAGCGAGGGAAGAAATATGAATACTGTACAGCTGCATGTAAACATAGGTGTACACGTTGTTGTTTTAACCTGATTTCTACCTCTTTTTTTTTGTTAACACAGTAAGTGATTTTGGAGCTGTGTATTTGAAGTCCATAGGTGTTTCATGGCCGGTAGATGAAGCTTTCGATCGATTGACCACCCGTCAGCCTGAACGTTTCTGGACGTCCGGACAGTGGATGACGGAAAGACAGGGAGGATCTGACGTGGGTCAGTTGTGACAATCAATGTTTTCTTTCCTGAAACAGTATCAACTTCTGCCACACAGGTTTAAGGCTACAGTACAACATTGGCTACTGGCTGTATTTGAAAGGGCTCATTACAGTTGTTAAGATTTCATAAAGAAACAGTTCAGGAAATGTTATTAAATCTTATACTATCCTCTTATGTCTCAGTGATACTTAATGTTACTGGAATTATCTGTTGAGGAAATGTGATTAAATAATCACACAGTCTCTGCTTTTTGGCTTTGTTGGACTATTGTAATGCATGAGTTGCCTGTCCCTGTCCTGCATCTCCTCAGCCAGTGGCACAGAGACGGTGGCTGTTCCCCAGACAGATGGTTCATACAAACTACACGGCTTCAAGTGGTTCACCTCTGCTACAGACGCAGACATGACTCTCACGCTGGCCAGAGCGCAGGACAGAACGGGAGCAACCACACCGGTACTGCTGACATGCTCTAACAACAGTCATCGCTCCTCTTGCATGACTTCATTTCCTTGCTATACGTGTGTGCTTGTCTCCGTCCCACAGGGCAGCAGGGGTTTGTCGTTGTTCTACGGAGAGGTGAGTAGAGATGAGGATGGACGACTGAAGGGTATAGAGGTTCAGAGACTGAAGGACAAGCTGGGCACAAGACAGATGCCGACTGCTGAGTTACTGCTGGACGGCCTGCCGGCATACAGGGTCAGTTACACATCATTATGTATTACTGTGATGCAGATCTATATCTATGCAGATATGATCAATGCCTGTGTTACAGCGAAGCCACACTGGGTTGCATACAGCTCACTTTGCTCAAAACAAGACACTGTTAATATGCCTTTTCCTTATGATTTTATCTTTTGGTTGAGGCAATGCCAATCTGTTTTGACATCAAATAATATCTCCTCTCTCTCTCTATCTCTCCATCTCTCCATTTACAGCTATCAGAGGAAGGGAGAGGTGTGGCCTCCATTGCTAACATGCTGACTATAACCCGGATCCACAACAGCACGTCTGCAGCAGCCGCTATGAGAAGGCAGCATACTGCTCACAATGCACTGATTTCTAAGAATATGCTATGAATAAGCTGATTAATAATGTGTGTTTGCGTGTTCACAGGGTGGTCCAGTTAGCTCGTGACTATGCCACTCGCCGCACTGCCTTTGGAAAGCTTCTTAAAGACCACCCGCTGCACATGCAGACTCTCGCTAGGATGGAGGTGAGCTGGCAGGGGGGTGAACAAACTGCACAAACTCAATACAAAGCTTCCCATCATGCCTCACCCATGCCTGCTTCTGACATGGACAGGTGGAGACTCGTGGAGCGTTCCTTCTGGTGATGGATGTGTGCCGTCTGCTGGGTCGAGAGGAGAGCGGCATGGCAACGCAGCTTGATGCACATCTGCTGCGTCTGCTCACTCCTGTGGCCAAACTGTACACTGGGAAGCAGGTGCGTGGCTCGCACAAATGTGATCAACTGTTATCTTGCTGTTTCGATGCTGACCCTTACCGTCTTTGTTCTGTTTGGTGTCAGGCGGTGGCCGTGGTGTCAGAGGGTTTGGAAAGCTTCGGTGGCCAGGGCTACATTGAAGACACCGGGTTGCCTGGTCTACTCCGCGATGCACAGGTGAGGTCAATACATAAAAACCAACAGTGTTTCACAGTTTTTGCAATTTTGAATCTTACCTGTCTCTTTCTTTCTCAGGTGTTGAGTATATGGGAAGGTACCACAAATGTTCTGTCTCTGGACGTGCTGCGCTCTGTGGCTCGTAGCTCAGGAATGGTTCTTCACGCTTACTTCACCCATGTCAAGGTACGGGGCCGGGGAATGAGCCCGTCAGACAAGTTCAGTAACTCATCTCTGACAGTTCAACAGAAATGTGATTTGCACTTGTTCTCTTCTCCTTGCAGTCCCTGCTTGCAGGTGCATCAAATGTGTCTTCATTGTCCCCGGCGGTGAGAGCAGTAGACGCTGCTCTCTCTGAGCTGGAGGACTTTGTTCAGATAGCAGCTACAAGAGCACCCGGCTACCTGGAACTAGCAGCCAGAGACCTGGCATACAGCCTGGCTCGCATCTACACGGGTCGGTACCACCATCACACATACACTCTTCTCCCGTAAAAGAGTACATCACCGATTTAGCATTGCACTCAATTTTCTACAACATTGTTGAACTCTGGATAGACCGTAGAAAACAGAACCATCTTAATTTGATGCTGCAAAACCCAAAGATATCATCTTTTTATTCCATTCATCCTTCTTCCCTGTCATGAACTGGCACCTACATTACCCATACCCACAATGCAACTCCACCACCACCAGCAGTTTGGTCAGAGCAGAGTGATAGAGAAAGACAGTCTCTCTAGGGCTCTGGGTCAGAGCTTTGGGTGTGTCATGCTTGTAGTGGCTAATTTATCACAGATCTTTTCGCCTCAAGCAGAGACAAGGAGCGGGCTACGGGGGTCTGTTAAATTCACTTCTTTCCAACTTTACATCCCCGGATATTTTCATTTTGAAACTTCAAAAAGTGACATCACTTAAGACAATGTATTAGACTTCACCCAGCTCTCTCTGGAGCTACAAAATGCTTTGTACAACTTTTTTTTATCTACTCCTGAAAACCAGTAAACAGACTTTGATGTGTAGAATCTGTGGGCGTTCCCCTTTAACTATCTGGATGTTAACAGGTGCTCTACTCATTGACCATGCATGTTGGAAAGGAGCCTCTTCATCTGACACCTATGCGGCTCTCAGGTACAAGAATTAAAAGCAAGGTACATTTACACTTCTTTCAGGTTTAAAAAAAAAAAAAAAAACACAATTTTTCTTTTTCTTTATCAGGTGGTGTGAAAAAGACTTGTGTCCTGTGGTAACTAAACAGGCGAGAGGCTGCTACGATCTCAGCACAGCAGCACTTGATGCTGCGCTGGTGTATGACCGGCCCATCCAAGGCTGAATGAGTGTTCACTGATGTGAGGCCACAGCTGTGCCTCACTCAAAACTCCATTAAGTGGCAGATCCACTTACCGTACCCCACTGTTTTTAAATTGTGTAGATGACTGAGACCATGTATTATTAAAACAAATTAAACCTAGAAATGGAACTGAACATAATACAAAGTTCTGTAGTTCTGTCTATCTGAAGCATTTATGTGATTTGGTAGTTCTGATATTTACTTCTGTATATGAAGTATGTGCAAATAATACAGATATTTTACTACTATTTAGTTTTAGTCATTTTGGCTGTGTCCAAATGATTTTTGGAAGACTGGATGCTTACGCGGACAAACATTCAAGATCACTCCCACAGTTGGGTGTAAGATCAACAAACCACAAATAAACCAGAGCACAGGTCAGTCAGAAGCAAGAGGAGAAGAGGAGCCCTGACTGGCTCAGATAGCAGGAGGGACTGAGTTGTGTGTATATGCTGCCTTCTTGTACTGTTGGAAAATAAAATTCAGCTTCAAAACTGAAAAATGAAAAACAAATTACAAACTTTGCAGTTTTACATAATTGATACACTACCTAATTTTTATAAACGGTACTAAGAATAATTATCTTGTGTGTTTTCTGTGTCATTGTTTTATTGTTCCCAACGGTATATCTTAAAGAGAGCAAAGCATGCTAACAATGCTTCCAAGTGATGTACATCAGGAAAGACATTTGTAAAGAAATTAATAAAGAATATGTAAAATAAACAGCTGATTCATCTTTTTTTTCCTGTGAACTAATCTCTAGATTTCAGTAAACGTTTTCCTAGTTATTCAAATTGAAATTCTTATTTTACGAGAAGTCCTTAAAGGCGGCACACGCCTGGTTGGAAAAACAGTAGGTGGGGTTTCAGAGGTTGGGGTGTACACAATGTACACGGATGTTGAACCTGAGCGGACAGTCTTTAAAAGAGGCTTAAAGAAATAAATCATAGATGTTAAAGTGAAGCTACAACAACGTCAATTTTGAACAATTATGTCAGCTTTTTATGATTTAACTTAAACTGATAGGGCCGGATTTCACGACTGAAACAACCCACCCAGTCCTGTCCACCAGAATGGATGCTGCTCCGGGATAAATTGAATCATGTGTTTAGCCGTGTACCTGTCGCTTCTGCTGGTGTTCTCGTATCACCAGCAGGTCACGTCGGGCTCCCATGTCCTCAGGAACCAGCCTGGTGTCGGATTATCCAGAAACAACACACTACCCATGATGTTTCAGAACAACAACGATGAGGTCGGTGAAATTAGTAGACTAGCTTCCTAGCTAGCTAATTGACATGGTAACTGTCAGTAGAAATTTGATTAGCTACGCGCGCGCGCGTGTGTGTGTGAGAGAGAGTGTGATTGTGTATACGCGCGCGCACACTGTTTAAATGTGCTCCGAGTTCCAGTCTGCAGGGTGTTGTCAGCAGGTTTAACCTGCTGTCACATGATTACTAGGAGACCACAGTCGTGCTCTAAGCGATGTCACGCGTGTTTTAGACTAGGTTACAACCTTTGGTTGTCACATACAGCAAACATCTCCTCTCTGTCCGCGAGCTGCCTGTCCCAGAACACACTGTAAAAAAACAAAAAAAAAAAAAAACGGTGTCTGTAGACAGCCCAGGGTCCTAAAACGGCAACAAAAATGAACTGTGCCCACCTGCACCACGAAGCATACGCAGTGTTCCAGCCAATACCGAATAACCGACAAGAAGGGGGTTGGGGGGGCTTAGTTCTCGGAAGCACAGAAGGGAGTGGGAGGGAGTGGCTAACTAGTCTCATTTTGTTCAAAAATACTTTGAATGTCAACAAGAAGTAGGACCCAATATCACTTAGAACGAATATTATACCACTATAGCACAGTATAAACTGAAATGAAACGGAAAAAAAATAGTTTATTAATCTCTTATTTTTTTCTAAATGGTAGCACTTCAGCATATTGGACGAAGTTGCGTGATTCTTGCAATTTTGGTATTGTATCCACATGATTGAATGCACTTAAGTTGCTTTTGATAAAAGCTTAATTACAGTAATGTAATGTTAAAATGGGGATGTCAGGATTTGAACTTTTTCTAATATGGTTGGCCCTGTCTTGTAAAGGAGCCTTTTGTCTTAGTTTATTTTTTAAACCTTTTTTTATTTTAGTTGATATTTGATGATCTCTGGCAAACTTTACAGTTATTTATACAATTTAAAAACGGCTCTCATATTGTTCCTTTAGGAAGCTTATAATGGCCAAAAAAAAGTTCCAAAGAGGTGTTAATTCAACTATGGGTTTTAGTCACACTGAGGCCTTATGAGTGTTAGTGTTGTACTCAACTCTATATTATCCATTCTCCCCCTTCCTGTTTGTAAATGTAAACATTAGAACCACCTCTAGGCCTAAGGAAGTCCAGAATACCACTGCAAACTATAACCCCAATAATGGATCAAAGCTGAAGGTTATTATCTTTGCAAAGGTAGAACGTATGTCTGAGCTGTTGTATATGATTGCATTATATTTTACAGGTGTAATATTTTACAGATGTTAATGGTATGCATACTTGCTGCATATCCCTTAATATTTTATGTTTGAATCACTACAGCAAATTACCAGCATAGAAGTACTGGATGGTTTTCGGGCTTCTGGGAAAATATTGCAAATCTGATTGACACAACAAAAGATACATACACAATGAGAAAAGAGGAAAATGGGGGTCAGTAGGTACCCACTACACACTCACAGTGATGACTTTAACAATACTTAGAATGTATGAAACATTAACAAGTATAAGTCACTATAATTATGAGTAAGAGATGAATTTATGTAATTTGAGGCATTAGACAAGTAAGTAGAAAAACTTCTGTGTGTGTTGTGTGTGTGTGTGTGTGGTGTCGTGTTCGTGTTCGTGTTCAGTGTGACCTTGTGATGAACCTCAGTGCTGCAGACCGCTGTGCGTTTGTGAAGAACACACCAGACTGTGACATGGAAGATGGCTTCATCAACTACCTACAAGTGGCCTTCTGTCTGCTTCCTCCTAACCTCACACCTCTCACCATCACTCTCTGTGTAAGACCTGTGGGAAAGTGTGTGTGTGTGTGGACAGCATGAAACTGCAGCTCAGCACCAGCTGATTTTTTTTTTGAGGAAGATGACTTTGCTGTGGTAGTATTAGGAATGATCAAATTTCAGATGTAGTCATTTCACTATTTGCTAAATAATGGATTTTTGTAAGAAAGTACAATCTTCCTGAATTTCCCACTTTGCAACATAAAAACTCAAACTGTCACACATTGAAAATACCATTAGGCACATTTTTTTTTGGGGGGGGGGAGGGAGTAAAAGTGAGATTTTGAAAAATCCATCAAGGACAATCAGTGTAGAAAATAAATGGTAATGCTACAGATTAGGAACAATAGGGTTAGTGTAGTCCAACAAGGCCTTGTTTAACAAGGTCTACTTAGTTCTTGTTTGTAGAGCGTTTGACAGACTCAAGCAGCACTTTGGTCTCCTCTGAGTGTGTGTTAAGATAACGGATCAGCCCTTAACTTTCTTCTGCTTCTCCACAGATTATATGGCTGATCTTTTTGTTTATCATTCTCGGACTCGCAGCGTCTAAGTTGTAAGTGTCTCTCATGTTGCCGGTGTCAATATGTGCGTCCCCTTTCATATTAACTGGTTTCAGCTATGGAGAGTGTAACACCATATAACAAGCCCACATGTGCAGACTACACACACATTAATTCCCTCAGTGCAGTCACATGATGATGAGTCACATGACTGTAGGAAGCTTTTCATAATTGTTTCACTTGAGTTGTTAGAGTGTGAGATTTCCTCAAAGGAAGGACAGCTTGTACTGTTGTTTTACCCCAACCACCCACCTCACTTCACACACACTAAACTACAGTAGCGTCTTTACCATCCAGCAGCTGTTTCTTCAAAACAAAACACATTTCTAATGAGCACACTAATTTCTTCTTTTTCACTGTTTCTCCCCAGTTTCTGTCCCAACCTGTCAGCCATCTCTACCAGTCTGCACCTCACTCACAACGTGGCCGTATCCTTTATCTACATCCCCTGTACTTCCCTCACTTTGTTATATTTGTGTACAATCTGTACAAAGTGATCAAACTGATGACTCACCAGCACAGATCTTCTCTCTG
>NC_045737.1:9876616-9958791 GCF_008692095.1 Etheostoma spectabile
TCATTTTGCAAAATCATTTTGATTAATGTCTGTATTTCTGTTGTTGGTGTCAAATAGACAGGAGATGAAAAGCCAGCCCTATACATAGGACCTTCTGACAGTTTTTGAGAGTAAAATCTCAAAGTGTTATTTCAAAAGCCACATTATGTGAGAGACGGAGGCAGCTCAACTGATAGCACAGAAAAAGTAGGGGTGGCACGATTCATGAAAAACCATCCAAACCGGTTCGACGCATGGACAATGTAGCCTTGTGCCTGTATGTGACCTCAGACAGTGGGTTTCATGCGAAAGAAGAGGTGTGGACAAGTTACCGAAAAAACTTACAGCGAAAGACAAAACATTTCAGACCCTCATGCCAGCCTGTACACATTTTAACTTCAAGGTCCGCTGTAACGTATTTTCACTCTAAAGCCGCTGAAGCGGTTGCTGTTTCAATCCTGTCGGCTCTCCGCAGTGGGCTGTTCACACACACATGGATGCAGGAAAAAAAAAAAGATGGCCTGAAATTGAGGAGAGGTATGCTCGTTATTGTAAGTGCAATGCTAAGTTAAAGTCCATAGAGTACTTTATCACACCGTATGAATGTCTGTCCCAGGCCAGGATAGGAAATTAACTAACAATGTAAAGATCGACAAGCCACTGACAGACATGTTCAAATTTGATTAATTCAATATTTTTTTATTTTTTTGCCCTAAATCCACCAGCCATTTTTATATTATTTCAACATTTGCCGCATCCTGAGCATTTTTGGTAGGGTTACTAGGAAGACTCAGCCCAGAGTAATTTTATTCTCCCCAAAACAGGTTTCCTTTTTTTTGTTTAACGTATTCTGACATATTCAAAAAATTGAGTTTTAAGAGTTCCTATCTTTTTCTTTTAAAGGATACAATTTTTGTAAGAGCTACACTATAGCCATATAAATGAAAAGCTTGTTAAAATGGTTGCTGTATCAAACTCACACCTAGCGTTCCTCAACATCAAAATAACTCAACTTGTTTATGTTTAACATATTCTGATTCATTCAAAAGACAGAGCTTTAAGAGTTCCTCTTTTTCTTTTAAAGGATACTCTTTGTGTAAGAGCTACACTAAAGTTGGTCCCAATAATGTGCTAAATGTCAAATCATTGTACATTGTGGATAATTAAGCTATGCTGAAGTATATTTCTGGAGTGTTAAAGATTAAAAGAAAAAACAAAACAAGAACCCAACAGAACCAAAAATCGTGACCCTAAAACCATGACACGAACCGAACAGTGAGTTTTGTGATCCGTGCCACTCCTAATAAATACTGTTGTGCAGGGAACTTTTTTTGTGTGATAAGAGAAAATTAAATATCTAATCCCTCTTCTTTTTAGTTTAAATGTGATAGAAATAACCTTTCATAAGACAATTACTAATTAATATAAGGTGTTGCACCCTTAAAGTAAGGTCAAATATTATCTAACCAAAGGTTATCTAGACACCTCTCTCTCTCATGAGTTAACTCTTATGACATTTCTAATAACTGCAGCAATGAATGAACCTTGTCCTCCACAAGAGGAAATCAAACTTCTGATTTTGATATCTGTTCTGCAAAGTACCTGCCATCAAATATCTTTTGTTAAATAAAACAGGAGGAATCATTGAACATTTTAATATCTGTTGAAGACACAATTGTTCTTCTTTCAACAGATCAGACCTTTTCTTGGATGTTATGAACCCTGAAATATGTTTGGATTATGCATGTGGGGGTATTCTTCAGTGTAGATCATGCATTGACAATTTTGCTGGTCAACAATGCTGTGGAAAGCTTCAGAAAGCCCAAACCCAATGCTGTCTTTGACCAAATTGTAGCTGCCTTTCAGCAAACAATTTGAAAACTGTCACACGACTGCAAGCTAATTTTTTTGCAAAGCAGTGCGGGAGTAACAGCTGATTCCTACCAGCAGCAGCCACAGGCACAGCTGGGTATTCTACTCTTATTTAAACTAGGAGTTTGACTGATAAGACAAATAAGATAAGATATTACGTAAGGCTGAAGGGCAGTTTTCTGTAAGAAATCTTGAGGGGAAACTAGATTAAACACATCATAATAATCTCAGATCAAACACTTTGAGTATGACTAAATTAACAAGCAACAAGGGATTATTTATAATGCATAGCTGCAATCATTTCTCTATAAGGCCTGTGAAATAAAAAAGCACTTGAGCAAACATGTCATCTGATCCTTCGTAAATAAAAGAATCTTCCAAACCCTCCAGGTTGAACCATGTTGCTTAACACCTTGCAGTGATGTTTTGAAGCCTCTCCCCTTCGTACCTCAATATTGTTTTTGTGAATTGCAAAATTTTGCAATTCACAAAAGGTTGCAAAATTGCACCTTCTATTCCAGTAATTGGCTTAATTAAAGAAGGTTTGATAAAGTCCATCCCCCCACTGGTTTGTTTTCCATAATACTGAATACTGTTGATTAATTGCCTTTTTGCTTTAGATTGAAGGTTGAGGTGTATGGGCAGCTTAGGTGTGCAGCATTCCTCAAGCATACCAGCAGATAATGGCGTTTAAAGGGGTGATAGAATGTAAAACCAATTTTACCTCATCACAGTAAATAGGACATACATAGAACCTCAAAATCCCATTGACACCTCTAGCTTCTGAAAATCTCACAATTTGAGCAACTTTCCGGCTGCCAGACCATTACTCTGGAAATGTATTTCCGTTGATCCAGACTACAATTTGAAACGGGCAGATCTCAACAAAGCTTTTGTGGCAAACTATGTGGCTCCTATGGCTAACTGCAAATGTTGTCCGACTGTGTGTTGGAGTTCAGGCCCGCTGTGAGCTAGATGGATCTCCGTCACGGCCGGCACTACATACCTAAGCAAAGTCACCGTTTCTTGGTTACTGGACTACCAAACGCCACTGTCCTGACCGAGCTCCAGGGCCCGCAGATCGCTGTCCCCCCCCTCCTGCTAAATGGCCGGTGTGTTTGAGTGAGAACGCGGTCAGCGAGCTTGTTACGCCCGCAATCTCTTACCACAGATTCCAGTTAACCTTATAATGGATATGTTTGTTGAGTTATTTAAACAAACGATCGGGGAACTAAAAACCTCTTGTCTGCATTGTTTCATTGACAGTGCCCAGGCCAAGCTGGATGGACCTCTATCAATGAGAGCTAGCTTGCCTCCTTCAAACGAGACCTCTAAAATTCACAAAAATGCATGAAATTGAAATCCAACAACAGTGTTAGCTAAGCTTTGTAAGACCTTAGGGTAGCTGTAATATAAGTGCTGTGATGAAATTTAAACTGTAAATATACTATAGTTATACTATAAAGTGTAGCTAGCTAGCCGCAATCTTTTCCCATAGGATTGAATGGGACACTATATAGCAGCTAAGGCAACCACTCAAATTCGAGTCATGTGATGTTCATTTTCAAACTGTAAATATACTATAGTTATTCCGGCAGATGGCCAGCTCCGCACGGCCCCGAGCCCCGGTAGTTCAGTAACCCAGGAACAGTGACTTTGCCTTGGGTATGAAGCGCAGCGGGCTGCTGCTGTCGCGTCAGACTGCGTGGAGCTCCTGAAGTCCGACACTCCTTACCAAATTTGCAATTAGCCATCAAATTTCATAAAAAGTTCCATAATTGAGCTTTATATAATTGATTTCTCGCACATAAAAATATCTGAAGTGAATTTAGTAACAAATTAGCAAACAAAGAATGTATAACGTTGCAGTGTCTGAAATATGAGACCTGCTGCATCGTCTCCAATGTATATGTGGTTCATTCAACCAATCAGCGCCCATCTCATCTAAATATTCATGAGCATACCATATTTGGAAAAAAAGCTCTTGTTCTATGTAGGGCCAAATTCACAGGGTAGTTTAGGACCAAGAAAATAGCTTTTTCAGCCCGACCAATGTTACATACCCTATTAGGAGACCTTAAGGAAAAGTGTGAAATACCATATATAATCAATTTATCACCCCTTTAATTGAACAATAGTCCACCAAAGAGGCAGGAAACTGATGGATAAGAAAATGGAAATGGCATATGAAATGAGGCATATATGGGCCTGGTTTATTTATTTATCCCTGCCCAGACTGGGTTTGTTATGAATGACAGCCTGCTTACTCAGGTGGAAGGATATTCACGCATGAGAGGTAGGGAGAGGGAGAGAGAGAGAAAGAGAGAGAGAGAGATAAAGACAGGGACAGTCAGCACAAGAGTGAGAGGAAGATGGAGACAGTCAGCGAGAGAGAGAGAGACAGTCAGCGGGAGAGAGAGAGAGAAAGAAAGAGAGGGAGAGAGAGAGAGAGAGAGAGAGAAGAGAGAGAGAGAAAGAGAGAGAGGAGAGAGAGTGGACGAGATAGAGAGAGAGAGTAAGGGGATGAATAATTGATGATGCAAACTTCAATCAAAATTCAGCCAGTTGGAGTATAAAGCCACAATCTATAGGCTACAAGTGAAAAAAACATTTCAGCCATTATAATATGGATTTTGATCTATGACATCTTTGTTTAAAATAACATGACTCAATTTACAAGACAAATCTTAAAAATATATAATTCAGTAACTCCATAAACAGAAACAGAAAAGCAAAAACAAAGGGCAGCGTAAGATCAAACTATGGACACCATAGATAATTTGGACATCTTCAAACAAAGTAGTCAGGAAAGATGATGTGAAAGATATTAAATAAATAAATATATGACATGATGTAGTGTAACGCTGAAATTGCTGAACCCAGCTTCATTGATACCCTGAAACATTCACAAGAATTAAACCCAGAAAAACTGAAGCTGCAAAAGGTCACAAGACCACGGCCTGTTCATCAGCAAAGGAAGCTACAGTGCTGATGTCCGCTGCCTTGAGATCAATACGCCCCATGCAGTTCCTGTATGTCACCTCAGCTCGACTATAATTGCTCGGCCTTGACTTCCAAGCCATTTCACTGCACATAAACCAGCCTTGAACAGAAAAGCCTGTATATCCTACTGACCAATATTCCCCACGGGGACCTGCATCAAAAACTTGAATATTTAATTGCTCTTACTGAGAAAATAGATTTTTTTCTGGATCTAAATGCATTAGTGCAGTGATTTTTTTGTAAACCTATACCTTTAACACTTCATAGCCATGGGACTGCATTGCCACCCCCAAGGTTACAGCGGACACCGAGAAGTAATTAAGATAAAGTTAATCGAATGCAGTTATAGTTCAATAAGCCTGTTTAATTGAAATGACTAGGCCTGACTTTGACTTCTAATGTTGAGAATAAAACATAAAAACAGTAATTGAATTTCACTTTCAGCTACAGAAATGGATCAAGTGGTCAGTGGGTCAAGCTTTGGGGGAAATAGCTACCTGAGCCAACAGAGACTGTTCTAACAATATATTTATGTCCAACTAACACCACCACAGACATAAACACTCAGTCAAAGCACAGGAAAACAATGGCTGTTCTTTATGGTGAATATGACCATTCTAGGAAATGCTTCACTGATTTGAACTCAGCTCACAGAATGCATTTAAGGCAGAACCATTCAAATTAGATCCACATTTTTGTGGACACAGATACTATATGTGACATGACTTGTTTTTTTGCAAGGATAGTGAAAACAGTGATGTAAATATGATGCATGTGGGAGCTATGGGATCTAGTCCAGAATTACAATAACATCATGCATAAGTGACGAGCAAAGTTGCCACTGATAGTGACATTGAATTTCATGCCAATGAATCCTAACGTTACATGAAAGGAGCCAGTTGAGGTGGTTCAGTTATCTGGTAAGGATGCCTCCTGGGCGACTCCCTAGGGAGGTGATCCAGGCACCTCCAGCTGGCAGGAGGCCCCGGGGAAGACACAGGACTAGGTGGCGATATTATATCTCCAACCTGGCTTGGGAACGCCTCGGGATCCCCCAGTCGGAGATGGTTGATGTGGCTCGGGAAAGGGAAGTTGCTGGAGCTGCTGCCCCCGCAACCCGAAACTGGATAAGCGGATGAAGATGGATGGATGGACATCACATTGACCATTAAGCAAATATGCACGGACATCAATACATTAAACAAGTCCATAAGAGGGGGTGCTGACGGCATCATAGTGAATAGGAGTGATCGAGGACAACATAAATACATTTACAACCGTTTTGAAAATGTTAATGATTTTATTGTATGCTACCTTTCAAAAGTCACCCTTTTTACTTACATCTATCTTTCAGTATTCTGGGTGGTTTCAGTCGTTTGTGTGTTTTTACTTGATTTCTGTGGTTTTTGTGTGTGTGTGGCTGTGTCTCAAACTGCCTACTTGCACACTTGAAACACTTAGTTTTAAGTATATAGTGTAGATAACACAAAAAGTCAATGCACTAAAAGTACCCTGATGACCCCTTACAAACGGTCAAAAAGTTCAGTGAAGAACGATGGACACTGCCCATACTAAACCTGCGCCATCTTGACTACAAAGCAGAAAGGAGAGAGACCAGGGACGTTGACCAGCAGCTGATAAGACAAACGCATCGCGTGGGTCTGGCTTCTCCCGGATTTCACAACCGAGGTTAATGGCGGACAAATGGCAGCTCGTTTGGAATACGATCTCCTTTATTATAAAAATAGTTTACTGAAACATGTTTCTGAAAACATTTTACGCGAGAAATCGGCCATACAGTTGATGTCTGTTTTTGTATCAACAAAGGTCAGTTTAATAGATTTTTGTCAGATTTTGAGAAGCGCCGAGTGTGTGTGTGTGTGTCTGTGTCTGTGTGTGTGTGTGTGTGTGTGTGTTGCATTATTCATTTGCATTCATTGTGTACAATACAGTAACTGGCAAGGTTTTGTTGGTTTGTTTTGATTTCCCAAACCTGAAAATTAGCCATCTTAACATTTTTAATTTTTACTAGTTTTAGCTGCATTAGAGGTGCAGATGGCATCTTGGTTTGTCAGTTTATTATTCCAATACTGTAGTCCAGAGTGGAATGTTTGTACAACTATTATTTTTAATAGTATTATAATAGTATTATACGAAAGGCTTTAACATGAAATGTGGTACAGATATGCAAGTCCCTAGTGGATGAATCCTGATGGCTTTGGTGTTCCTCCTCATTAGCAAGTCAGATTCCTCACTTGATCATGTCAATCAAATCAATACATTTAATTTGTCACATGAAAATCGCAGAAGGTACAATTTCAATTCCAATGTAATGCCATCAGCTCCTTCAACTTGTACATGACTCATCTTGAAGCAGAATGTGTGTGTGTGTGTGTGTGTGTGTGTGTGTGTGTGTGTGTGTGTGTGTGTGTGTGTGTGTGTGTACAGCTCAAACAACATGAAATCATTTGTTTGCAGAGGGATAAATGATGTGGTCCAGGTTGACAGGTTTAACACCTCAGTGTAAACATGTCATCATAACAGCCTAACACAAGTAGTAGACACAAGTAATGGCATTCATTCATTTCATTTCTTCTTTTTCTACTTGATTGCAATGTTCTATCACCCCCTTTCAAAAAATCGTTAGCACATCACAGTCCATTGCACATTTCCTTTTTATACATTTCTTCAAATGTACATTTTGTCCGTGTGAAAAAAGACAGATTTGTAAAATTCTAGATTTGGGACCAAGGTTGATTAAGTCGCCCTTTTAAATAAAAAAATAAAAAATAAAATAAAAAACTATTAGATGTCAACAGCACCAAGGCAGCAAATGAAGACACTGATGTTTGTCCCTAGAAGCAAACTTGCTCACTGGGATGTCTGCTCACAGACACTGAGCCAATTTAGATTAGCGTCTGTTTCCAAATACTTCAGTATGTTCACTCATACTTCACTCCTCACTCGGGGGAGGAGGAAATAGGGCAGAGAGGACAGTACATACCCACACACACTTGGACTCACATAAAGACCTGGATACTTTAACACTTGACTTTACACTGACACTTTCTTATAATTTATGGTAAATGTCTTTATGCGTTTTTTCGAGCCAAAGGTTTTTATTGTTCTTATCATAACTGTTATTACTGTTATCTTTACAGTGTCTTCCTCTTTTTCTCTCTATACTATATTCTTCCTGCTAAAAAAAAGGATGCTGGAAATTTCAATTTCCTTGCGGGAGTCATCCCAAAAGGATCAATAAAGAGAAGTCTAAGTCATATTCAAACTGTATATTATATTCACCAAAAGAATGTTTGAGCTGTGAATTGACCCATCCCTATTACAGAAACACTATATACCTCCATGACAAAGTTGAGCTGTGCTGACAGACAGTAAATTAGTGTGAATGTGCCTTCCATAAACTGTGTTTGGCCAGTGAGCAATGTTGCATACAGAACTCAGGAAGTATTTTGGCTGGGCTTGAAAAGAATGGTGGAGAAAGGCGGAGAGCACTAAGCTGCCTCCCAGTGGTCCTGCCCTTGATGCTGCGTGCAGTGAAGAGCACAGAAGAGCAGCGCATGTCACCCAGGGCAGAAAGTGGAGGCAGGAGAAATGCAGGTTACATGCTTCATTAGCCAATATACAACTTAGGGCCCCTGACACTTGGCTGCCAGGTGAATTAGCTGTGGATGACAAGTAAGAGAGGAAGGAAGTGGGTGAAGAATACATGGAGGGTTTGTGGAGCGGATGTGCCTCTTTAATTCATTTCTGTTGGCAACAAAAGTTATTCTGGTACTGGTTCCGGATGTGATGTAAAACAACAAAAATGTTATGTTCATAAAATAGCTAGGCAAGTAAATTAAGGCATCCATTACAGTTTGCCTTAGTTTAGCAGTTGATTAGTTTATTAACTGAATGACAGCAAGTTGTAGTAAACTGTGTTATGACAATTATGCATTTAATTTATTTCTGAAACAAAAACAACATTCACTTAGTAGTTCTGTTTTATATTATTTATATAATTTATAAGTGATTTATCGATTCATCCAATAGAAATAATTGATAGAGTTGAAAAGTCTCACTATGGACTGATATGGCCAGTATTCTGAACTCCTGTGTTTTTACTTCCCTGACATTTCATTTATTTGGATTGACTGGTGTCTTTATTTGGGCATGGTGGAGCAATTTGAGCCTTTCACTGAGATTAAGAGCTAATTTGTACACTGAAGTGGCAAATAAGACACACAAAATGTTGAATGCTTCTGAGAATTTGATTACATTTGTGAAAATGTGTATACCCCTCACTGACTGGTCCACCCTGTTCGGTGCCATCCTTAAATCCAGTCTTAAGACCAATGTCTTGACCACTGTTTTTGACCTCATTTACACAGTGTCTTGGCAGATATAGTGGCTGTCCAATGTCAAAAAAGAAGTCAAGAATGTCAAACTACCTCGTGAGATGGGTTGCGATGCATTCGAGCCAGATGTTTAAAAGGTGTAAATACATACACTGTGACTACTTCAGTGGGCAGTTGAAATAGCCTCTGTCCTGTGTAATTATGGCAGCTAAAGGGACAACTAAATGGGGTCTTTGAGTATCCACAAGTATTACATTGCTAAATGGTAGCTTTTATTCTTATTTGTGTGTTTTGTTGCTTTTCTTAAATCAACTTAACTTCTCTAGATGTGGTGCTGCTGGAATTTATTTAGGAGCATCATTTTTACTTAGTGTTACATTTATTAACCACTCCATTCAAAGGTCCTCCTACAGTATACATAGTTCTTTGATTTCAGCAGTAAATTTCACACTCTAAAGTTAATTTCTGAACAACGGAAATGATCTGTGAAGCAGTGGGATTAAAAGTGGCTCGATGTCTCTCTATTTTCTCACTGAGGATTTTTGTGCTGTGGACTTTTTCTCTGTGCTGAAGTTGACTTGACTTTGTACAGCTAGCCTAAAATACACCCATGAGCTGACAAATGTTAGCAGATAGCAGTGGGGGATATCTATAATTCCCTGTCTGTCGCTAAGTGTGATTGAAGACCGTGCCATGGTATAGTTCACGGAGGCCTTCTTTAAAAATATATTTTGGAAACTACTGTGAGAAGAACTTTTTTTTTTATTTCTTATTCCACAATACTTCACAATTTTTTAACGGAACTTTGAGTTCCTCAACACTGTATGCTGCAGAAACACAAGAGTGCCCTTCTTTAAAGACAGTACTGATTGTGATGGTGGCATTGTAGCAAGTTAGAAAGCCCTAAGCTATTGGTCAAATGAATGTTTTATTTATATGTGTACTTCTACCTGCACTCTTTCCTACTACTTGGGTAAAAAGACGTTGAATTGGTAGGCTTAGCGCATAAATCAGGTGTTGACGTTCCATATTTTGTAGTCAAAGGCATGTCTGCACACACACAAAAACACACAAGAATGCACAGTGAGAAATGGGTGTCCTGGGGCAGGGTAAGGCCAGAAAGCATCTTGGCATGGAGAGTGCTGGCCAGGTCTGAATGCGAAGTTTTTGCAAGAGAAATCCATCTTTATAAAATATAGACTTATTTTGACCTTGGTGCAGATACATAGATAAGTCCGAGAGGGGCTACTGAGAAGTTAGGGAGAAAAATACAACCATCCTTTTTTCTCCTTCGATTCATAAATTTATCACAATGCGAGAAGAGGGGCATCAATTATTTACCCCTCGAGACAAGGCCAGTGATAGAGGCAGACGGGAGGATGGAACAAAAGGAAGGAGAGAGAAACGTTTATAGTGTAGTGTTTAGAGCTGGTTAATATATCGATATTATATCGATATCGTGATATGAGACTAGACATTGTCTTAGATTTTGATATCAAAATATCGTAATATGACACAAGTGTTGTCTTTTCCTGGTTTCAAAGGTTGCATTACAGTAAAGTGATGTCATTTCTGAACTTGCCAGTCTGTTGTAACTGTTCTACTGTTTACCTTTACCCACTTGGTTATTATATCCACACTACTGATGATTATTCATCAAAAATCTCATTGTGTGAAAGCACCAATAGTAAACATTACAATGTCGTTAGGGTATTGATATCTAGGTATGCGGTAAAACATATTGTGATATTTGATTTTCTCCATATCGCCCCGCCCTAATAATATTACGAGGGGTCAATTAGTATCACTGAGTGGGGACATTCAGTGAAGGAGCTATTACTAAACTAAGATTTAATGAAAGTTATGAAAGAGGTATGATGTTACAACAGTAAGACTAGACTGTGTTAATCAGTGCACCTGTTGAATCTTTTTTTAATCCTTACAAATCCCTGCATTTAAAATCAGTAAATCAACTTCAACAAAATGTGTTTTAGAGTAGCAAATAACTAACCATCTTTCTGCAGGGGTTGTTGATTTCTCCCTTTCTGCTTGGAGTCAATGCAGTTTTTTTTTTTCTAAAATCATGTTATTTCTCCCCTGCTGTATAAAAAACCTTGAGGAGGTTAATTGGATTGTAATTGGAGTATTCACGAGCATCAAATTAGTTTTTTTATATTCCACTTCACCCAACTTATCGTATTTCACACAACTGTTTATCAAGTGTGAAAGTCATTAAAGCACAGGCCTAATATTGGCAATTATGTGTTTACAATTGTTAATTAAGCACATGATTAAATTTCAAGTGACTTGTTGGGATGGAAGGGCGATATAAACTGTTCCACCCACACTCTTAAGTCAACACCTGTCGTGTTTTTGAACGAGACAATTATACTTTTCTGATGTATTATAAAATAAATGTTTATATTTTTCTACAAAAGTATTAAAAATGTCTGCAGTACAAAACATACAAGCGTATGACTGTGATTCAGAATGTACTGCCATTTCCTTGACAATGTTAAAGCCTTAACTTTGGTTGTTTGCCAGAGGACACAAATGGTAAATCATGAACAGTTCAGCCGCGCTCTAATCCTATTTTAGCAGCCAATCCTGCTGACTTTCTAAATTGGTGTCAGCCCGCACCTGCTGGCACTGCTTAAACACACTTTGTAGGTGTGCTCCACCTCGTTGCTTTTGATTAAGGTCCTTAGGTTAAGAAAATGTCATTTGCACCCCACAAGGTGGCTTGTGGGGCACCATTTCTACAATCAATTCGCACTGTGCTTATGACAGTGACAAAATACCCAGCAACCAGACTAATAACTCCAAGACCATTTGGAATGGAAATATTCTCCCTCCTGTTCCGTTAAAAAGAAAAATGACTCCTCAGTGGCAGCATGGGGTAGCGTTTTTTTTTTCTCCCCTTTTCTTCCTTCCCCATGGAGCAGGGTCTTTGAAAAATTGGGTTATGTGACAGCATCAATAATTCTCTGGAAAATCTTGGTTTCTCGGATGGCTCGTGAGACCAGACCTGGCTTGGAGGTGCCTCTAAAAAGGAGGTTCAACCAAGACGTTGTGGTAATATGACATTACCTACAGTAAATGTGGGTAATTCACCAACATGGTTGCCTGTCACCTCAACTGTTTATTGATGTATCGTATCTTCCCCTTGGACATCATTAATTTCATCTATGAAAGTGAAATTGCTACAGTTGCTGGAAACAGTGACATGAAAGGCGCCACAAAGCAGCACAGTATCTGACTGTATATCAAACAGTGTGAAAATACGCAGCAGTAATGGGACAATTTTGAATGGTTATGAGAGATGTTATCCTGCTTCTCCTAACTCCTGGCTATTTCTCCAATTTCCCCTCTCTGTCTATTATTTATCAGCACATTACCAACCCAGTGTTCTTCTTGCTATTTTCCCAGCATCATATATGATGACAAGGCTGTGACATTTTTATTGGCCGGTTTAGATGTGTCAAATGCAAATAAACCTGGCTGAGTATTCATCCTGCATTTGTCGTCTACTGATTCTTCTTATTACTCCTCTAGTGGCATTCTGTACTCACTTAATCAGTCTTATACAGTCCCCTCCAGGATTTCGCTGCCTTTTTTTTCAGATTGTTGCGGCCCAAAGTGCCTTGCAGGAGCTTTTGTAAAAAATTGCGATAAAAGTTACAATGTCTTTTGTATGTTTGTTGTAATGAAGTTGCGGGAGACAGATAAAGTTGCAAATAGGGCTGCAAGATTATGGCCAAAATGATAACCACGATTATTTTGATTAATATTGAGATCACGATCATTTATCACGATTATTTGTTGATTTGAACCAAAACAAATTTTATTGTCGCATAGGCTATTTATAACTGCTTTCACATCCATATTGTGCTAAATTCCTCTTATGTTGAACTTGTATGTTGTACATACAAACAGCTGCAACACATGTAAATGAAAATTAGCTTAGCTATCTGAAATAAATAGCGTAGGATATACTTTTTTTTTTCTTTTTTTTTTAAAATGTATTTCTGAGAAAGCTCCTTTACTTGTTTTCAACAAAAACTGATTAAAAGAGCTAGCGAGAGAGAGGGAGTGCGATGGACGTATATGCTACTCACAGAGTGACGGTTGACTCATTATGAATGGGTCCAGCCCGGGTCAAATGGCGGGTCAGCAGAGTTACACACGTCGTATGTATGAAATGTCTGTATCGTCACTGCGCTGCATTTTTATGAACTATGATATTCTGGCCATGGGTCACATCTCTTGCAGGTCTCACACGTTATTACTCTACGAACTGAAGTTAGTTGCATTCAATAACTTCTTCTGTGTTTTTCGCCGTGGCGGCCGCAATAGAAGAGTTACCAGCGGAGGTTTTTCTCTCATGCCTAACAAATATACAGCTGTGTTAATAACAATTAAAACTGTGGACAAATGTCAGAAGTGTGGACCGGCGGCCACTGTGTCTCTCCATGTTGCAGAGGAGTTGTGTGTGAGGTGACAGGGGCGGGGCTGCGCGGAGAGATCCAAACACAGGCACGGCTTTACAGAAGAAATGGGTCATGTAACGCAAAATTAAACCATATCGATATAAACAACATTGCTTTGTTTGTGGAGAAGCAGCGGATGCGAGGACATTAGCACCAGTGCAACCTAGGAAAAATGTTAGTCGCATTCTAGAGCCCTGTGAGCTAACAGACACTCACTAACACTGATCACTGCTGTGTCTGAAAAACAACATAGACAAGACAAAGTTGCAAGTTTTTTGCGAGAGTTTTCCTAGTAACCATATCAAAAAGGCTCAGGATCCTACAAATGTTGGTATAATATGAAAATGGCTGGTGGTTTTAAGACAAAAAATAATCATTTATAGAATTAATCAAATCTGAACATTTCTGTCATCGGCTTGTTGATCTTTACATTGTTAGTTAATTACCTATCCTGGGCTGGGACAGACATTCATACGGTTTGATAAAGTACTCTTTGGACTCTAACTTAGCATTGCACTTACAATAATGAGCATAGCTCTCTTCAATTTAGGTCATCCTGTAAGTCTCATCTCCATTTTTTCCTGCATCCACTGTGTGCGTTTTTACTCCGTGGCCCTGGTCATTGGCTCTCAGCGTCACATACTGATATTAATTCTGGCACGAGGGACTGCTGAGTTTGGTTGAAGTCGCAGGAAACTCCTGGACTTATTAACTTATTGGTCAAATTTGACAAAAAGTTGTGGTGATTGGTCAAAATTGCAAGTTGCACCAAAGTCATGGTGATTGGTTGGATTTGCGTGAATTAGCGCAATTGGAACATCGCGAAATCCTGGAGGGACTGTTTACATCGTTAAAGCATGTCAAGTAGAAGTGTTCAGATGATCAAAATCCTACCCAAGTCATACATCAACTGCAGTGCATATAGAATAATGCACAATATTTCTTCAGTTCTGAGGCCTGTGTCAGACTGAACTGCTTTTAAATGCCTTGGAGGCAAAACAAGGAAACAATGAAAAAGAGAAAATGTTTAAAAAATAAAGTATTTCAAGTATTTTTATTAACCCTACATAGTGTAGTGTAGAGTAAATGTCAGTACTACATATTAAAAACTGAATTCTGTCTAGTTCACCTACCTTAAAAGTGTTGTTGTGTTACATGCCTGACACTGTGAGCCGTCAGTAACTGTATGTAACGCACTGTAAAAATGTGACCTATTTAGTTTTTCTCTGTAAGAGGGTACTTTACTTTTCACTGGACACACAATCCCACGTTTTGATTTATTTCCCTTCCATTCTAATGTATCTCTTTGTATTTCATCTTCATACTCTGTGCCCACAATCCCTTTC
Source organism: Etheostoma spectabile (assembly GCF_008692095.1). Lineage (NCBI taxonomy): Eukaryota > Metazoa > Chordata > Actinopteri > Perciformes > Percidae > Etheostoma > Etheostoma spectabile. Next base: position 9,891,665 of record NC_045737.1, read on the forward strand.
TAGACACGCAATCTTCTCTCTCACTTCTCTCGTATTCCACTAAATTCAAATGCTAATCCCAGTGTTGGGACATTCTCTACTGGGCTCCACAGTGACAAAATGCCACAATATATTCTGCCCCACTTTCACCTCTCCTGTCCTCCTCTGATCCTGTCGACTGTTGACCCCGTCACCACCACCCACTCCACATAGCTCTCTCTAATTTCCAGGAATCCTGAGGAGAGTAGATTTTTCTTTTCTCGCCAGCACTCCTCTGTCCATGGGCATGTTATTCCCCCTCCTGCTGGAGGCATTGCTAACAGATTGCCAATAAGCTCGGTGGCAGGCCACGTCAAAGTTTCCCCCCCTTCACCCACCCTGTAATGTCCTCTCTCTGGGGAGGAAGCTTCGGCCTGTCAATGATCCGACTACCTAGGGCTGGGCGATATATCGATATAAAAAATATATCGATATATTTTTAATGAGATATGGAATTAGACCATATCGCATATATCGATATAGTTTAAATTTACGCTGTGATCCTCCAAGCAAGCTACTGCCCTGGCGCTCTCTGCACTGCTCCCCACGCCCCCCGCCCCTCCTCTTTCATACACAGAGGGGGAGGGGCAGGAACAGACACTCTTTAACAAACAGGAGGAAGCAACAACGTCTGCGGAGCGTACGGAGGATGAATCGGTTAGTAAAAGAATAAGCAGTGGCTCAGAAAATTGGAGATGGTTCGGATTCAAAGAATCAGATGAGCAACAAATGCACTTATATGTAAGGAGTGCCATAAACAATTACAGCCAGGGGTCGAAGCACTACAAATCTTTTCACCACCTAAAACAGTGACACAAAATGCAATACGAAGTGTGTGTGAAACTGCGCGCTGCAGAAGCCCCAGCCGCAAGCCATCGACAACCCCAAAAAGCTCCAGCCCCGAAACAAAGTTCACTGCAAACTTCATTTACCCGCGTGTGCCTTATGAAAAGAAAAGTGACAAGCTGTGTACTATAACTAAAGCCGTGTCCTATCACATCGCTAAAGATATGGCCCCTATTGCAATTGTGGAACAAGTCGGATTAAAGAAGCTACTGAAAACGATGGACCCGAGATATGAGCTTCCCAGTCGCAACTACTTGCACGAGAAGCACTGCCACTAACGTACACTGAAGTCAGGCAGAGCCGTGCTGACCGGCTCGCTAACGTCACTCATTTTGCGTTGACCAGCGATATGTGGTCGAGCAGGACATGTGAGTCTTACATGAGCGTGACAGTTCACTTCATTCAAGAGGGGAGATGAAATGGGAGATGAAAACAGCGTGTCTTCAAACAAGTTATTTCCCCCAGGATCACACCGGTGAGCATATCAAAAAAGGTACTCTGTTGTATACAGTATTTATGTTTACATTTTATTTTTATTTAAACAGCTGAGCTTTTATTTATGAAGCAGGTGAGAAACCTGTTAATTATTTATTCATTTGATTTTGCAACTGTTCACTGAAATTGCTGGTTTCAATAAAACTACTTTTGACATGTCATATTTGGCTTTGACTTGTGACTAAACATTGCGGAAAAAATATCGGGATATATTCGTATATCGATATTCAGCCTAAATATATCGGGATATGACTTTGGTCCATATCGCCCAGCCCTACGACTACCCTTAACCCTTTCCCATCTTCCTTACCTCCGCCTCTTTTCCCTTTCCTGTCACACCACCATCCTTCTCCTGCCTTCAGGCTATTCCATCACAGGTTGCAGGTGTGCCACTTGCAAGCATACACACACATGGCCATGCATGCTTGACTGCAAACATGGACGGACACACAAACACACATTAAAAAAAGGTAACACAGAAATTGTGCCCGACATGCACTCACACATACTAAGGTATTTAGGTCTCCTTCTTTGTCCCTCTTCAACATACATCCTTCTTTTCCCCTTTTTTGTTCTTTCTGGCCCTGCAGTATATAGACTATCATATATTTATGACTGATAATCCACCAGCAGCTATGCAGGATGAAATGTCAGGACTGACAGCGAAAAACAAAACCATGTTGGAAATAGAGCTGGGCAATCTTTTGATATTATATCAATATCGTGATACGAGACTAGATATCATCTTAGATTTTCATTATTATAATATTGTAATCTGACATAAGTGTTGTCCTTTCCTGGTTTTAAAAGCTAAATTACAGTAAAGTGATGTAATTTCCTGAACCTACTGGACTGCTGTAGTTGTTCTAACATTTGCCTTTACCCACTTAGTCCTTATATCCACATTACTGATGATTATTTATCAAAAATCACATTGTGTAAATATTTTGTGAAAGCACCAATAGTCAACACTACAATATCGTTATTGTATCGATATTTAAGTATTTTGTCAAAAATATCATGATATTTGATTTTTTTCTAATCAAATCCAGCCGCAGTTGGAAAGTTCATTCACTTGGCTAGACTCAAATTGCAGCCCAAACAGTGTGAGAGGCTGCAATTAGCCAATCTAAAGAGTGGGAAGGGGGGTGTCTATTCTTAGACTTAAAAAACCTAATGACACAAATGCAAATGGTAAGCAATGGATTAAACTATGTGTTATTTCCTCTGTTATGCAAACATCAGCATGCCAAGCTATAGTAGTAAAAGCAAGAGGCGCGTAATTAAATGACTGCATTATTTTCTAGTTGTTTCATTCAAGCATCAATCTAACCACTGTGCTGATTGTCCAAGTATGTTTTTTCTATGATACACGTCTAAACAATCCAAGGGTTATCTTAGAACGTATGATATTTCAATTATATGTCTTATAATTAGGGCTGACTAGCTATCCTGCCAAACAAGAGTAATGCTGTTCCTGGGTGCTAACTACTGCTGACTACCAGTAGTGGTATCAAACAAGACACTGTCACACACTGCAATGGATTGCTAAATCAGACCCAGGAGCAGTAGGAATAAAATATCTTAAAGCAACACATAGGCTACACCCGTTTTCCTCAAGACTGTCTCACTTTTTTAAAAACACAACAATAAAGTATGCCCTCTGAACAAGTTGAAAGATATTACAATCACGTAAAAATTCTACACACTGGCACTTCAATAATGCCAGTTTTGTTGAAAATAAGACCTTGTCATTTCTCTGTTATAAATCCAACCATAAATTGCTCACAACTGTCAAAACAGCAAAGGCCTAAGTTTTTTAAACCAGGTATGTGTAAATTTACGAACACAGTCCATATGAAATTCAGAATATCTGTTTATTAACTACTTTATTTTAATATGATTTTACTACTGCACGTAGTTATGAGACTTTTGTAATACACTGTGTGATGAGGAATATAGTATTGCTATAAATACTTTTGTTATAAAAGCGGTTCATCGAGCCGTTATCTCAAACAAAAAGCATCCCCCCCCCCCCCCATGGTTTCAAATCCAGTTATTGATTGTACAAATGGCCTTCACTAAAATGTACTATCAGTGTCCTGTCACTTCTGGGTGTATCTGCCTCTCTCTCTCTCTCTTCTCTTCAATGATGATTTCATCGTTTAGATTAGCAATTTTTTCAGAATGCCCCGCAGTCTCGCGCACAAATTTGGCTTGGGAGCAAGCGGGCTACCTTTTTGTGTAGAAATGTGTGATGGGTGTATGTGTGCGCTGGTGTAACACAGAGAGCGTTCAGAGCAATTTTCTTAGCTTGACAAACTCATAGTACTGGACTTCAGGGTTTGTATTGACATTTAGGAGGAGAGTTCTTCTATTTTCTTTACTGTTCCGTTTACAAGTGTTTCAATTAAGTGAATTGTGTTCCTTGAAGTGATGTCCTGTTCACAGGGGCATGATGAAAAACATTAACGGGTGGCGGCTGTGCACTGGGTTAGACCCGTTCTCTGATTAAATAAATTAATTTCTCGGTCTTGTGCTGTCACCAACTCCACAACAAATAAACATCAAACTGCTGGGATTTCTCTTCATTGCATCACGTGGTGTGTGTGTGTGTGTGTGTGTGTGTGTGTGTGTGTGTGTGTGTGTCACATTTATTCATGGATCAATGTACATTTCTAAGTCAATCAAAAGGACAGGTGCGATGCAGCTCTTGGCCTACTTCTGAGGCATATGACTATTCAATGTTCAAGCTGCCATATAACAAGCCAAGGAAAAGCAATGAAACGTTTTCAGGGAATCGCACGTCACTGAAGAAATAAAATGTGAAAAAGAAAAATCCCACCTAGTTATTATTTTATCCTCCCAGGTGTTTTTTGCTCAGTTTCTCAGTCAACCTTGATTTGGTTAAATATATCTCGTTTCTTTTCTGCCAGTCTCAAACTCTCACCCTATTTTTTTTTATATATTTCTTTTGTTTTCCATTATCCTTTTGTTCTTCCCCATGGTCTATCTTATACTTAGTGCAATTAACCAAAAGTACCTCTGTGATGGCTGTCGTTACCTGCATATATGAGAAACTGAGCCACTCCATAGGCCTGACAAACAAAATTAAATACTTGCAATGGAAAGGTCACATTTCCTCATATTCTTACTGTATGCTAGCTTGAAAATGTATGCAGAGAGAAATTAATAAGGAAAAGACAACTCCAGGTAGAAACGTTGCTGCAGTATGCATGATCAAAGATAACCCTCTTAGATCAAAAATGCAAGACTTAGCTGCAGTTCAGAGCTTTCTGGGGTTTAAAGTAGAAATCAGCTTTGAAAAATGTGTGACAAATATTTGAGAAATTTTCCGAAATAATGTAAAGACACTCTTTTCCAATGTCAACCCCCTCGATCGGCAAATGCTGATGTTTTCAGGAGAATTTGTTTTCCTTCAGTGTTGTACAAAGAAATGCATACAAAAATATTACCTATTATTCTGCTACTTTACATGATTTTGGTTCAGAAGTGTAGCTGCCATAATTGTGGAAATCGAGATTTTGCATTTGAAGATCTAAAGTTCAAATTAAAAATGAGGAGCAAACTAAAGACAGGAGAGGTGAAGAGTCACCTCAGCACACTGTTGAATAGGGCTGGTATCATTTAAAAAATAACAATACCAGTACCAATATCGTTGTAGTGATGCCGATACCAATAGAGTACTATATTTAATACCCTTTTTATAAGTCATTCAATAGCCCTCATGTGAATGGAAGCATTCAGTTGCTTAAAATACTGCTAGGCATAGATCGGTATGAGATTCTGATGGTATAAAAAAAAAATCAGCAAAAATATCACGATTTCACGGTGTTGCAATGACAGCTATAAATGTATAATTTTTGAAATGTTTGGGTAAAAACGTTTTCTCCATTGAACACAATGTATTCGATTTTTAAACACATTGCACACTGGCAGGGGGATGGATTACTAAACTACACTTTCTGTCCTTAAAAACCGCTCATACCATAGGAACGGTATTACAGAAAATTACATTTTGAAAGTGTTCAAATGTGCGCATCTTTACCACACACCACAGGCTGTAGGGGTTTTACCTGCTGTGGTAATGGGCCAATTATACAAAAAAAAAAAATCATATACCAAATATTGCCTGCCGTGATTGGCTGTGAGCAAAACCGTACAGGTAGGTTAATTTTTTAGATCTGGGTACAAAAAGCATCATATGGAGGTATCATTTAACTGGAGAAGTTTGGGTCAATATCTTAAAAGGTATACACAACCCTAGTGTTTAATGTTATCACCACATGAGTAAGTCTAACAGTAAGTCAATTCCTTCTATAATCTGAGCATTAACTGATGATTTTATATGTAATTTATTACCTTTCCTTCCTATTCCTTTATTACTACTAGTTTTCCTATAGGACCCAAATCAATAATATGCTTACTCTTCCTTTTTCTATTCTGAACTCATCAACTTAATTTTAATGATAGTAGTAGAAAAATAATTCATAGCATGATGCCCAAAGGTGCAGGGGATGGAAATGTTTTTTGTGTTGTTTTTTTAGATTTTTGGCTGCCATTTTCCTCAGAGATGACAGGGAGGAAAACCACTATTGCTTCTTATCATCTGGATAATAGAAAACCAACACGAAGCTCAATGTCATAATTGAGCCATTACTGAGAGCAGATCCTTTTTTGGAGCTAAACTGATTCAGATTTTTTCTTTTCCCTTGATGAAGTACAAGAAATTGCCTCCGGTTTTACTCTACACTCTGTCTTTGAAAAAGCCTTCATCAGGACATGTACTACAACACTGAATACACACACTTCACATATGATTTTATACTTAAGGAACCAAACACATTGAGTGAAATTGGAGTTTGCTTTTTTCTCTGTTCTGAGACCTCATGAGAGGATCATTAAAGGATATAAAAAAAGAAGAAAAAAATGCTTCAGTGACATTGACATTGCATGAGGGTGGCCATTGTAACACCTAATTCTATGGTGGATAAACAAAGTAGTCCTCTTTCATCAAGATGTTTTCTTTCCAGACCGCCCGCCGGAGTCCCGCCCAATCTTCTTTTATCCAAGATTACGACCTCAGGAGAGCTGGCAGGATCAGACGGCTCCTGCTTCGCTTGCATTTTAGCCGCAGTAGCTCGGGTGTTTTCATAGTTTCATTTTTATTGAATGGCTTCATGTTTCTTCATCCCCTCGGGCTCCTAGGGGGCACACACACTTGCTGGTGTTAGGGAGGTTTTTATGCTGACTGAATGAACATGTAAGATCCCTTACAGTGCCAGGGATGACATGTAGACCCCTCTTCACACTCACTGCTGTGCATTTAAAACACACGCACTGTAAGATGCACACAGACACAATTTGCCAAACGCCCCTTGGTACTCTGACTGACAGCAGAGGGCGATGAGAAGGGACAGTGGGCCGATAAAGAATTGCTGCAGGCAAGAGTTTAAATCATAACATTACAGCAACTTCACAGATCCCAGGGCAGACTCCCTCAGGTCCTATACAATATCCCTGGTGCAACTGCCCTCCATTTGCAGGATAGCACATGCAAATACTTTCAGAACCTCAGTGTTAGTGCTGTGTGTGTGTTAGGAACACAAACGTGGTTTCTAAGTAGCATTTCACCAAGAACTGTGCATAAAAAATAACTGACATGTATTGTTATTCGTGCAGGTTAAGTGTTGTAAACAGGCCTGCAACCGCAACATCTGGTGAACTTACAGTAACAAATAAGCCTCCTAACTGACTCGCATGATTGGATTCTTTGAATGTTTCATTGGACCTGAAACACTTCCTCCTCTCCTTGCTCTTGCCAGCTTCTTGACTAAATCATTACATACGAGTCGGCGTACGATCCAGTGCACAAGGTGAGGTACTTTGCTCTCGAGCCATTTCTTCCTGGCAGATATTGATGCAGACACTTTGCTTCACATTAACCTCAGCCTTTATCCTCGCATTACAATGTTAATGGTGGGATAAAGTAAATAAATAAATGAGTTATGTTATCCCATAAGCAGGGAACTTATGTTGCAAACACCATACTGTAGAAATTATGTTTCAAGTTATGTTGTGTATAGTGTCCGTACAATTAATCGTTAATTAATCACGATCTCGATTCAATTTTTAAATAACTTTGATTTTTTTTTTTATGACTTTTGATTCTATCTAATTTCATAAGCCAACTGCATCACAAGCACCACTACTTTCTTCTGTGAGTTTTAAACAAGACTATATAAAATATGTTGTTAAGTGCTGCAATGCTCTCCCTTCTCTTCATTGAAGCCTCTATGTTTACAGGCTTGTGGTGATGCGCAAGGTGTCAAAAGAAATCTATGTTTGGTACTGCCATTTTGTTTTGTCATGGTCAAAAAAATCGTGGCAGAGAATTGTGACATCAACTCTAAGCTAAATTAAAGCTGCAAGCAGCGTTGGACGGGCCCTCGCTAATGTGCGCGCGTTGGGGTTACTGGCAGACGCAGCTACTTGCAACCGTTTATTTGTGGGGCTCTCACTTGCAAATCGTCACCATTGCCACAGGGTTTCTCCCCTAGCCACTGTACCCTCCCGATTTAACCCACGTGGTTGTGGGGTTGCCTTCTTCCTCCTTCCCAGCCGTTGTGGTGGTTCTCCCACCAACATCTTCCACCTGCACCGCTGTTGGGGTCTTCACTATTTACCCATAGCTGGGGCTATTTACCCATAACTGGGACAGTGGTTGATGGGCATCAGGGCGTTTCCACTCACCAATGGGCCTGCATGCCGCGTCTCTGGGGCCCACTGCTGCTCCGAGAGCAGTAGCTGTAGCTGGAAGCAGAGAGTGGGGAGCAGAAGTAACATGCAACATGTAGCATGCACTGACCACAAGCTCTACTACTCCAACACAACTGCACTGATGCATCACACGCCCTGCGAGCAAACACACACACACACACACACAGACCCAAACACACACAGATCCGCACACAAACAGACAGATAGACACACACAGACAGACAGACCGACACTATACCAGGACAAATGCATGTTCTCTTCCTCAGCCAGGCAGAAGCTTTTTGTACAACTTCTTCTTTGTTGGCTTTTGCATTATCTGGCTTTGAAGATATACCAGCTGGGTCCTCAAGGTGCTCTCAGTCCTCTCCCACTCCTGCTCTTTTTTCTGCTGAGTCAGCTTCAGGCTTTCTGTGGCCTGAAGGAAGGAGGATTTTCCTCCTTCCACTGGTTGAGATGACTCTCCAGCTGATGTTCATACTTTTTCTCAAGAGCATCCATGAGGTTCTTGTTGTTTTGGTCCTGCATCTCTAGCTTGGCTCTATGGGAAGCCTGGGATCTTTCCCGTATCTCCTTTGCCTTAGTCTCCTGTTCTAGGAGAGCTTCCTCCATCTTGCTCAATTTATCCTTCAGCTCCGGAGCTTGAACCCTTTCCATCTCCAAAAAGCTCTCAAACTCTAACTCCAGGTTGGTCTTACTTACCTTGAGCTTCTGTCTCTCTTTACAAAGCTCCATCTTCTGAGTCTCCACTTTCTTTTTCAAGGCCTCCTTCTCTCCCTTCATCTGCTCCAATTCGACCTTTAGGTCTTCAGTAATGGAGAACTGCAGGTCCCTTTTTGGGCTTTTCGCAGCCTGTTGCTGATTTTTCCCAGCTGGGATTTCAGATGCTCAGTTGCCCTGGGTGGGGAGGGGACAGCAACTGAATTTTTAAAGTCACGGGATCCCCTCCTCCTCTTTCTCTGACCCAACTGCTCCCTCTCTCTTCTTGACATTGAGGGACCCAAAAAGTCCTCTCGGATGTCAGGTGAACCCCCCCAATTCACATTGGGTGAGCTTTGCCTGCCCCTTCATCTAAACTCCTTTTTCAAGGTAACTGAATAAAAAGGGTTTGGGTTTTAATCTCTCTGGAGTTAACCCCCTTTTTTCCAGATTTTTTTTCCCCGGGGAAATGTCACCTTTTGGATTATCCAGCAAATACCCCTTGATAAAAACTCTTTTGTAGTGAATGGTTCAAAACTAAAGTTGGGTCCCAGTATTCGTGTGTTTTTTATACGACAACAACAAAAACGTATTTATGTTTTCTCCAAAGGGTTTTGGGTTCTATTCCGTTCATCTTAGATTCTATTTTTGCTATGGGCCCATTTTTTTTATGTTTGAATACATATGAGCAAAGGGTTTCTGAGATTTCAAAAAATTTGGGGAAAGAAAACTTTCCAAATTTGAAAAAGGGAAAAAATTGGGGATACACCAACTATGCCCATTGGGGGCGTTTTTTTTTTTCTTACTCCTTCACCAGTGCTCTCAGCAATTATTATTTTTAAGATGTCATTTACCACAATAAAAAAAAAATATTAATTAAATAAAAATATAATAGGGCCCATAAAAATTTATATAGTTGATTGTAAAACAATAAACATGATCTTGACTTGAACTACAAGTAACGTGTAGCCAATGGTTACTTTTATCCATACTCACCAATTGCTGCTTCATGGCTGGTCCATAATTAAACATTTGCTTTTAGAATAATCTCTGGTTTAATTTACGGGCTCCCTAGCTGTCGCTTATCAATTGTTGCGTCAAAAGTATTTCATTGGCTACATTTGAAACATTACTAAAGTACTCTGTAGCCACCAGGTTGGGCAAGTTACTTTTAAAAAGTAATAAGTTACAGTTACTAGTTACTTCTTCCAAAAAGTAACTAAATTAGATACTCAGTTACAAATTATAAAAGTAATTAAAGCTGCAAGCAGCGTTGGAATGACAGGGGGAACTCCCTGCTGAGTTCAATGATACCTCACACAAGACTAAGGCTGAATCCCATTTCTCCATCTTACCCCTACCCCTTGGCCCTTGAAACCAAGGGGTAGGGGTAAGGGGTGAAAACATGATCACAAACCTCCAAGATGGCGTCTCTGTCTGTTGATTGTGTGGGTTTGGACAACAGTGTGTGTTATATATTTTATAGTTATTTTAGGTTCACTTTGGTAGTGCAGAGTACTTATCTGTGTAGTACTTAGGTTCGTTTGCAATACAAATGTGTATACACATGCATCATGTGTACATATACATACATATACACCATGTATACATGGTGTGTGTATCTGTTTCCAGTTATCACCGTTTTGAATGGCATTGATGTTCACAAAACATTTTGTTGACAAAATCTGTCTTTATTGGTGATAAATGAACATAAAGGCAAAAACGTTACATAAAATAATGTTACAGAACCATTATCAACTATTAGAACCATAACTAACATGTCGCACACAATAAAAGGCTTCAAATGTGTAAAACTAAAAAATACAAACAAGACCACAAACAAACAAATTAACTACAGAACAAATTAACTTAAATCAAGGCTGAAGACCTTTCTTTTTGATGCTGCCTTTCTTTAAATGAATGCTCATTTCTTTAAATTTCTTATGCTGCACTGTAACTTTTATTTTTGTGTTTTATGTGTCCTAATGTTTCTATTTTGTTTTTAACTGTCTATTCATGTGTTTTATTAATTTTTAATGTTTATGATTTTTAACTGTTTGTACTTGTGTTTTATCTGTTTAACTGATTTCGTGTAAAGCACTTTGAATTGCCCTGTTGCTGAAATGTGCTATACAAATAAAGCTGCCTTGCCTTGCCTTGCCTAGCTGTTCTGATATTCCAGACCAGTCTGGAGCCTTTTGGCCAGTAACCCCCCCTCACATATCATCAGTGTCCCGTATCAAAACCCACAACAACATACAAGTGCATGAACAATGAACAGGAATTAATTACAGATTATTACAATAATACAGTAGGCTACCAATGCAATAATGAATGGGTACAACATGAACATATGAATTAGGAAACGTCTGCTCGTTTTCAGCCCCAAACTGGATCAGCTGCTGTGTCCTCCTGTGTGATACAGGGCGGTATATGTTAGGCACGTAGCAATGTATCGTAGACCGTTAATATATATATATATAGCTATACAATCTATGCGATGTATACAGTCCATTCAAGGTAGAAATATGTGGGACTGTTGTGCAAATCAACGTTAGCGTTAGCGATTAGCGTTAGCGATTAGCGTTAGCGATTAGCATTAGCATTGCAAGCTAGCGATTTAAAAAAAAGTTTCAGTTAGGAACATGGTTGCAAGTATACATGTACAGGACTGCATAGACCACAAAACAAGACTGTCGTAACTTTTTAATCAATTATTTAAGCCGAAAGTACTTACATTCATGAGTCTCTCTGGTAGACGGGCAGCCATTGATTCCTGTGTGTTTTCTAGTGAGGTCGCATCCACACTAGGTTTCAAGGGCTATACAGCCCTCGGTCTATCCCCTACCCCTAGCTCGTAATACGTATTGGACCAGCACTAAGTGCCGCGTGAACGCGCAAAAGCTAGGGGAAGGGGTAAGGGGTAGGGGTAAGGGGATTCAGCCTAAGTCATACAGTTCATAATCTGTGAAAGGGGGCGTGGCCAATTATAGGGGTGCGGGTCAAACATCACCATTGAAGGAGGAACTCTCTGCTGAGTTCAATCACGCCTCACACAAGACGGTACCTTAAACGGTTCAAATGTTATGGAAGCGTGCGTGGCCTTGGTGGGAGGGAGTGGTAAAGTAATTCAGTAAATCACAGATGCACAACCAATAATAAAGTACTCTTGGTGATTGTGGGACATTTAAAGCAGATATGACAACGTGACTGTAGTTACAGCCACGTTCTTCTTCATCGCTAAACACTCAAAATGGTCACCATGCCACGCCCACACCGTTTGACGAAAGGTTTTTCTTTTAATAACTTTCATCGTTAAGGTCTTTAGATGACCCAGACTGAATTTGAAGTCTATCTGATGAAATTTCTAAGAGGAGTTTTTAAAGTATTGTACTTTTAGGCCTACTTCCTTTTGCCACTAGGGGGCGTTATGACTTTGAGCCAATATCAGTGTGTATATGTTGTCAAGGGCGGACTCTGATGAATCCTGAAAAGTTTCGAGCCAATCGGACAATGTACACTCAAGTTACACCCACTTCCTGTTTCGATGGCAAAACGCACAAAATGCCCGGCCATGCCCTATGACAAATAGTTTTTCTTTTAATAAGTTTCCATCTGTAACATGTTAAGCACTAAATCTATTTAAAATGGCGGACAAAATTTCAGAGTTGTATGTAAGATTCGTGAGTCTACGTTAAAAGTGATGTAGGGGCTCAATTTTCTTAAATTTTGTAGGGAGCGCTAGCGAGCCATTTTTGTGCGCCCATTCCCGAAACCATTTAAAATACATACATTATTACCAGACTTGATGTGAGTTTTTGAATGTGATGAGTCCCTTAAAAGGAAATTAATTTGCGCTCGGGCCCTAAATATAGTGATTCACATTTTTCCCTGAATTGTGCAGGCCTACCAAGCAGCAGGTGCTAACATGCTGTGTTTTAATTTGTGTCCCATAATTACTCATTTGATATGGATTGTGCAGGTGGTAGGTCTAGAAAGGAGTGGAAACACTTACCCTTCTTAATGTTCAGGGCGGTAACCAGTGCCGTCAATTGAGACCTTTCTTAGCGTACACTAAAGGGTGCAGGCAGCAACAGATCCAGTACCACCTCTAATGATATAACTACCACACTTAAAATGTCTTGCTCACGATTAAGCGCTGCAGGAGCAGGTTTGCTGACACTTGGAGCACTGCACTTAAATTAATCAACACAGACATGACTAACTGGACCATGATACTGTTTCCCAGATAGGGGTACAAACAAATCTACAGTCCAAACAGCCCTTCCAGCTGCTAACCTAATCTGATCTGGCAGATCAGAGAAAAGAAAATGGGAAGCAAAGTGAATAATCACATTACTAATTCCAGCATGAGACCCAGACAATGCAGGTAAGAACACACACATGGAAATATGATAATATAATTCGGGAGTCCATGACAGCACCGTGTACGGAACCCCAATATGTACTGCAGATGTTAACTATCTTTGATCTCCAAGATCAACTTGATTGTATTGATTTTTTACTGCCATTTACCTCAGAGATGACAAGGAGGAAAACCACTATTGCTTCTTATCAACTTGATAATGGAAAACCAACAGGAAGCTCAATGTCAAAATTGAGCAATTACTGAAAGCAGATCCTTTTTGGAGCTAAACTGATTCAGATTTGACTCTGAATCAGTCTGAGTCTGACTTCTCCCTTGATGAAGTACAAGAAATTGCCTCTGTTATTACTCTACACTCTTTGAAAAAGTCTTTGAAAAAGCCTTCATCAAGACATGTACTACAACACTGAATACACACTTCTCATATGATTTTATACTTTATACTAAGAACCAAACACATTAAGTTAACATTGAGTTTGCTTTTTTCTCTGATCTGAGAACTTATACAAGGATCATAAAAAGGATATAAAAAAAAAGAAAAGAAAAAAATGTTTCAGTGACATTGCATGAGGGTGGCTATTGTAACACCTAATTCTATAGTGGATAAACAAAGTAGTCCTCTTTCTTCAAGACATTTTCCTTCCACACCGCCCGCCCGGAGGCAACTGAATTTCTTCCCATCTTCCTTTATTCAAGATCATGACCTCACGAGAGCAGGCAGGATCAAAACGGCTCCTGCTTCGCTTGCATTTTAGCCGCAGTAGCTCGGATGTCGTCTTGGTTTAATTTTTATTGTGTTGTGAACCCCAAGATGTACAGTTGTGCAAATGTAAACTATCTTTGATCTATAAGATCAACTTGATCGTACTGATAACTATTATGAAAAACCAATGTTAAGTTGTTGTGTAATACGCTACCTCCATTTACACTCTCAAATACTGACATTGACCCACACATTCACGTACACCTTCACATTCTCTAATGACTATGGAGGTGGTCTTAACTGTGGTTGAGGTCTGTCAGAATCTACAGTTGTTTTTACACATTTTAAAATTGTGTATTGCAAAGTATAGTTTACAGAGGGAACCATAAAAGTATTGACAGCAGCAGTGTTCTAGTCTGGCTGTCCCCAGACCAAGCCAAGCTCAATACATTAGAGATTGAGCGTTGGCCTGGGGAGTCAGCTCTGTATTTTCTCTGCAAAAGAGGCGTGACCAGCGAGCATACTGTAGTTCAAATAACTCTGTACGCAATTGGATAGGCCTTCAACCAATCAGACCAATGATCCGGGTGACGTAGAAGCGACAGCGGCATCAACGGGTTGATGCGCTTTGGTGGCGTCCGGTGGCCGCCATGTTGAATGTTAACATGAAGCTGCTTGGTCCCTTCTCTATCGTCATTGTGTTAAACCCGCCAATAGCGAGCCAGGTAGATAAGCCAGTTTGTGATTGGTTCCCGCAAAAATGTGAACTGAAGCAGGAGAATTAAACGTGCAGGTTTCCAGAGCGAGCTGCAGGGCAAAATCAAAACGCCGGCAGAGTGGGCGGGGTTTACCCAGTCTAGCACTGCTCAGTATTTAGCCCTGGATCATAACAGAGCCACAGTTTGCTGGTGGTTCTCTTCAAGGAGCTCTAGTTTAAACACCACTCCGTTGGCCTCTCGGCTAATGATGCACCACTTAATGTGTGTGCGTCTGGCACAGTGCATCATGACCATACATAAATGCCCATTTTACTCTCTCTTAATGATTACTAATTATCCCAAAGGAAGCAATTAAATTGGAGGAAAAAATAGGTGCAAGTGCCTATCTCTACTAGAGTGGGTAATTACCATACTTAATATTTTCCCCAAAATCAGACACAGTTGGCAGCACAACCCAAAGGCAGAATGGTGCTTTACTCTCACGATAAAACATCACAATGCCGAGACTATCTATTATGTGCTGAGATTTTATTTTTCTGGAACAATCTTGGCCAGACACATTGAAGGCTATAAGGAAAACAGCTGGATTTTCATTTAGAACCTGTACATTGTGCCTCATTTCAGTTATCTATCTCAGCGTTGCCCAATTACAATGCAGGCAACTATGGAAAAAGCTTTGATGAGCTCTTTCCATAGTTATTCCTCTTGGGATAACTCACTCTACATCTCTGAATCGCAGGCAATTGTACGTTTGCCTCCTCTCCTTTCCTGAATTAAAGTAACTTTCTTATTCATTTATTCTATTAACAGATTTTACGAGATTCCAGCCTGCTTATGGACATTAAAAGAGCAGGATGCTTTTAATTTAAACAGCTGCCCTTTTCAATGTTCAAAGCAAGCATTAACAACAGTGATGCCCAATCCCGCAAAAATCTAACTGGAGTCAGGCTGAGTGCAGTATGATACTGTATGTGAAAAGCTGTGTTTATGTTGTGTGAAGCTACCGTGTGTTGTTAATGAAACCTACACACGATTCTCCCGGCCAGGTACACAGACATAATGAAACCATGTTGCTGTACCTGACAAATCAGTCAGGCTGAAAGACAAGATGAGCCCAGACTTCAAAAGGTCACGGGTAATAGATGTCAGATTTGAGAGACCCGATCTTTTTTCTTTTCTCACTGTTTGCACGTGTATGGCAGCCACTTTCAAGAAATGGCTTCAAAATGCCATTTCCTCCACTGCACGGACATCCACAGGACAGTGGCAACATATCACAGGTATATCGCCATATCACAACATTATGAAGAATTCAGTATTTCATTATACAAGGATGGTACACCTTTTCCAAGGTCAAATTCAAGCACTTTCAAGGTCCATTTTAGAGCTTTTTCCAGCACCTTACACCACCGTAAATTACCTACCAATACATAGTCAAAATGATTTAGTGTATTTGTCACATTAAAAGACATGATGCTGTAAACATCCCAAATTGTGTTTCATAATAGCAGAAGGATCAGATATTTAAGCAAAACCGTTTTATTTTCTAAATATATCACTGTCTAAGTAGACTTTGCTTGCTATATAACCTTTGAACAGAAATATTTGACAGGCCTTGGTTTTGGGACACATTCTTGATATATCCAAGGTTTGATCAAAATCTGAGACAGTAACAACAACAACCTGTAATCTGACAGTGCATAGGCATCTGCCTGAAAAATAGCCTATATTAATTAAACAAGTATTTCAATGCCAAGACATATACCTGCATCTACTGAAATAGAGCAGCGTAAATATTATATAAGGCCTTACAGTGGGCTGCTAGATATGTAGCTAGTGATGTTCACTCAGCGTTTTGTTGTTAAACTGTGTGTAAAGAGAGTACCCGTTTCAGGTATGTACGGTACCATCTGGATGGTTTCAAGGTAACGGTAGGTAGCTAACATTAGCAGATAAGCCCGTTGAAAAAACACTAGAAGAAACAATGCTTTACTAACGTTAAATTATACACCAAACAGGTCCAGATTAACAATTTCATGTGCCCTTGGCAACAAGACTCAAGGCCCCCCCTCAGTGGAGATGGCCGTATTTACAATAGCCTCCACATTTATATAGTGCATTCAAGAGACAGAACAGCTGCACAAATGTTTAACATAACTGTTCACAATTAATCTTTCACAGAACTTGGTGGCTACAGATTAATTATTAAGTGTTTCAATATGTAGCCAATCAAATACTTTTTAACTATCACAGTGTCAAATATGCAAAATGTGAAATTATGACCAGCCATAAAGCAGACAATTAGTATGTATAGAAAATAAAGTAAACCATTGGCTACACTGTTGCATGTAGTTCAAAGTCAGAGATCATGTTTATTGTTTCACAATCAACTATATCAATATTTTATGTTGATGCACTACAACATATTCTTATTATTTTATTTTAACAAATGGGCCTTACAACTGACCTCTTCATCTGCCTACTCCTGATCATTCTCCACCTCTGTCCCTCTCTCTGAATCTGCAGCCTCCTCTTCCTCCCTTTCATCTTCATCTGCCTCCTCCTGATCACTGCCTCTGTCCCTCTCTCTGAATCTGCAGCCTCCTCTTCATCCCTCACATCAAATCTTCCTTTCCCTCTTCTCTTTCACTTATTTCTGCTCCGTCTGTGGTCTTCTCCTGCTCTAACCCGCCTGGTCTCTGGAAGTTTACTGCCTTCTTCTTCATTTCCCTCCTCCTCTTCCTCCTGTGTACTAGGCTACTCAGAATTTGAAAAACAAATGATCGGTCTTAGCTCGCACTGTGTAGTGTGCTGTAACGTAAAGCCACCGAAACAGCAACCCTCTTAACGTTATGACTTCAAACATGCCAGTTCATAATATTTTGTATTATGCTGTTCTTATGTTTACTTAAATCAAAACTAATCAATGGGCAGAATGCTCTTACAAATCACGAGGGAGGGATTTGACTTTTGGCTAACGTAATAGACGCACTGTTGTTGATGCTAACTCGCCTTTAGCATACATTACATTCATTACAAATTTAACTTTAAATTAAACTTGTATTTAAACTTCACCTGAGGAAACTGACTTCACTTTCAGAGGCTCTGGGGCAGCTCAGTCGCTCCAGTCCACCAGCGTGGTAAAGATTTTATATTGGACGTTGGCCATTAGACACATTCTCTATCACAAAGACTGTGACTGCTCGTCCTCGCTCGCTCCACAGATAGACAGACACTGTTCTCAACGAAATTTATCATAATATTATAATATTTACTACAAATTCAAGCATTGTAGCCAAAATTCAAGCACTTTTCAAACCTTAAAAACACAACATCAAAATTCAAGCATTCTCAAGGATTTCAAGCACCCGTATGAACCTTGATTATAGTACACCATGTAATTAGCTCAGAGTTAAAAAAGAAGAAAACAGCTATGGAAAGGATTGCATACCTTGTACGAGCTCGTCATGTGACCTGCAACTGTAGTATTGACAATGGAGTTTGGATTTAATTGGTTTAAAAATGGTATACTACTATGTCTTTAATTATTTGTATTTCTCAGAGGTAGAACCACACACACACACACACACACACACACACACACACACACACACACACACACACACCTTAAGTCTCATCTCCAGATCCTCCACTTGCCTCATTTCCTTGCGTCTAAGAATGTCCCACCGAGGCAGCATGGTAGAGACAGAGGAAATCATGAGAGGAGAGAGGAAATGAGGAAATGTGTTTTTAGAGGGATGAAATGTCCATTCCTCTGAAGAGTCATGTGAATATGTCAGCAGTACGTTAGGGGTGTGAATCTTCATTTGACTCACGATTTGATTACACTGGGAACACACCGCAGGAATCAGTCTTGCGCATAGCAGCGTAGAGAAGCTATTTTTATTTCCACGCCCATGTTATCCAAACTGTCCAGCCCCACTGGGCGTGCTGCAGCGAATAGTTTCGCCGTCTGCTCTATTTTTTACGTGATACGCAAGCGTATGTGTCAAGCCAGGCAGGTAATTACAGGAAGACCACGTGCAGCCAGATTAAAAAATAAAGCACATTTCAAAATAAAAAAACACATAGGTTCATGGTGAGTCTTAACTTCTCACAGCGAGACACGCGATTCGGTACACAGAGAGAGACCAACGGACGGACAGACACAGTTTTCCCCACTCATCCTGTCTCTTTCTACCAAAGGAAGAGACAGACAGAGGAGAGGAGAAGGACAACTTTGTGACCCGCACGTACAAATACACGTCTGGTGTGAAAGGACAGGAGCACGATCAGGCTTGTATCTAAGCAACGCAACATTAACGCCTACGGTGTGTTCCCGGGGTTACGATGATCCTGTCAACAATCTGAAAGCAATCGATATCAGGATGCATCACCTCAACATGTGGTTTTCACCAACAAATTCAAGCATTCAGATATGAAATGCCCTTATTATTGTATCTGCATTTAAAAAAGACACTTCCTATATGTAGCGTAGTCTGCACACAGAAGACAACAGACAAAACAAAAAAAGCAGCGACCAGAAAATCATGAGGCAATAATTGATTATGGTCTGTCACTATATCCATGCAGAATCGCCCAGGTCCATATCTTCATGCATCAATGCAATGATTAATTTCAACACTCTTACTGTATTACTGCGTGGGCAGAGTTACCAACTGCTTTCAGCTGTCCGGCTTCCGGGAAGGCTGCTCTCGTGTGTCCTCGCTTATAGCTCCTCGGTCCTCTGGGTAGGATGAAGAGCTTTGAGACAACATTCGCGAAGGAGAGCTAGAACAATTTCCGGTTCAGCAGAGGAACTAGTTACTTCAGAAACTAACTATTGCGTTATTTTTAGGTACATTTTTAAATGCTCAAATGTGATCCCACCTCCACCCTTCTACTGAAGTTAAAATACATGTTCAATTATTTATGATAAATCTGAATATTATAATTAAATGGATACTTAATACAATACATTATTAACAGAAACATGGTACACAAAACTAAACTATTTTAATGTTGCTGTGGGACAAAGCCTCACATCAAATGCCATGTATGTAGATATTATGTTAATGCAGTGGATCAATACAAAAGACACAATACATGTTTTGGAACTTTTGATAATTATTGCCCCTCATTTGGGCTCGCCATACCGGTTTCTCGTCAACTGACTCGCTTGTGTTGTTTGTTGTGTGTCCGACCATGCACTCTTTTGAACACCCGTCCAACTCTACTTCTGATTGGCTTACCATGAAATTTTACTCAACCTTAGCCAATCGTCAGCATTAATGCGCTTGTCTCGTGCACAGCCCACTAACCAAAGAAGAACAGTAATAAAAAGTCTTTACCTCTCGGCTCAGAGATCTAGTTGGTCTGATAAAAAAAAAAAACAGCTTCAATTATAGTAACACGCCGCATTTTTTGGCAGTAACGGTAACAGCGTTATTAAAATAGAAAGAGTAATCAATTCGATCACTTGTTACTGAAAAAAGTAATTTATTATTCCCATCACTGATCACATCACACAGCCACAATATCCTCAGGGGCCATCTCTCCTCACATCCCTCAATGGACAAGGCAACAGAGATTGACGATGCAATATTCCCCAGTGTGTAAACTTATGAACATGTGTATGCATGCACAAATCATTTCAACATTTTTAATTTAAAACTCCAAACATGTCATTGGAGCATGTCAGGTGTGAATGCTCTGCAGCTGAATTAACACTAACACATGCACTTGATTTTCAGTTTTTGACTTGTTTGCTCACGTGTTTTCTAGAGAATTACATAAATCTAACACAGTCCCATCATGTGGAAAATGTGTATTGAAGATACCGATTCTTACGGTTACCTGGGGACAAAATGTACAATAAACAATATCTGTAATTTAAATCCTGGAAAATCCCCATTGTTTTTGCAATATTTTCCTGGGTTTTAAAAAGCATAAACCCTGTTTAAGAAATCCCATCTCTCGTATGTGTCAGTTGTTGATCAATTGTTATGTGGAGAATTTTCAAAAATGTGTCCTTGTATCTTAGCCTAGTTCTCTATGTAAAGCAGAACAAATCCACAACGCATTATGCTGAAGATTCATTTGCACCTCTTAACACACTGTAAGTGTAGTAGCAGCATGTGCTTGCAAAACATCTACTGTAAAATTCAACTAGAAAAAAAAAACTTTGTCAAAGATGACCTAAAGTGAATTTGGATACTGTCAAACAGAAATAATCAAGGATTTGTCAAACTCATCACAAGAAGAGATGAGGGTCTGCAGCTCTTTTGTATGTGTGTACTGGTCTAAACAAACCCAAAACAATTTAAAATGGATGCTAATGGAAAACTGATTGGGATTGCTGCCTTTCTGGGAAAATTAGCTTCCAAATTAAAATGGGATTGAGACTGCAGAAACACAAACAAATTCGTATTTTTTTTCCAGACAATGGCAACCTTATTACCAGCAGCGAAACAGACACTGATTCCCCTTTCACCTTGTGAGTCTGCATACGTGTGTGTCATCATGGAAAAACCTGCTGTAGCGGGACCTACTACAGAGACAGTTTTTAAGGACTTTACCAGGTGTTTATTTTAGATTTTGTCACCATGATAGCGTCACAACTATGTAAAATGCAGTCATGCAACTTTACAGGTGTGTAGTTCAGATCAAAATGAAGGCTGCGTTTACCCCTGGCCCAGTTTGGCTTGATCACAGCTGGTGTGATACCATTGCAAGATGGTTTCTAGTCTTAAAAAATGTGTTTGTACCCACTTAAAACAAACCAATGTAAATTCCTAGTGAAACACTTAATTCATTGGGAAAACCTGTATCTCTAACAAAAAAATGTATACTATAAGATCTATCGGTTTATAAGTGATGTAATCAATAATGATGATCACCTTAATGTCAAATGTTAAAGGAACTGTACAGTGGTACTGTTGATAAAACTGTTATACTTTCCATCCCATTTCCCATCCTTCCACTTTCTATCATTCTATCTTCTCAACATCAAACATGTAGAGACTGAATTCTTACATATTCAGCAGAGGGTAGATCGGCAGCAAAGTATAGGCCTAATGAACCACAAACAGAATAACAGATAACACTCAAATGTTCACATTCATGTCAAAACGGGTGCATGTATCAAACACATGACTTACACAAGCCTCAAAAAAGGATTAGAAAAAAAAACAGATACAAACAAATACAGAGGCTACATAGAAAACCCCTCATTTGAATTAATGGAAAGGATAGCCCCATGAGATACAGAATCTTGTTTTCGAGGGAGTTCCTATAAACAAATACAAACGTACTGTATAAAATACATGCAAACAAATCAGCATTACATAAAACATACTACAAATACACAGATACAGACAGCTTGTTTGCCCTTTCTCACCCACACCCCCAGCGCATATCAGCCATTAAAGAAAATTGGATACGAGGACCCACGTAATAAACCATAAGCATAAAGAGCAATTGAATCAAAGCAGTTATAAAGGTACATGTGTTAAAGGTAATCCTTATGTGACCCAAATAAAAGCATTGCTTAATAAGTATTTAAAACTTCCAACAAGAAACCACAAAACCTCTGTAACGTTACTGCCTACATACTCTCATTTGGCACAATGCCAAACAGGTGAGATCAAAGTCTGACAGTAATTCGGCATATTTCCACGGCGGGCCACTTTGCCATCAGGAAAGCCACACATGCGCAAACAACATGAAAGAGTGTACATGCCTCACCTACCTGTACCTGTTAATTCCCTCTGGACTAGCTAGCAGTTAGAGGTTTTCAACGCTTTGTCCAACTCTCCCGTGTACCTCTGAATGTCTTCTTTTTTATGTCCAGTTTTGGAGTAAATTGGCCTCCATTCACTTTCCTTTTTTTTAATCCAACATTTATGCTCTTTTCTTTTAACCAAATTCCCAGTAATCAACCATCGTTGGTGCTCGCTTAGCTAGCACTTGTGCAAAAACATTGATAGCATAGCCGTTAGCTGACGTTAGCTGATAGCATTGACAAAAGTTCCAAACTTGCTAAACTCTACCTGTTGTTTTTCTTTTAACCAACACTGCTAGCTTTGTTGGTTTGACCAAGTGGTAGGCCTACAGCAACACCGCAGTAGATTCCCTTCATTCGCCATTCACAGTTTTGCATACAGATCCAAAGCGATGCCAACTTCACCTGGCTTTCCTTATAACAACATCAGCGGTGTAATGTAACGTTAACCGTCATCCGCCAAGTGTATCTATCTGCCGCCTGCAGTTCAGTCGCGGTACGGTTCTACATTGAATTACACCCTAGCTGAGACCTGAAGTGTGCTTTTTAAATGTTCTAATAAAAGATTTGTGCAAATGAGAATTATATTTTTTTCTTTCACTTAAGTTGTTATAATATATATTTGTGCCAAAAATATATACAATCAGATGTATAAAAATGTAACAAGAGCAGAGATCAACAATAAAAACAATTTAAGAATAATATACAAATGTAGAATAAATATTCTAAATAGCACAAATCCTTCATCTCCCAAATGTGAAAACACACTAAAGAGAATATACTTATTACATTATTGCACTAAGAAAAGAAAACACAAACTTAAACCTGACCTTTCTGGCCTTCCTTGATGCAAAATCATCAATGATGTCATTGTTTGAATTCTGCTCCCCTATTGAGTGATTGACACTGATGATGGCAAGGCCCGTGAGCCGTTCCTGGGACATGGTTGACCTCAGGTAGGACTTGATCAAGTTTAGTTTTGAAAAGCTCCTCTCTGCTTGAGCCACAGTGACTGGTGACAGTAACACTACTGTATATGGTTTTTACAGTAGAACGCTGTAAAGTTTACATTGCAACCTTGTCGACATGACAAAATCACAGTAGTCTAAGTAGTACAGTTGAAATCACAGTAGTCAAAGCATTACTGTAAAAAAAATCCCAATATGGCCACTGTAGTACTATAAATAGTAAACTACTGTATTTTTTTTTATCATATGTTGTGTTTAATTGTTTTGTATTTTACAATGATTACATAAAATACTGTAAATGGAGGTACGGTACCTTTACTGTAAAAATAATTTACAGTAACTTGCTGGGCAATTGTTGCCAGTAAGTTACTGTACATTTTACGTTAAATTTGTTGTGCCTACTGGCCGCCTGCAAGAACCTTCAAGTTACACCCCTTTCCAACGGTGATTTGCTAGTTAGGTAGATGTTTAGATCAGGTGGATAGGTAGATAGGCCTGCTTGGGTCTGCCAAGGCTAGCTGCTGCAGAGGCTAACTGAAGTCCCTCTTCACCACTCAACTACGACCACATCAATGTAATACTGTTATGTGAGAAACACTGTACTTAATACATGTTTAACAAACAATATGAAACATCCATAAGCATTGATTCTCCCGCACATTATGTTCTAGATAATCTCTTGAACATATGCCCACACTGCTGTTAAAAACAGAATGCATATTTGTGGCACTGATGGAAGTCGGTCAGGGACTTACATTTTGCATTTATTTCTACTATTGACAGCAATATGTGCAAGATTGATAGGCAATAAAAGGCACTTTTATATTGCTTATAATCATAACATCTAGGATTACAATATGTTTAAATATAAGTCTAGTTCTCCATTCCTTGTGGAGGTCATGGCTGTGAATGCTTCCTCCAGTCCTACACACAGCATAAACTGTAAGTACCAGTCTTTACTTTAGACAGCTGTCCTCAATAACAGAGTATTAACTGTCATCTGTATTATGGGACATTTCACATAATAATTGTGATTACTTCCGTGCTACATTTAATCTTGTGACATAATGTGACATAATACAATTGTCCACATAACAACTGAGCCCTCAATTTTAGTTACCTTTGTTTTTATTACCTGAAGCATTTATTATCCTCATTATTTTCATCCCATAGTTACTGTGTGGATAATTGGTGACAGCTATGTCCGACGTGGGGCCCAGACAGCTGCAGAGACCATGGGACAAAAACCTTGGCGTCCCAGACATGTGTGTATGCTGGTTGGATTCAGAAAGTCTGCGATGGAAAGGACTTCTCCCCTTCTTTATCAAAACCCTATGAGGAGTTACACACTAAAGCTTTAAGTGTAACAATTGTTGTCATCATTTGACAACATGAACTAGGAAAACCCTATATATATTTTTAAATAGCTTACAATTCTTAAAGAAATGGACATTATGGTAGCTAATGCCAGCATATAGGTTTTTTGCCATAGCAAACAGTTTTTTGCATTAGACATTTCATAAGTCAAGCAGCAAATAACAATGAAAGTTGTAATAAACATTGTATTACCAAGAAATCTTACCTTTTCTAGAAGAAAAGGCACCTGGCCCAAGAAAGGGCCTGTGGGCCAAATACAGCCTTAGGGGGAATGGAGCCATGATTGGTAGGCCATTGTATTAATAGACACAAACAGTTTTTTTTTAGTCATGATTAAGTTTAGTTTTCATCTACATGTTGTTGCCAGTAATATTGTTAGACAAATTAATGTTGTAAAATCCTTTGTTTTAGGAGCATGTAAAAAACGTTTTAGACATGCTACAGCGGCAGATGTGGAAGATGCCCTTGGGCAGGCACTGAAATTTGCGCCCCGTAGGCAGTTGAAGTGGTAAGTATAGACCTAATTATAATAACTTATTTGGCTTTTTCTATGCCCAGTGTTATTGGCTCCAAGATCCATTTTTTACCACTGAGCTCTCTGTTGTGCTGCTGCTTCTAATAAGCTGCTAGTTAGTGAACTACTCTGATAGGTTACAAAGCCAAACAGGGTTTTGGCAATTAGTTAAGCATTAGTAAAAGTGTCATGGAGTTTAGACAATTTTGTAAAGGTTTTGACAGTTTTGCAACATTTTGAGGCTAAAACAAAATGTATAATTGAATATCGTCCACATGACAATGATAGGAGATATTTTTAAAATGACCTATTACCCAAGAGAAAGCATGTACAGAGCAGACATGGACAGGACAGAACCTTGAGGAACATTACATAACAGAGATTCAGTGGATGAGGCATGAACAGTGAATGAAAACCTCCTGTCTGAAAGGTAAGAGAAGAACCAGACTCCAGAGCTTGAGCCTCTCAACCAAGATACGGTGATCCACAGTCTCAAATGCGGCACTGAGGTCTAAGAGGACCAACCTTGACTTTGGAAAAAGGAGTTTAAAAGAATCCTAGCCCAAGGTCCACTTACAGAAAATGCATTCACTTCTCTCCCTTCCACCCTCTCCATCCACTGATTGAGGCCACGCAATGTGGTTGAAACCTCCAGAAAACTTCCAGTAAGTAGAATTTTAAATTGTTTTTTAATTTTAATTGACCTGTCAAATTACTGAATGCTCAATTTGTTTTTTTAGGTTGTACCAAAAGTTTGCAGTAATTGTAGTAGTATTAGAAGTTATGGCAGCAGTAAAGGTTGCAGTCCTACCATAGATAGTACTAAAAGCAATTGTAGAACTACCCATTGCTGTCTCCTGAAAAGCATACTGTGCAGAACCAAACCCCATGAAAACTAAAATAAATGATGAAAATGCCACGCTAACCCCCGGAGGTGTCATATTTAAGAATGTTTTTTCCACTGTCCTATAATCCAGCTGCTGAGGGAGTGTGCTAAGAAACACACACACACACACACACACACACACACACACACTCAAGGAGAAGTTGTGGGTGTGGGTACAGAAGCCACAGTGGAGCACAAAAAGTAAGAACCAACTTATTCAAAGTAATAGCAATTCCCAGTAGTTCCATCTTCCAGTACCTTAACTAAGGCTTTGAAGTCACACACAAGAGAGGAGAGAGAGAGAGAGAGAGAGAGAGAGAGAGAGAGAGAAAGACACAGAGAGAAAGACACAGAGAGAGAGAGGAACTTGTTCCAGAGGTTCCAAGCCGTCATGTAGGTCATTTCATGAAAGGGGTTTAAAGATCACAAGGTTTCTTGCCAAATCATAGCTGAGCTTTAGGGAGTGTCTGCAGTTCATTTTTGACTGTAAATTACCGTATATGGGCCTTCACATTTGTAAGTAAAATCATGCATGAAGAAGGAAACTGTCCTTACATTGCCCTTACTTTAGGGCACCTTCATTAAACAAGGTCAATACATAAAATTAATCAGACTTTTAATGTGAGGAGTTAACAAGGGTAGTGTTTAAGATGTGGCCCTTCTCCAGAACCGCATTTTATGTGTTTCCAATTAAGCATGTGTAATTCTGTGGGGAAAATATATGAGTATGCATACAGCATGGATGTACACATGTAGCTGATATTCCCTATATGATCAAAATGATCGAATGAGAATTTATTTCTAAATCCCCAAATCTGAACTGTCCTACTCCTGTTGGCTGAACTCTGATGGTCAGTGATGTCACTCTCTTGCAGATGTTTCTGTTTCTCTACAGTATTTCCTTAGTTTTCATAGACTCTAATTTTTTTTTAAATATATAAATGATGCAGTTTATATAAATTACTTTCACATCAATACTGTACAATACTAATTTACCATGATGTGCTCCAGAAAGAAAAAGACCCCTCAAATACAGCCTGAGCCAAGCCATGTGATCACCTTTTCATTTCTTGATATGTGATTGTCTTTTTAACTGCAGATTTATTTCCATGTACAGACTCTGTTGTGTACGTCCTGGTCTGTTCTGTTCTATTTGGAGAGAATTGCAATTAATTTAGAATGGTGGATATTTCTCAGGGGTACTCTTATTTTAATTCTGGTTTGATTTGAGGATATGTTTCATACCCGTCTGTAATTGTTTATTGGGTCGGCACCATGGTGGTAAATGATCAACAACCAATTTCAGAGTCATACTGAGCACTGTTCTCAGATAAATTAAGCCAAAATTGTTTGTACCCATTGTGGGAAAAATTGTATTTGTATATTTAAATTCTTTACAGCTTGCTCGGTGGCAGTCAGAAAAAACTGCTGATTTCTAAACACAGACTGTCTGTTTCTGTGATGAATAAGACTGCATTGCAAAGGGTGGTGCGGGTTGGTTTGGCAGGTGTTCAACCCAGGAAATTGGCAGAATTTCTACCAGGTGAAGTTAAAAGATGAACATTTTTGGGCCCTTATGTTCGTCCCAAACATGCTAAAAATTTGAAATGATGTGGATATTCACCTTTTGCAAACACATGACCACGACGACGTCAAGACGGACGGCAGAATCACCAGAAGCACAAGCTAAACAGTGTAGTAGTTTCAATCAGTTTAAAATAAATAACACTAGGGTGCCTGGGTGCCTCATCTGGTTGAGTGGGCGCCCATATGTAGAGGTTTACTTCTCGGTGCAGCAGCTGCGGGTTTGACTCCGCCCTGCAGCCCTTTGCTGCGTGTCATTCCCCCTCTCTCTCCTCTTTCATGTCTTGAGCTGTCCTATACAAATAAAGGCCTAAAATGCCCCAAAAATTATCTAAAAAAGTAAATAACACTAAATAAACTGTAACAACATCTTCTTCTTTATGGCTTCTTCTTTTGAACCTTAAGTTGCTGTGCCGTTATCAGCTGAGGTATGGCATCTGGTAGGTGCTCACAAAGAGCGGTATTTGGAGAAGTTGGAGATTGTAGGATTGGATACCGACTCTTACCTTCTTCCTCCCTCCGTTTTCACAGACCTCATTAAATCGCAGAGTCTGCCTGACTTCAGTCCACATGATCTGTGTATCGGTGTCTCCCCATACACTGGTGCTGGTCTCAAAGCTTTTAAAAGTCTGGCTGCTCAATCTAGGATTTATTTTGTATTAACATCTATTCTTCACTTAAGTAACTTTGATTTAGCACGTAGCCTGTGTTTTTAGAGGACATGGTTGGTCATGGCTACCCACATATCGTTGTTCACTGGGTGTGTCAATGCAACTTTCTAATTAATGCCTGAACGCATCCCAGCTCTGGCAAGTGCAGTAATTAATTATCTATCCCACATTAATCCATACAGTAAATCACGGAGTGTATAGATCAGTTGTAACCACACATAATCTCAACATCTAGCCATCTTCTTATCTGTGATCACATTCGCTGACGCCTATGTTAAGATATGACCAGGATGTATTCACAAGGAGCATTTATGGTGTCACTGCAGCAGTAAATGATAACATCTTGACGCCGCAAAATATTTAAATTGATTTCAATCAATGAAAAAAATAATCACTATTTGATATTATTTGACAATGTTTGACAATCATTATTTGATAATAATCAAATAATAATGTGAAAGTAATGACACATAATCACTGAAAATAAAATGGGCGCACGGTGCAGTACAGGATTATGGCGCTACTGCGCAAAATGGGGATGCGTTGCTTTCAATTTGGCTGCCCCAAGGACTTGTGGGACGGCGTTATCTTCTTTCCTCTCGTAAAGGATGGTGCAGTGTATCCTATGCTAAAGGAGGTAACAAAGGAAGCAATGAAGCACCTTTCCTTATCACTTAGACAATTCAAATGGCTCTTACCATGGCAGCCACTTAACTACTTCCGGGTCATTTCACTCCGTTAGGAACCTTCCTGAGCAAATTTGACTTTTTGACCGCAGCCCAGACCTCTTTCATCCATTTACTGAACAATATTCGTGCATATTAATAGGACTCAATAAACCACTCAAGCATATGAGAAAGAGAATCAATTAGCACCTCATCTCTCCTTCTTTTATCCATCTTTACTCCGAGCTCATGGCTTTTCAGGCCCAGAAAGAAAGCCTCACTTAAGCCTCCCTCATATCAGCGCAAATAACTTTAAGCTTACACACATATATTGTAAATGTATATACTAAATATATATATATATATAGTAAAAAAAACTATCTCTCTTCAATAATGAAATAGACCAGCAAAGGTGCAGAGCATTCACCAAAATCTGTCTGTGAAGCTGCACTCCCAAATCTGGTGACAGATACATGAATCAAGTGAGAAACAAAAGATAATAAAGACACAATCCGATTTAGAAATGATTTGCTATTGATTGTTGTTGCTATCATCAGTCAAAATAAATCCATGTTGATTTAGACTTCAATTCCACCATCCCCACATGACTGGGTTACTGTAATATTCCTCAGCATACTAAATTGACTGGACTGTTTTGGTTGTCATTCTAGGAGGGTTTTATGCAGTATGTGTATCACATACTTAAAATAGAAATAAAGATTAATGTAGGTATAAGTCTTTATTTTTATTTTAATACAGACGTGTGTAACGAGGTTGCCCATAATGATGACCCCACAGAGAACCATCACCTGACCCTTTTAGTCCCCTTCACCTCTACACAGCTTTATAGTATCCTTGAGTTGCTATGATGCTGTATATCTCTGTTCGTCAGAGAAACTCACATAATCAAATTATTATTTTAAACTCATACTCAAACATCAATGTCCTTGTCAAGTGAAAACCTTAGTAACTTAGTCATTGTTTTGGCTTCATAGCCTTTAACATTACTTTAACTGTATTGATTTACTCTCACATCTCTCATTATGGCAACGGGCAGCTGTTTGCTGCAAAAAAAACCTTCTGAAAACCAGCAGCAAGCTACCCAAAGCACCAAAAGGCAGACAGATGAATAGTGTATTGCTGGTGAGCACAGTAGAGCATTTAGCAGCCAGGGAAGATATTTATTCCAGTAACTACTTACATTTGTGACCTGAAACTACTACTAACTCTAAATGAAGGCTTGTGTTACTTTATGTCTGCTCAATAAAAACTAAAAACGGCACTATGTCATGCTATATCAACTTTGGGATAAAATATATCTGTTGTATTTAAATCTAGTTGCACGACCAACAAGTGGCCAAAAATCAATAGGCCCTTATCACAGTAGCCATTTTGACATGACATTGCAGGGTAAACACAGATGTAATTAATAACACTAATTGTGGCCCTACTCTGTTAGCATGCAGGCCCACTGGAATGTCTGTAACACACTGAATAGAATGGAACAATAATTAATTTCATAAATTACACCTGTGCTTATCCTGCAATGACAGGCCAAAATGGTTGCTGTGAAAAGGGCCTATTAACCCAACAGTGTTGACTCATAGCTAGTGAATATATTTCGCTTTATTCCAAAATGACACTGCCACACTGAAAATAGGTTGATGAGCACTAGTACCTCAAAAAGATTGGTCCCACTCCCTCATTGTTATATAATTACTTTTTTAAATACTGTATTTACCTTCATAGATAAATCTAAGATAAATCTAAGTGTGAAGGTTGAAGAGAGTAGTCCAACCTTTACCTTCACAAAGTGGAATGAAACAGGAGTGTGACAGAAACATTCAGAGCCAGGAATAAAACCTTATGCTTTCTTGCTGGGAGGTTTTCAAGACTAACCCTTTTATTAAATACGGTACAATTATTGAATAGTGTATGTTCATGTTGTCCACCCGCTGTACTACTTTCTTCCCTTTTCATTTACTAAATCAAAAAAAAGTGCTGTCATTCATTATTCATATTAATATTTCATTTACTGCCATCAACAAGTGATTCTTAAAACTTGTGATTGATGTCTTCTGTTCTCTTCCTTTTTTTCAGTGTTTTTTTTTCTTAGGGAAAACTTGAGAGGCTACTTAGAGGCCCTAGAAACAAATGAGATAAAAGGATCACAAAGGATCTCCAACAAGCGATCTCACATCAAATAGCATTTGAGATAAAGAGTCATCTACAAACACAGATATTCCTCCAGTAGCACACATTAGGGACTCTATATTTGTGATGGTCCAAGGTCAGGGGGTTTATGCACTGGCAAAGAGACATTTTCCTCTGGCACAGTTTTGTTTTTGCCCGTTTAGCTTTCTGTTGACCCGCTGTGAACTTGACCGAGCCTTAATGAGAGAAGACATGCAGCAGAGAATGTGTTTGTAGCAATTGAGTAGTGCAGAGCACTTTTATAATCGAGAATCAGTGGAATTTGTGTTTGTCACCACCTGCTCAGACCACATCAAAGGTGCATTGCACACGGCACACAAAGGAACAGTTGTGCCGCTCTTTTTCAAAAGACGGTATGTGGCTTCTTTGACTTTGTAATAGGCCCCTCGTTATAAAACCTGTGTAAAATCCTGTTTTTATTCTAACTATACACATGTCCTGTCATGTGCCATGACATACACATTAGGAGTGAGAAGGAAGTAGTTCATGAAAAGAAAGCCCTAGGTGTCTAGACAAGAATAATTGTTTATTTCCTACTTCTCTTCCCTCCTCTGGATGAAAATCAATGGTTGGGTCAATAATCTCCAAGCCCATTCCTTAGATCCCTGTTTCCGACCTCCTCCTAACTACCTGCTGTAGGTAAGTTTCAGAGGAAGGAGATCAAATCTCTGACACTGACACTCTCCTAAGAGCTCCAAATTCCGCGTAATTGCTCGGCTATGATTGACAGAGGAAAGTTAGGCCTTCAATCTCAAACTTCTCATCATTGATTGAACGGATTCACATGAATTTCACATTAAAAAGGAGTTTAGAACAGGTTTGAGGTTCCAGCTGTGTCAAAGGTTAGAAGTGCTATGGCTGTTCAAAGTGGTATTTATTTTTTCTTCTAAAAAAATCTGTAAACACATCTACACACACAAAAGGTACCTGTAGGCGTATAGAGGTTTATTTCCATTGCTACTCAAAAAAACATTTTTATCAGCCAGCTCTGAGCAGATCACCTACAGATGTACACATAGACTGGGTAAACCCCGCCCACTCTGCCGGCGATTTGATTTGTCCTGGAGCTCGGTCTGGAAACCTGCACTTTTAATTCTCCTGCTTCAGTTCACAATTTTACAGGAACCAATCACAAACTGGCTTATCCACCCGGCGCGCTATCTCCGGATTTAACACGATGACAATTCAATTGAGATGTGTCCTGAGAGGATGAAAGAGATGTTGTGTGTCAATAGTATGTGGATTTACTTGTCTTAAAAATGTGTTCAACCTAATTGTAAGGAATGCCCGATGAATGCACTGGTGGAGCTGTCTATGTGTCTGTCCTGGTCTTATGTGTGTGAATTGTTATGAGTTGTGTCATAAAATGATAGTGTATGTTTAGTTTTTGTGTTATACTTTTTATTTTTTATTGTTTATGATGCTGATATGTGTGTTTATTATTGCATTGTCTCATTTTCAAGAGAGTTGTAAGGACCTCAGGAATGCTGCACTGCAGGAGCTAATGATCCTAAATAGACAAACACACACACATACATATACACACACACACACACACCAAACCACACACACATAGTGTGGACCTTTTTCTTCTTCCCAAAATACAAGATATAGCAGCCATTTTAACTAATAATGTTCAAAAAATAATTACTAGAATAACTAGTTTTTTTGTGTCTCCTTTGAAATAAACCCTTCTGTGCAGTTGTGCTTTCTCTGAGCATAATCATTTTGTTATTTAAAATATTGTGGATGTAAGATTACCATGGAGATTTGCTGAATGGAAAATGAAGTTTTGTCGGCAGCATGTACAGTACACATGAAGCCAGTGGGCCCATTCTGAACTTCTGAATGTATAATCCATGTGTTAAATGAAAAAAGGACTCTTCAAACTAAAAGACTCTAAATGGAAAACAAATGGCTGACTGTAACATTGCTCAGTGTGACTAAACAGCTGTTGCTTCAAAACTAATGTCTCGCATTTAGTGACTTTATTATCTCATGTTCAGATGATTTACTGTAACTCACAATGTGACTAAAAAAGTTTTAACTTTTAAAGTTAACTTTCTTGGGTAATGAATACACATATTCTTGGCTTTCAGATAACAGATTTGAAAATTAGTATGAGATGTAGATTATTTTTTAGAGCAATGTTTAACACAAAGGTCTAATCTGCCCTGAGGATTTTAGCAAAAAGCCACGTACCTTCATGGATCACTCTGCGTTATGCTAAACTGCACCAAAATATAACATAAAACACTTAAATCCATTATGTCTGCCTGTACATTTCCCTAATAGTTCTCAGAATATGCTAATTCAGGAGAGAGGAGATGGAGAGACGTTGGAGGCTACTTTTCTCTCTTTTTTCATTAGGAATGTAATTAATGCCAGTGCAGATGGATCGGCTGATTAAGTGATGGCATAATGCTGGATTTCAGCAGCACAATGTACAACCTGTTTCATGGGAAACGCTGACATGAATATTTCCTCTTCAAACAAATTAGTGCATGCTGTACAATAATATATTCATATGAACCTTTATTATATATGAGGTTTCAATGTGGAATTAACCATTTTATAAAAAACAGCCCCTAACTGGTGGTTGGTAACCTAAACTCCATTTTTGAATAAATATTAGGCATTAATAGCATACAGAGTGTATCCATGGCACTGTAGTTTCAATATGTTACTGTCAATTCTACATTATGCTTTCATTACACGTACTATAACTGAATCCAACTAGTATTCATTTTTGTATTAAAGAGATCCAGTGTTGTGTGACTGCCAAATTAGTTTAATAATCACTTAAGCATTAACATTCATTCAAAAATGGGGTTATTTTGTCAGATTGACACACTCTTTGACATTCAGGTCTAAAAGCTTCATTTAGTTCACTGTACAGCGTGCAA
Source organism: Etheostoma spectabile (assembly GCF_008692095.1). Lineage (NCBI taxonomy): Eukaryota > Metazoa > Chordata > Actinopteri > Perciformes > Percidae > Etheostoma > Etheostoma spectabile. The sequence continues at coordinate 9,925,898 of NC_045737.1, forward strand.
CTGTTAATGACAAAGAAGAAGAGGGCAAAGAAAGAACATTCTTTACATTCATCTGTGTCATTCACCTGAATCCACCATTCACGTTAAATTGCTTAAAGAGCACCGTTTATTATTAAAATACAGATTTATTCAGGCCTGCTCAGAATGTTTGTGGTAATTTAGGGTTATAGCTCATGAATGAATGCAATGATGTTTTACTTTCAAATGTTGAATGTGTTAAAGCTATCAGCACAACAAAACCCCGGCACAAACGTTCAACCTGTAGCAAAACCATGTGTTCATTTTTTGCAAAACATTCCAAATTCCAATGATAAGTTACGCTTATCCAAGGTAATCACATTGTCAGGCTGAAAACTAATCTTTTTAAAAACTAACCCTACCAGCTTTCTTTCTTTTTTTTTTTAATTCTTTTGATATTGTTTCCATGACAACGGAAATTGAGTTGGTTTGCTTGAGCTAATTGGTTTCAAATAATCAACTGGTCTAAAAAGCAGTCATGCTTTGAGCAGCGTGCTGTGAGTCGCGGGGCAGATGACATTTCCTTTCACGGTCTCTTGTTTGTACCGCTGCCCTTACTGAACATGCAGCATACACATGTTTATGTACAGCAGTGACCCTGTCTGACATAATGCCAGTAAACATGGTGTCATGTGAATGTGGGAGGAGAGAAAAACAAAAGAGGGCATGGGTGCTTTTGCAGAAGACAAACATCTTTTATGTCATTTGTTGGTGGTGAAAACCGACAGTAGCAGAAAAATCATTCTGCCTGCGGGTGGCTGAAACGCTGTGGTGGCTGTACTTTGTTTAAATCCTTAAACGTGTGTGTGATCTGTTTTGTGTGCGTTGGTATCAAGTTTCCCAAGATTTAGAAAACTCTGGCAAGTTAATGAACTCCACTTAATCCTATTGTGATCACTTTCACCGTAATTGTTTGACAAATAAGTTAAAAAACCACAATGGGTTTTAATTCACTTATGGCAGTGCCAGCACTTATCCCCTGAATTTGTGCAATGTGCGATATAAAACATACAGAGTGAGAAAAAGAGGTTTTGCAGTTTAAGATTTGCTGCGACATAGACACTGTTGTCATGTTTGCATGCTTGTTCTTTAAGGCAGTAGTGCTGGAAGATTTCAGGGCAGTTTAAAACATTAAATCTCCTACATAACCCTGATGACACGATGGAGAATGTATCACTAGACTTACTGATCTGCCCCGAGGTGATCTGGCAGCATTTCTATCCAATTGGCGTCACATTGCAACCATGTTTCATTTATAGAGTGAGAAGTGAGCCATATTAATTGAAGGGCAGTTCCTCTTTTGCGATCCAGTGCTCAGTGTTCATTTAGATTTTTACTGCACTATAAGAACCCCATCAATAAAGCTTGTCATCTGCCTGTTCACAGCAGCGGCGATGGCACATGGCCTGCTCTGCGGAGATTCATTGAATAGGCATCTCCACATATGGTATGACTGTTTGACATGCTATTCTTAGAAATGCCGTCATGTTTTAAAAAAGGGATTGAAAAGAGGGATGTTCTGTGGTTAGTCACTCTACGCCAATGTTTTAACTGCCATCTCGCAGAACATGCAGAATATTATTGGATTAGTCTGAAACAAAAAAAGGATAAAGGCATTGCAGGTGGTTGGATTTCATGCTGGATGAGGAGAATGAGCGATCTGATGACTGAGCAATACTTGAATGTTAGATTTAAACAAAGTCTTATTTTTTTTAAAGGATGTATTAGTGACACAGCCTGGTCTTACCAGACTCACGTACATTTCATTTGTACAGAGAGTCTGGCCAATCGACATTGACGAGTGTTAACTTCCTTGAAGGCGGGTGCTCTGTTGAAGTTTAAATCTATTGGATCTGCCCAGAGCCACTCTGGATCTGCCATAACCAATCACTAACGATTTGGTCGTGACGTCAGCTAAGCATCGCTAGAGTTTGCCTTAGCTAACACCTTCACCACGAGCAAACTAGTGGACAACCTTGACGTCGTCATTTTCAGCCACTCCTCTGTTAGCTTGTTGGACTGGTAAAAATCTGACCGGACAAAACAGGAGAATACACCCCAAACCCAGACGTAGTACTAAAGGAAAATTGAGTGGAAGTACGTAGGCACTGCCTACCCTGCCAAAATTCAAGCATAAAAATGTTTATTAAACAAATGTATTTAATAAACTTGTATTTGTATTTTTACTGTTTGTTCTTGTGATTTATATGTGTGTTATTCCAATTGTTTAGATGTTACGATGACAAATGTAGCAGTTACGCATAATCAAGTAGAAAAAATGATAGAATAAGCAGATCTTTTACTCTCCATTCAAGCAAAAAAACAATGTAAGGCAAAATGTACGGCAAAAAGCACAACTCTGCTGTGCCTTTGCCCGTAAATGTGTCATGCCAGTAATCATCTCCGTAACATATAAAACATGGACCAGTTAAAATCGAGATATTACTGGACCTTTGCGTAGCTAACGTCAATACACCAAGTGAGTGAGTGTCTAAGTTGTAAGCGCAATCCCTGCGAAATTTAAAGTCAAAATGACAGCAGCGGTGTCCGCCGATATCACAGTATTGAGGAATTTATCTAACTCGATTTTAATTCAAAAAAAGAACTAATAGCAAGATGGAGGTCTACGCCAGCCTTAGATGGATTACTGCAGCAAAAGGGACAGCAAATTGCCCGATCGTTTCAAACTGACTGGTATGGAAGAAAAGATTGGTGTGACTGTGCTAACAGTCAGCGGCTGGACTTCAACGGGGTCCTGGGATCTGAACAACCTGACCGCAGCTTTAACCAAAAGAGGCTGAATATAACCTACCATAATGAAGAGGTAAAGGAAAACCGAGAGGTATTGAAGGAGCTTGATTTTCGTGGCAATGAGCAGTGTGTGTTTTCATTGTTGCTGACTGTAACTGACAAACACAATTGGCCGCTGTGCAATAATTAGAACAAAGATGGTTGCGTAACTTGCATTCTGATGCTGGACATTAACTTGTGTGTGTGTGTGTGTGTGTGTGTGTGTGTGTCTGTATTAGGTAATATAGCTTTCATAACTCAGTGCCTAGCCTCTTACTAACATCACCGCACGTCAGTGACTTTACCATACTTCATTGATTTACAAATTCACACATCGGTTTTCTGTCAGGGACTAACCTTTTTCCATCACCCATTTTCAAGTAACAATCTTATTAAATCACAGAGGAGCACCAGTGTTACAACAGCATGTTAACAATGTAGCACACTGAGTCAAAAGCTGCCACTGCCTGTGTTGTTCCCTAGTAAGTCAGATTTACCATGACTGCCAAGTGACTCACGACTCTGACACTCAAGTTGTCAGAGAAACGTGTGGACGACTGTCTGGATGTGTGGACATGTGTGCATAAAGCTCGTTGGAAAAAGGCTATTACTTCTCTTTGCTCTCATTCGTCTGCTGTGATGGAGTTTTATGTTGCCAGAAATGTCACAACACCAGTGAACTATATTCAAATACAGTTTTTTTGTGTGTAGAGATAGGTACATCACATTCAGAATGTGTGTGAACTCACTTGGCACAAACTCATTATAGCTAGTGATGTGAAAAGAGAGCCGGCATCATGTTGTCTCGGCATGAGCTCCTTTTCAGCTATTTGAACATCAAGGGAACTATATATACATTCACACAGTATATATCAGAATATATACATACACACACACACACACACACACACGGTAGGTGCTGATGGACCAATCGTAAGGGCTCTCAGAGGCTTTGTTAGTCTTGGAAGTACTTCATCTCCATGCAGGAGCTTGATGACTTTGATTTCCCTTTTATGCCAAAAATCAAATGAATAACTGGGTGACAGGCCCATTACTGTGGTTGTAGCACATAATGACATGGCATGAGCTATTACAGTTTTTTACAATCACTTTGCTACTAATTTCTTGATGTCATTATTCAAAACTCTAGACACAAAACTCAAATCGGTCATGACTTGTAACACAGGCTGTCCAATGTTCAAAACAATGCACTGTGCATGCATATCTTTAAAGAAATTTTGTACTTGCACAATCATGTGTTCAAAAAACTAATTCCTTTTAAAAGACCATTGAAACATTACTTTAGATCCCCCACACACAAGCTACCCATAGTTTCATTGTGTCATTGTTTGTACAATAATTAAGTATCATAGTACAAAATAGGTGAGACATGTTTCATTATGGTACTAGATGAAAATACATCCCTGTAAAAGCACGTCAGTAGTAGAGAGAATACTACAGACACAGTGGAATCATTGAACAAAATGGGAAATGTAGTGATGCAAAACAAGACAGTGCAATCACAACATATATTTATTTAAATCAAAGTTAAATAATTAGCCAGGAAATAGAAAGAAAAAAAGTACTCTAAAACATAAAATGCCGTGTTCCTCAACTTCCTTGTACTGTAAATAACAAAACAAAGAAGTGATTACTGTACTTCTACATCTTCATCAACTCTGTCATGTGGATTTGACCACAGGTTCTCATCGACATTCCAATTAGCCAAACGGCATGGCGAACAATGTGGTGTATGATTATATATATATATATATATATATATATATATATATATTAAATTATATATATATATATATATACACTTTATATATAAAGTATAGATGTGATGAGTTCGCAGAATTGGATGGGCAGTTCCAAGGGCCTGCATGCATACAAGGCAGTACTGACAATACAGTACATTACAGTAAAGAATGATGATGAAATATTACATCCATAGCTAATGTGGTCTAATTGGTTCATGCTCCACGTTAACTGGTGTCAATATCTCGGTATCTTCGGACTTTTATGATCCAAACATGGAATATTGTTTCTGTTTCCTTACAACTATGCATTAAGAGTAATGCAACAGTTAAAGCCCATGTTGCACGGTAACCACCACTGTTGATTATTGGGTACAAAAAGCACTCAAGATATGTATATCATTTTTTAAAATGTCTCCAAATAGTTTTAAAAGTTAGTTTTTGGTCATTTTTGGTATCCGCGGGTTTATGGAGTCAATTAGGCGATGGCGTCACTCAAGGGAGTTAAGTCTCAGCCTGGCACTAGAACTACGGTGACTGACTGGGATGAGGAAGAGGAGGAACGGCCAGCAGCCGAATAATTACCAACCTGACAGACGTGAGAGGGCAAATGAGGAATTGTCAAGATTGTGGGGAAGTCTCCTTCATTTATCTCCTTTATTTAGCAACGCAGCAGTGCATACAATGACTTTACCTTTTACTGTCAGTGAATAGTAGCCAGTGAACGTCAACGTTTTCTCTCGATCTATTGACAGGGATCATGATGTTAGTTCAGATAAGTACTGGTACACTTATCTAGATATAGGAATAGAAGGTATCCCCGAGTGTTATTTCTAAGTGTTTACCTCTAACCTCCGGTGAAAACGTGTCGCTGTTTGGCTGGTGCTTGTGTGTGTGGCGGCAAAGCTGCGGTGGAGAGCGGGTGCTGTAGGCGAGTAGCCTCCGGTCGGGAAGCTCATACCGCGCACACTCGGACTACTCTTCATTTATTTTTAACGTCATAAATGAAAATAATGTCCAGGATCTCAGGGGAAAGAAACGATATACGTGTCTCCATTTCAAACATCACTGCAGGTTGATTGTGGGCGACAACGCTGTTGTGGTTAGCTTACCGAAACTCTACTGCCGAAGTTGCTGGCTACACGTTAATCCGCTAGCATCCGTACAGGCTAACTATAGCCAGTTAGCTTTGTGTGTAACGTAACAAAAAACCACCCATCTCGTAGGAGCAATGCTTACTATTCCATTCAATACAATTATGGTACAAAAGGTGCACTAATGCCACATGTGTGATGTTGACAACATGGACGCATATATAGGCAACACCAAAGGCAGTCGTAATATTTACCTACCAGGCTAAGCTAACGCTGTTGTGCTAACGTCCGGCGGCGTAGCGTTAGCTAGCTCTAAACTTGTGAAAAGCCAGACAACATCCCCCCTCTAAGCTGTGTTTCACTTTCAGATCTTTGAATTCTTGGTTACGTCCGTCTTTGAAAAATCTGCCCGCCTAACACGGACAAATTGTACCCACCTTCCTACCTAGCTAGCTAACCTACAGCTAGCTAGCTCGCTAGCTAGACCGGTATGCTAGCTACAGCTATCTATCTCTCTCTCTTTAAATATATCTATCAATACTGACTATCTGTCTATATGTCTAGCTATATATGTAGGCTATCTATGTATATGTATGTATTATCTATAATCTGTTGCTGAACACTCTTTCTTCCACTGTTGTCTTCTATCTCTCTCGTAACTCTCAATGGTCTCTCTAAGCTGGCTGGCCTATCGTCTCCCTTGTGTGACGTCATGCAATGCATTGTGGGAGAAAAGCAAACCACTGTAAAATATGACCTACTTTTTCGTGTTATTTTATGTTATGTGATACTTTTCAATATCATATACAGTGGATAACAGTTTGAATGTGTATTATTACCAACAATCAATAAGTGCAAATTCGTTGGAAAATTAAACCTGTAACATGGGCTTTAATTATCATTTTGAGGAGTTCTATCAAATGATAGTAAGATCACTGTAATGAAATTAATAGACAATCATTTGAAATGTAATGAGTGAGTTGTTTTTGGAAGTAGTAGTACTTTGATGTTAAGTTGGGACATATTGAACAGGTGATTTTTGTCAAATGAAAAAATGTTCTTAGGTTTACATGTGTATTGCACCCAAGCAACTGAAACAAGTGTTAGAGTTTTTGATCACTGGTTGTTAGTTTTGTGTCTAGAGTTTTGAAAAATTACGTCAAGGTTCTGAAATTATTGCCAAAGTGATTGTCAAAAAAAAAATATATATATATATATATATATATATATATATAAAACATATTCTATAGGTGTGATTGTAACATGGCACTGTGAGCACCACAGCATGATAGTCTGGCACAATTTGAAATTACACAGCAGTGTTAGAATTCCTGTTTGTAAATTCTCTCAAACAAACCTCAGCCAGCAAAGAACAATATTTAGTTTTAACTTTAAAAAGTTAAATTATTTCAGTATAGCAATATATTATATTATATAGACATACTCATGTATGAATACATTCATGTATCGAATATCTCTGCAATCATTGGAGTAGGCCACTCAGCAGCCCAGGTTGATAGTCTTCGATTCACTGAACAAAAAAGAAGATGTGGGCTGCAATTTAGAGGTCTGGAACCAGCCTAACTTCTTGATTGATTTTAAAAAGAAATCAACCACACTGATGGGTTTATGTTGTAATGCTACAGACCCATGTCTAAACAAATGGGACAAAGGAAATCTCCCCGCACACTTAAAATGAATTCAATGCTATTATTCTACAATTCAAGTTTCTGATCTGGTAAGGAGTTTGACAAAGTACAAATGGACATATAGATTATGGTTTCATCCAGTGGCTTTCCAAAGTGAAAATGGCATGTGGTTAAAAAGAGCATTAACCAAGGTCTATAAGCAATCTTTGGCTTTGAGTTGTTCACACAGTACCCTGGATAATAGTTTCAAGCTCCTTGGAGGCCGAGGTAAATCAACCTTGTAATGTGAAAGGAAAGTATCGAATTCAAGAATACTGTAAAATGTAGAACAGAGTCATTTCGGCCCTTCAGTCTCTCGCAGAACTCACTACTATTCTCAGTCATCACGTCTGCAAGTCAAACCAGTGCATGTGGCAGTGGTGATTACTGCAAGAGTAACATTGATGTTGTATGAAGTTCTCTCTGATTAATCATTGATAGAAATACAAAGCAGTTTAATATTATTTCAAAAAGGCACTGAACTTCACATGAACTTTCACTTGCACACAGACAGACAGACAAGAGAGACGTTTGACAAGCGACATGTGACACTGGAGACTTTTTACCTCGGGCATATTGCCGCTATGGCCTGACAAAGACGGTGTTGATGCAGACAGCGCTCTATTGGTTATTTAATACATTTTGCCTGACAGAGATAGAACAATATGCAAAGAGACTGTGTGTGTCACAGGTTGGTCTCATTGGACCGAAACCATAGAGACAAATCTTGATCTTCTTTCTGAGTTTGTTAACCGGTTTGACACCATCTTTACATTTTTGACAATTGTCTGCAATCAAATGGAAAATTGAAAATGAACATTCTGTTCCACATCTGAGTGGTTCCACTGTACATGTACGTCATGTTTAGTGAAGCATCTATCTGTCACATTCAAACTCTGGAGGGGAGAGAGAGAAAATTAGTTTTTTCTCCAATACTGTAAAGTATTCAATTTTATTTTTAAGCCAAAGACCCCTTAACTGAAAGAGAGATGGAGCAGGGACCCCCTACTGTATACAATTAAATCCTATAGCATATTAATCTGGGCCTAAAAGAACTTGTAGGGCAACCTAAAGTCCCTATACATATCTTATCTTATTCAAATAATAATCCTAATAATTGTTGCCATGATTTTATAAATGTTTCAATGTTAAATATACATATGGCACAGTAAATCTTTAGGATGAACTGTATCTGTGGATGGCTACCTTAGTGACAACCTTACTTATACCCCAGAAAGTAGTGGGGATTAATTTTGCTAATAATATGTTGGATTTATCTTAAGACTTTTTAATATTTTTTTTTTAATAGCAATGGCTTGGAGCCCCCCCCCCCCCCCCCCCCCCCCAAGCTTGTCCACCTATTGCTACAAATAATATCAGCACGGCTGCTCTTGCTCTTAAGTCACACTAAGTTCATGTTTCCAGTTATAGAAAGGCTTTATCCAGGAGAGAGTATTGGCTCTGGCATAATGACTGAGGAGTGAAAACCCATTGAGAAAATGGAGGCACCTGAGAGGACAAACAGGTCACTTAAGCAGGATGTTTGTGTACCTATTACAAGCTTCACTGTCCACAGCAGGTAACATATACCAGCTATTTAATTGAAATACTGAAGGACACAGGGTGTCAAAAGGCACAACCCACTCTGTCATCAAAGCTTAATGTCTCTTTGAAAATAGAAATAGATAAATGGCGGCTCTGAGTTCCAGTCTTTAAAAATGCCATTTTCATGTTCTACCACGTTGCTGGTCTGCACTGGGTGGCTCAGCCTTGCCTAAAGACCCATTTCATGCCATTAATCTCGAGGAAAAAGGTGATTACAAGGAGACACTGCATGGAGATAATGTCCTCCTGTTTCTCAAATGCCACAGAAGAACTGACGATGATCATTTATTCCTTGGGTTCTTGTTGCAAAAATACATTTCTGACTACATTTTTAGATAGAGGTTATGACTATTATTTAAGGCAAGCCTTACACTTATGTTGCACAATAAACAAAGTGTACTTACTTACTTAATTACCTCACACAAAGCAGCCGTCTTCATTCAGTACGTGGTGTTTATTCCGATGACAGGGAAATTTGATACAAAACTGGTGATAGGTGATAAGGCCATATTGGCAACAAATTACAGAATGAATAGAATAGAATACCTTTATTGTCATTATACACAAGTGCAGAGAAGAGGGAAAAAAAAGAGAGGGGGGACGTGGTGCACAGTTCCTGAGAGCAACTATATACATACTGCATAGAAAATAGTAAGAAAGATAAAGGGTTTGTATACACATTGTGCAAATAACATAGTTATTGGTGTATCAAAAAGTCTTGAGTAATAAATGAAAGGAAGCAGCAGTAAAAAAACAATCAGATACACAGAGAAATCTTTGTCATAACTGAATGAATTATATTGTGATATGCAGCATCTTATTTTGTCTTTCACACATGCACACACGCACACATGCACGCACACGCACACACGCACGTATATGCAGTTCCATGAAATGGACAATACAGTGTCCTAATCTATTAATTTTAAGAGTCTTTCATTTTTTGCTTTTGGAGTTTTCTCCCACTCCTCCTGGCAGTCACTTCTCGAGCTCAGAAATATTTTTGCCTCCTTGCATGCACGGCAGGTTTGAGATCTCTCCACAGATTTTCAATAACATTTAAGTCTGGGGACTGGTTTTTGAAGATGGATGAGGGAAACACTCAGCCATCTTTCCTGGATGTACTTCATGGTTGATTCTGAGGTATGCCTTGAATCAAAAAGTGCCATTTTGGTTTTGTCAGTCCAAAACGCATTGTTCCAAAAGGCCTCAGGCTTCTGAGGGTTTTCTTCTGCATACTTCAGTTGCTTTGTTTTGTGTCGCTGTCATAAGAAAGGCTTTTTTTCTTACAACTCTGCCTTTTTGGCCTTTGGAAAACGGAAAACGGATTATTTTAAAAAATGGGCAACCTTTGGAATACATTCCCCCAGACCTTTAAACCCCTAACCAGTAAAATCCCCTTTGGGTTTTGGGGCCTTAGAAATCTTTGTTTAAAAAGGAACAAAGAATAATCAAAAGGGGCCCCATTTTTTTGCACAAGGCCTTTTTTTTTTTTTATTTTGAAAAGTAAAAAATCAAATGCCCATGTTTGAAAAAAACACTTTTTCTGGGTTTGGGGTGTTTTTGTGTCTTGGTGCTTCCACCCTGATTCCTTGCCTCATCTCCGGGGAGGTTCCAATCTCCCGGGTTTTGATTCACTACCCGGGGATGAGGGGTTTCATAGATGCACGCTAGCTGCTAGTTTGTTCTGTTGGCAAACACTGAAAAAAATAGACAGTACTTACAACACACATAGTTCCCCAAATCACAAAATAACTATTACATATCCCTTTCGTAGGTTTTCCCAAAAGATTCCCCCCGCTAACCCTGCTTTGGCCCAAAATTGTAAAAATGTTTTCTACGATTTACCATATTTCCTGTTCGCCCCAAACAATGGGATACAATTTTATGGGGTGGATGTTCACTCTGTCAAAAACCAGTGAATGTCTCACTCTTTCACAAAATTCGGACCTTTTGCATGTAAAAGCCTTTAAAACCTGATAAAATGTCAATAAGCTTTCTTTAAGCCCCAAATTTTAAAACCCTCATCAGAATGCTCGAATTACGTGAGAAACAGGATTGATTATCCCCCCCTTTGGAATGAAGCTGGAATAAAGTCAGGGGTTTCCTTTTTAGATACCTAAAAAGTAAGAATATCCTTTTCCCCCAAAAAAAGTTAAATTAGGTGGTTTTTGGCCTTTATTTTAAAACCCCACTCGAATGCTTAAATTTCGGAGAACACACTGGGAAAGGGGAGTCTCCCCCAGATTGGGAAAGAAGTGGAATAACGTCAGGGTTTTCCCTTTTTAGAGTGCCCGAAAAAAAGAGAAAAAAATGCCTTTTCGCCTTAAAGATTTAATTGTAATTTTTTACAGTTCTAGGCTTTTATTTTAAAATCCACCAGAATGGCGGAATTACCTAAATTTCCCATAAATATTTTTGGGCTAAAACCCAAAAAGCAATAAAACCCGCCTTAAAAGTAGGAAATTTTAAAGATGCATGAAGGCAGTTAAACATGCCCTTTTAAAAGCCGATAAACATCATTAGCTTTCTTTAACCCTTAAAATTTTAAAACGTACATCGAATGCTCTGAATTAATAAGAAACCGATTGGTTTTTCCCCCAAAATTGGAAAGAAGCTGGAATAAAGTCAGGATTTCCCTTTTTTGAGTGGCCTGAAAAAAAAATTAAAAAAGCTTGATGGGTGAAAAAGGGGAAAAATGCGTTGGTTTTAAGGCCTTCATTTTAAAACCTTATATCAGAAATGATCCTAAAATCACGTGAGAGACACACTGGATAGGTGATGTCTCCCCCAGACTTGGCAGAAGCTGGAATAACGTCAGGATTCCTGTGTAGAGTGCTGGAAAAAGAGGAAAAATATTGCCTTTAAAAGCCTGGTCAAAGATTTAAATTTAATATTTATTACATGTATAGGCTTTGATTTAATATATCCTACATCAGAATAGTTCGTAATGCATAAGTGTACCAATAAAATAGTAGTGTTAACCAATTAGTCAGAATTAAACCTGCCTTAACAGTAGGAATACTTTTTAAGCGAGCATGAAGGACAGTTAAAAATGCCGTTAACAGCCTGATAAAACATTCAATATAGATGTAACTTTTAAGCCCTTTAATTTTTAAAAACGTACTCAGATGCTCTGGAAAGTAAGTAGGAACAAGGGCTATGTGATGTTCCCAAAACTTGGCATGAAGTGAATAACGTCAGGATTCCTTTTAGGTGGCCTGAAAAAGTTAAGAATAGGTCTTGATAGACTGAAAAAGGTTAAATATACGTTGGTTTTAAGGCCTTCTTTAAAACCGTATACAGAATGCTCTAAAATCAAGTGAGAGACAAAGTGGATAGTGATGTCTCCACGACTTGGAATGAATAAGCTGGTATAACTGTCAGATTCTTTTAAGAGTAGCCTCGAAAAAGTTAAGGAATAGCCTTTACTAGCTGAAAAAGGGTCAATATAGAGTTGGTTTTCGGTCCTTTATATTTAAAACTTACATCCAGAATGCTCTAAATTATGTAAGGAGACACAATGGATAGGTGTGTCTCACCCAGACTTGGAATGAAGCTGGTACAACGTCAGGATTCCTTTTAGAGTAGCTGAAAAAAGAGACGAATATTGACTTTCCGAGCCTGAACTGAAAAGGGGTCAATAATATAGCTGGTTTTAAGGCCTTAATTTTAAAACCGTACATCGAATGCTCTGAAATTACGTGAGAGTAGACATGGATAGGTGTGATTGTATCCCCCAGACTGGAAGAAGCTGGAATAACCGGATTCCTTTTTGAGTAGCTGAAAAATTTAGAATATGCCTACTAGCCTGAAAAAAGTTGAATATATAGCGTTGGTTTTAAGGCTATTTTTAAAAGGACATTCAGATGCTCTAAAATTACGTGAGAGACACATGGAAAAGGTGATGTCTCCCCAGATTGGAATGAGCTGGAATAACGTCAGGAGGATGACCATTTTAGAAGGAGCCTGAAAAGAGAAAAATATTGCCTAACCAGCCTGTAACAAGATTAAATTGTAAATATTTATTACATGTTCTAGGTGTGATGTTAAATATCCTACTCAGAATGGTCGTAAATTACATAAGTTACCATAAATAATGTAGTGTTCTAACCCCTAGTCGGAATTAATAACTGCCTTAACAGTAGGAAATACTTTTTAGAGATGCCTGAAGGCCAGTTAAACCTGCTGAACAGCTGATATAAACGTCAATTATAGCTTGGACTTTCAAGCCCTAATTTAAAACCGTACATCAAAATGTTCTGAAATTACCTGAGAGCCACAATGGATAGGTGATGTCTCCCCCGACGTGGAATATGAAGCTGGAAAAAACTTCAGGTTTCCTTTTTAGAGTAGCCTGAAAAGAGAAGAATATGCCTTTACGAGTCTGAAAAGGTAAAGATAGCATTGGTTTTACGGCCCTTCATTTTAAAACTTGACATCGGAATGCTCGGAAATGCCGTAAGAGACCACTGGATAGGTGCTGTTCCGCCAGGAATTGGATGAAGCTGGAATGACGGTAAGGTTCCTTTTTAGCGTGCCTGACAAGTAAGAAGTCCTTTACTAGGCCTGAAAAAGTGTTAACTAAGCCTTGGTTGTTAAGCATTAATTTAATAACTGTTACATCAGATGCTATGAATTACGTAAGAGCCACACGGGATAGGTGATGTCTCCTCAGACTTAGAATGAAGTGGAATTAACGTCAGGAGTACTTTTTAGAGTAAGTAGCCTGAAAAGAGAAAAATATTGCTTAACAGCCTGTAAAAAGATTTAAAATGTAATATGTATTACATGCTTCTAGGCTGTGATTTTAATATCCACTCAGAATGGTCGGAAATACCTAAGTTACCCAATAAATATGTCCTAGGGTCTAACCCATAGTCGGACAAAACCTGCTAACAAGTAGATATCTTTTTAGAGATGCAGACGGACAGTTTAAACATGCCTTTAACAGCTGATAAAAAAGTCAAGATAGCTGTTACTTTTAAGCCTTACTTTAAAACCGTACATCAGAATGCTTGAAATTAAGAAAGAGGACACAATGGATAGGTGATGTCTCCTCAAAAAACTTGGAATGAGCTGGAAGAACGTCAGGATCTTTTAGAGCTGGCCCTTGAAAAAGTTAAGAATATGCCTTGCTAGCCTGAAAAAAGTGTAATAGAGCGTTGGTTTAGTCCTTCACTTTAAAAACCCTACTCAGAAATGCCTCATGAAATTAAGCAGAGACACACTAAAAAAATGATGATCCCCCAGCCTTGGAAAAATAAGCGGGAATAACGTCAGGATTCCTTTTTAGAGTAGGCCTGAAAAGGAGGAAAAAATATGCCTTTACCGCCTGTAAAAGATTTAAATTGGATATTTATTACTGTTCTAGGCTTTGATTTTATATCCTACATCAGACATGGTCGTAAATTTACCTAAATTAACCCCAATAAATATGTAGTGTCTAACCATAGTCGGAATAAACCTGCCTTAAAAGTAGGAAGACTTTGTAGAGATCATGAAGGACAGTAAAAAACATGCGTTTAACAGCCTGATAAACGTCAATTAGCTTACTTTAAGCCTAATTTTTTAAAACCGTACAACTCAGAATGCCTCTGAAAAATTATGTAAAGAGACACATGGATAGGTGATGTCTCCCCCAGATTGGATGAAGCTGGAATACATCAGGATTCCTTTTAGAGTAGCCTGAAACAGTAAGATATATGCGTATAGATGAAAAAGTGTAAATATACGTTGGTTTAAGGCCTTGATTTTAAAAACCCGTACATCAGAATGCTCTGGATAATTATGTATGAGAACATGGATAGGGCTGTTGTCCCCCGAATGGGAATGAGCGGGTACAACGGCAGGATCCTTTTAGAGTAGACTGGAAAAAGAGACACAAATATGCCTTTTAAAGCCCTGTTAAAAGATTTAAATTGAATATTTATTACATGTCTAGGCTTTGATTTTAATATCCACTTCAGAATGGTCGTAAATACATAAGTTACCCAATAAAATAGGAGTGTCTAAACCCATAGTCGGAATAAACCCCTTAACAGTAGGAATACTTTTAATAGATGCATGCAAGGACAGTTAAACAGGCCTTTAAAGCCTGATTTTTAAAACGTCAAACATAGCTTTACTTTTAAGCCCTTTAATTTTAAAAGTCATCCGAATGCTCTGAAATTATGTAAGAGACACAAGGATAGGTGATGTCTCCCCCAGACTTGGAATGAAGCTAGGGATAACGTCAGGATTCATTTTTAGAGTAGCCTGAAAAGAGAAGGACTTCTGCCTTTACGAGCCTGAAAAGTGTCAATATAGCCTGGTTGTGAAGGCCTTAATTTTAAAAATGTACCATCAGAATGCTCGGAAATTACGTGAGAGACACACTGGATAGGTGATGTCTCCTCCAGTTGGAATGAGACGTGGAATAAGTCAGGTCTTTGTAGAGTAGCCTGAAAAAGAGAAAAATAGCCTTTAACAGCCTGGTTAAAAGATTTAAATGGGATATTTATACAGGTTCTAGGCTTTGTTTTAATATCCTACATCGACTGGTCGTAAATTACCTAAGTTAACCAATAAATATGTAGTGTTCTAAACCCCATGTCGGAATAATAACCTGCCTTAACAGTAGGAATACTTTGAGAGATGCACTGCAGGACAGTAAAACATCGCCTTAACAGATGATTAAAACCGTAAACATAGCTTTAATTTTAAGCCATTAATTTTAACACCGTACATCAGGGGGGAATCTCTGACAATTAGGACAGAGACACAAATGGATAGTGATGTCTCCCCCAGACTTGGAAGGAGCCTGGAGAACGTCAGGATACTTTTTTAGAAGTCAGCCGGAAAAAAGAGGAAGGAATATGCAATTTTACGAGCCTGAAAGTGGTCAATATAGCCCTTGGTCTTGGAAGGCCTAAATTTAAAACCTGTACATCAGAATGTGAAATTACCTGAGAGACACACGGGAGAGGTGAGTCTCCCCCCAGACTTGGAATGAAGCTGGAAAAAACGTCAGGATTTCTTTGAATAGAGTAGCCTGAAAAGTTAAGAATATGCCTTTAACAGCCTGTAAAATGCTTTAAATTGTTATATTTATTTACATGTTCTAGGCTTTGATTTAATATCCTACATCGACATGGTAGTAAATTAACTAAGTTACCCATAAATATGTAGTGTTTCTAACCCAAGTCGGAAAAAAATTAAACGTTGCCTTAACAGTAGGAATACTTTTTGAGATGCATGAAGGACAGTTAAAACAGGCCTTTCAACAGCCTGATTTAAAACGTCCAATATAGCTTTGACTTTTAAAGCCCTTAATTTTAAAAACTACATCAGAATGATCTGAAAGGATGTAAGAGACACAAAAATGGATAGGTGATGGAGCCCCCAGACATTGTAAATGAGAGGTTATTAACGTTCAGATCCTTTACAGTAGCCTGGAAAAAAGAAGAAGATGGCCTTACGAGCAGGAAATAGGTCATATGCCTTGGTTGTAAGGCTTAATTTTAAAACTGTACATCAGAATGCTCTCTGAAATTCGTAGAGACACAATGGATGGTGATGGTCTCCTCCAGACTTGGAATGAAGCTGGAGAACGTCAGGATCCTTTTTAGAGTAGCCTGAAAAGAGAGAAAGAATATGCCAGTTAGAGCCTGAAAAGTGTCAAGATAAGCCTTGGTTTTAAGGCCCTAATTTTAAAACTGACCTCAGAATGCTCGAAATTACGTACTCGACAAAAACTGGATAGTGAGTATCCTCCGACTTGGAAATGACAGTGTAATAACGGCAGGATCTGTTAGAGTAGCCTGAAAACAAACAGATATGCTTAAAAACAACAAAGAGGAAAAAATATGCCTTTAACCGCTCGTAAAAGATTTAAATTGTAACTATTATTACATGGTCTAGGCTTTGATTTAATGATCGACATCAGAAGATGGTAGTAAAATTAAACTAAGTTACCCAATAAACTATGTTGTTGTCTAACACTTAGACGGAATAAACCTGCCTTAAACAGTAGGAATTACTTTAGAGATGCTTGAAGGACGTTAAACATGCCTTTAACAGCCTATAAAACGTCCCAATATAGCTTTCTTTTAAGCCTTAATTTAAAAACCGTACATCAGAATGCTCTAACAATCAGTGAGAGACACATGGATAGGTGAATCTCCCCCAGGCTTGGAATGAAGTTGGATAAAGTCAGGATTCCTTTTTTTGAGTAGCCTGAAAGAGAGAAGAATATGCCTTTACGAGCCTGAAAAGTGTCAATATAGCCTTGGTTTTAAGGCTTAAATTTTAAAACTGTACATCAGAATAAACTGAAATTACGTGAGAGACACACTGGATAGGGGTGTCTCCCCCGATTGGAATGAAGTGGAAAACGTCAGGATTCCTTTTTAGAGTAGCCTGAAAAAGTTAAGAATATGCCTTTACTAGCCTGACCGTGTAATATAGCGTTGGTTTTTAAGGCCTTCATTTTAAAACCGTACTCAGAATGCTCTATAATTACGTGAGAGACACACTGATAGGTGATGTCTCCCAGACTTGGATGAAGCTGGATAACTCAGTTCCTTTTTAGAGTAGCCCTTAAAAAGAAAAAATATGCCTTTAACAGCCTGTAAAAAGATTTAAATTGTAATATTTTATTACATTTCTAGGCTTTTTGATTTTAATATCCACATCAGAATGGTCGTAAATCACCTACGTTACCATTAAATATGTAGTGTCTAACCCATAGTCAAATACACCTGCTTAAAACAGTAAGGAATACTTTTAAGAGATGCATGAAGACATTTAACATGCCTTTAAACAGCCTGATAAAACCATCAATATAGCTTTATCTTTTAGCCCTTAATTTAAAACCCGTACCAATCTCGAAATTAGTAAGAGACACAATGGATAGGTGAGGTCCTCCTCAAAACTTGGGAATGAAGCTGATAACGTAGGATTCCTTTGTAAGGGGGCCTGAAAAGTCAAGAATGTATTTCTAGCGCTGAAAATGGGGTATATCGCGTTGGTTTTTAAGCCTTCAATTTTAAAACCGTATATCACAAGCTCTACAATCACGTAGCGACACATGGATAGTGATGTCCTCCCCCAGACTGAATGAGCTGTATAATGTCAGGGATTCCTTTTAAGAGTATCCTGAAAAAGTTTTTTTTAAGAATATGCCTTTACTAGCCTGAAAAATGTAATATACGTTGAAGTTTTTAAGGCCTTTATTTTAAAACCGTACATCAGAATGCTTCTGAATTATGTAATGAGACCAATGGCTGGTGTGTCTCACCCAGACCTTTGGATGAAGCTGGTACACGTCAGATTCCTTGTTTAGAGTAGCCTGAAAAAGAGACAAGAGCCTTTGTATCGAGCCTGAAAAGTGTCAATAAGGGGTGCCTTGGTTTTAAGCCTTAATTTTAAAACCTACATCAGACTGCTCTGAAATTTAACGTTGAGAGACCACGGATAGGTGAAGTCTCCCCCAGACTTGGAAATGAAGCTGGAATAACGTCCTATTCCTTTTTAGAGGAGCCTGAAAAAGAGAAGACGTTGCCTTTCCAAGCTAAAAGTGTAACATAAGCTTGCGTTTTTAAGGCCGTAATGTTAAAACACTGTACTCAGAATGTTCTAAAATTTACCTTATAGACCCTGGATGTGTGTCTCCCCCATACTTGGAATGAAGCTGAATACGTCGGATTCCTTTGTAGAGTAGCCTTGAAAATTAAAATATGGCCTTTCCCTAGCCTGAAAAAGTGGTAAATATAGGTTGGTTTAGGCCTTTATTTAAAACCGTTCATCAGAATGCTCCTGAATTACTTAGAGACACACTGGATTAGAGGATGTCTCCCCCAGACTTGGAATGAAGCTGGAATGAAACCTCAGATTCCTTTTTAGAGTAGCTGAAAAGTTAAGGAATATGCCTTTACTACTGAACAAGTGTAAAATAGCGGTTTTGGTTTTTAAGGCCTATATTTTTAAAACCGTACATCGAACCTGTAAATTATGTAAGACACAATGGATAGGTGATGTCTCCCCCAGACTTGGAATGAAGGCTGAACAACGGCAGGATTCCGTTTTCAGGTAGCCTAAAAGATAAGATCGGCCTTACGAGCCTGAAAGTGTCAATATAGCATGGTTTTTAAGGCCTGTAAATTTTGAAAAACCGTAATCACAAGCTCTGAAATACGTGTGAACACACTGGATAGTGATCTCCCCCATACTTGGATGAGCTTTGAAAACTTCCCTGATCACTTTTAGAGTTAAGCCTGAAAAGAGAAGCAATATGCCTTACTAGCCTGAAAGGTGTCACATAGCCGTGGTTTTAAGGCCTTAATTTTAAAACTGTACATCAGAATGTTCGAAATTACCTGGAGACACCTGGATAGGTATGTCTTCCCCCAGACCTTGAAGAAGCTGGAATGACTTCAGATTCCTTTTTACGTAGCCTGAAAAAGTTAGAATATGCCTTTACTCTATCCTAAAAAAAGTGTACATAGCGCGTTGGTTTTAAGGCCTTTATTTAACACCGTACACCCGAATGCCTCTGACATTATGTCAGAGAAACAATGATAGGTTATGTCTCCCTCCAATTTGAATGAACTGTACGCGCGCAGGATTCCTTTTTATAGTAGCCTGAAAAAGAGCAATGGCCTTTACTAGCCTGAAAGTCAATATAGCCTTGGTTTTAAGGCCTTAATTTTGACATCACCATCCATTGTGGCTCTTACATAATTCAGAGCATTCTGATGTACGTTTTTTAAAATTAAGGGCTTAAAAGTAAAGCTACTTTTTTTTTTTTTTACGTTGTTCACGGCTGTTACACGCATGTTTAACTGTCCTTCTGCATCTCTAAAAGTCTTCCTACTTTTAAGGCAGGTTTAATTCCGACTATGGTTAGACCTACATCTTTATTGGGTAACTTAGGTAGTTTCGCCATTCTGAGTGTAGATATTCAAATCAAAGCCTAGACCTGTAATAAATATTCCAATTTAAACTTTTTAAAAAACAGCGTTACAGCATCTTGTTCTCCTTTTTCAGGCACTCTAAAAGGAATCCGTACGTTATTCCACTTCATTCCAAGTGTGGTGAGACTTACTTTCCAGTGTTGTCTCTCACGTAATTTTCAGGAGCATTCTGATGTACGTGTTTACAATGAAGCGTAAACCAACGCTAATTTACACTTTTTCAGGCTATAAAGGCTATTCTTAACTTTTTTCAGGCTACTCTAAATGAATCCTGAGGTTATTCCAGCTTCATTCCAAGTCTGGGGAGCATCAACTATCCAGTGGTGTCTCTCACGTATTTCAGAGCATTCTGATGAACGGTTTTTAAAAATTAAGGCCTTAAAACCAAGGCTATTTGACACTTTTCAGGCTCTAAAGGCCAGACTTTCTTCTCTTTGTCATGCTACTCTAACAGGAATCCTACTTGTACCAGCTTCATTCCAATTCTGTGGATACATCACCTATCCATTGTGTCTCTTACATAATTCAAGACGCATTCCTTGTGTAATACGGTTTAAATAAAGCCTAAAAACAACGCATATTACACTTTTCAGGCTCGTAAAGGCATAATTCTACCTTTTTCCAGCTAGCTCTCAACAGTAAATCCTGACGTTATTCAGCTTCATTCCAAGTCTGGGGGAGACATCACCTATCCAGTGTGCTCTCAGGTAATTGAGAACATTCTGAGGTCAGTTTTAAAATTACGCCCTAAACCAAGGCGTATGGTTACACTTTTCAGGCTCGTAAAGGCAAAAATTCTTCTCTTTTTCGTCTACTCCTAAAAGAATCCTGACGTTATTCCAGCTTCATTCCAGGTCTTTGGAGACATCACTAGCCAGTGTTTCTCCACGTAAATTTTAGAGCATTCTGATGTACGTTTTAAAACGAAGGCCTTAAAACAACGCTATATTTACACTTTTCAGGCTATCAGGCATATTCTTAACTTTTTTCGCTATCTAAAAGGACTCCTGACGTTATCCAGCTTCATTCCAAGTCTGGGGGAGACGATCACCTATCCAGTGTGTCCTCTCACGTAATTTCAAGATTATTCTGATGGACGGTTTTTTAAAAATGTCATGCCTAAAAACCCCAGGCATATTGACACTTTTAGGCTCTTACAGGCCTTTCGTCTCTCTTTCCAGGCTACTCTAAAAGGAATCCTGACAGTTTATACAAGCTTCATTCATTCCAAGACTGGGGGAGATATCACCTATCCAGTGTGTCCTCTCACAATAATTTTAGAGCTTCTATGTCCGGTTTAAAACTTAAGGGCTTAAAAAGTAACCTATATGACGTTTTATCAGGCTGGTTAAAGGCATTTTTAACTTCCTTACATGCATCTCTAAAAATTATTCCTACGTTTAAGGCGTTTATTCGTCTAAGGGTTTAGACACACATCTTTGAATTGGGTAACTTAGGTAATTTACGACCTTCTGATGTATGTATTAAACTCAAAAGCCTTTTATAGTACCCTGAAAAAGAGAAGATATGCCTTACGAGCCTGAACAGGTGTCCTATTAGCCTTGGTTATTAGCCTTACTTTTTAACCGTACAATCAGAATGCTCTGAAAATACGTGAGAGACACATTGGCTAGGTGATGTCTCCCGCCGACTGGGAATGACGCGGCATAACGTCAGGAGTCCTTTTTAGAGTAGCCTGACAAGTTACGAATATGCCTTTACATCCTGAAAGTGTTTAACTATAGCGTTCGTTTTAGGCCTTCATTTTAAAACCGTACATCAAATCCTCTAAAATTACGTGAGAAGACCCACTGATAGGTATGTCTTCCCCAGACTTGGAATGAAGCGGAAAAACTGTCAGTATTCCTTTTTAGAGTACCTGAAAAGGTTAGAATATGCCTTTTACTAGCCTGAAAAAGTGTTAAATATAGCGTTGTTTTTTAAGCCTTCATTTTAAAACCTTACATCAGAATGCCTAAAATTACGTTTAGACACAATGGATATGAATGTCCCCCCTGACTTGGAATGAAGCTGGACTCACGTCGGATATCCCTTTTTAGAGTACCCTTCAAAAAATAAGACTATCCATTACGAGCCTGAAAAGTGTCGATATCGCCTTGGTTTTTAAGGCCTTAATTTTTAAACGTACTCAAATCGCTGAAGTACGTAATGACACACTGGAATAGGTGATGTCCCTCCATGACTTGGAAAGGGGAAAAAGGGGGGGGGGGGGGGGGGGGGGGGGGTGAAGCTGGAATAACGTCAGGATTCCTTTTTAGAGTAGCCTGAAAACGAAAAATATGCCTTATAAACAGCCTGTAAAAGATTAAACTGGAATTTTATTACATGTTCTAGGCTTGTGATTTTAATACTCCTACCTCAGAATGGTCGTAAATACCTAAGGTACCCATAAATATGTAGTTTCTCACCCATAGTCGGAATAACCCTGCCTAACAGTAGGAAGACTTTTAAGTATGCATGAAGGACAGTTAACCATCCCTTTAAAACGCTGATTCAACGTAACATAGCTTTGCTTTTAAGCCTTAATTTTAAAACGTACATCATAATGCTCTAAAATATGTGAGAAGACACACTGGATAGGCGATATCCCCCAGTCTTGGAATGAACTTGTATAACGTCAGGATTCCTTTTTGAGTAGCCGAAAGCGAAAGAATGCCTTTACGAGCTGAAACGTGTCAATATAGCCTTGGTTTTAAGGCCTTAATTTTAAAACTGTACTATCAGAATAATCTGAATTAACGTGATGAGACACCCTGGATAGGTGATGTCTCCCCCAGACTTGGAATGAAGCTGGAATAACGTCAGGATTCCGTTTTTAGAGTCCGACAACAAGTTATCAATTGCCTTTACTAGCCTGAAAAGTGTAACTATACCGTTCGTTTTAAAGCCTTCATTTAAACGTACATCAGAATGCTCTAAAATTACGTAGGACACACTGGCTAGGTGATGTCTCCCCCAGACCTGGATGAAGCTGGAAAACTTCAGGATTCCTTTTTTAGATTAGCCTGAAAAAGAGAAGAATAATGCCTTTACAGCCGAAAGTGTCAATATAGCCTTGGTTGAAAGGCCTTAATTTTAAAACTGTACAATCAGAATGCCTCTGCAATTACTAAGAGACACACTGGATAGGTGAGTCCTCCTCCAGACTTGGATGAATCTGGAATAACGTGCAGGCATTCCTTTTTAGAGTGAGCTCTGAAAAAGAGAAGAATAGCTTTTACGACCTGAAAAGTGTCAATATAGCCTTGGTTTTAATGCCTTAATTTAACTGTACATCAGAATGCCTCTGAAATTACGTGGAGAGAACACACGGATAGTGCGGTCTCCTCCCGACTGGAATGAAGCTGGATACGTCAGGATCCTTTTTAGATTAGCCTTAAAAAGAAAAAATAATCCTTTCCAGGCTGTAAAAGTTTAAATTGTAATATTTAAAAAAAAAAAATTCTCATGTTCTAGGCTTTGATTTTAATATTCTACATCAGAATGGTCGAAATTACCTAGTACCCATAATATTATGTCTAACTAACCATAGTCGGAATAAACCTGCCTTAACCGTATGAATACTTTTTTAGAGCCTGCATGAAGGCCATTAAACATGCCCTTTACAGCCTGATAAACGTCATATAGCTTTACTTTTAAGCCCTTAATTTAAAAACCGTACACCAGAAGGCTCTAATTACGTAAGAGACACATGGATGGGGATGTCACCCCAGACTTGGAATGAGCTGTATAATGTCAGGAATTCTTTTAGAGTAGCCTGAAAAGAGAGAATATGCCTTTGACCGACCTGAAAAGTGCCAATATAGCCTTGGTTTTAGGCCTGTCCATTTTAAAACCGTACATATCAGAAAATCTAAATTACGTGAGAGACACACTGGATGGTGATGTCTCCCCAGACTGGAATGAAGCTGGCATAAACGTCAGGATTCTTATTTAGAGTCTGCCTGAAACAGTTTAAGAATATGCCTTTAACTAGCCTGAAACCGTGTAACTATCAGCGGTCGTTTTAAGGCCTATCAATTAATTAAAACCGTACATCAGCAATTGCTCCAAATAACGGATAGACACACATGATAGGTGATGTCCTCCCCCCGACTTGGAATGAAGCTGGAATAAACGTCAGAATTCCTTTTAGAGTAGCCTAAAAAGAAAATAGGCCTTTACCTCCTGTAAAAGGATTTAAACTGATATTTATTACGTTTCTAGGCTTTGATTTTAATATCCTAACATCAGAATGGGCCGTACATTACCTAAGTTAACCCCAATAAATATGTATTGTCTACCCATAGTCGGAATCACCTGCCTAAACCGTAGAATCGTTTTTAGAGATGCATGAAGACGTGAAACAGCTTTAACGCCTGATAAACGTCCATATACTTTAGTTTTAAGCCCTTAATTTTAAAACCGTACATCAGAATTTTTGAAATTACTTGAGAGACACACTGGAGAGTTGATGTCTCCTCAGACTTGGAATGACGCTGGCATCAAACGTCAGGATTCCTTTTTAGAGTAGCGTAAAAAGAGAAAATATGCCTTTAACAGCCTGGTAAAATATTTAAAATTGTAATATTTCTTACATGTTCTAGGCTTTGGATTTAATACCTACATCATAATGGTCCGTAATTTACCTAAGTTACCCAATAATATGTACGTGTCTAACCCATAGTCTAATAAAAAACCTTCCTTAACAGTAGAATACTTTTTAGACATGCCTGAAGGACAGTTAACATGCCTTTAACAGCCTATAAAACGGCAATATATCTTTACTTTTAAGCCCTTGATTTTAAAACCTACATCAGAATGCTCTAAAATTACGTGATAGACACACGGATAGGTGATTTCCTCCCCAGACTGAATGAAGTCTGGAATAACGTCAGGATTCCTTTTTAGGTAGCCTGAAAAAGAGAAGAAAGCTTAAACGAGCCTGAAAGTGTCAATATAGCCTTGGTTTTTAAGGCCTTATTTTTAAAACCTTAACATCAGAATCCCTGAAAATACGTGAGAGACACACGTGGGATAGTTGATGTCTCCCCCAGACTTGGAATGAGCTGGAATACCGTCAGGATTCCTTTTTAGAGTAGCCTGAAAAAGAGAAGAATATGCCTTTACGGCCTGAAAAGTGTCATATCAGCTGTTTTTAAGGCCTTAATTTTAAAACTGTACATCAGAATGCTCTGAAATTAGGACTTAAGAGACACACCTGGATAGGTGATGTCTCCTACAGACTTGGCATGAAGCTTTAATAACAGTCAGGATTCCGTTTTGAGTGCCTGAAAAAAGAAAAAATATGCCTTTATTAAACAGCCTGTGAGATTTCAACTGTAATATTTATTACATTTCTAGGCTTGAGTTTTAATATTCACATCAAAATGTTCGTAAATTACCTAAGTTACCCATAAATATGTAGTGTTAACCATAGTCGGATAAACCTGCCTTAACAGTAAGAAAATACTTTTAAGAGATCATGAAGGACAGTTTAAACATGCGCCTTTTACAGACTGATAAAACGTCATAGCTTTACTTTTTAATCCCTTGATTTTAAAACCTTACACATAATGCTCTAAAATTACGTGATAGACACACTGGATAGGTGATGTCTCCCCCAGAACTGGGTGAAGCTGGAATAACGTCAGGATTCTTTTTAGAGTAGCCTGAAAAATAGAGAATAATGCTTTACGAGCCGAAAGTGTCAACATAGCTTGGTCTTTTAGCCATTAATTTTAAAACTGATACATCAGAATGCTCTAATACGTATAGACACACTGGATAGGTGATGTCTCCTCCAGCTTGGAATGAAGCTGGAATAACTTCAGGATTCCTTTTTTATAGTAGCCTGAAAAGTTAAGAATATGCCTTAATAGCCTGAAAAGTGTCAATTAGCTTGGTTTTAAGCCTTAATTTTTAAAACTGTACATCAAAAAGCCTGAATTACTGAGAACACCCTGGATAGGTGATGTCTCCCCCAGACTTGGAATGAAGCTGAATCCGTCAGGAATTCCTTTTTTTAGAGTATGCACTGAAAAGAGAAGAATATGCCTTTTTACGAGCCTGAAAAAGTGTCAATATAGCCTTGGTTTTAAGCCTAATTTTCAAACTGTACCTCAGAATGCTCCTGAAATTACGTAAGAGGAACACTCCTGGATAGGTTATGTCCTCCCTCAGACGGGAATTGAATCTGGAATAACGTCCGTAGTCCCTTTTTAGAGTACCTAAAAAGAGAAAAAATATGCCTTTACAGCCTTAAAAGATTTAAATTGTAATATTTTTACATGTGTCTAGGCTTTGATTTTAATATCCGACAGCAAAGGTCGTAAATTACCAAGTTACCCAATAAATATGTAGTGTCCAACCCATAGTCGGAATAAACCGGCGTAACAGTAGGAATACTTTTAGAAATGCATGAAGGCAGTTTCAACATGGAACTTTTACAGCCTGATAAAACATCAATAAGCTTTACTTTTAATAGCCCTTGATTTTTAAAACCCGACATCAGAATGCTCTGAAATTATAAGAAACAATGGCTGGTGATTTCTCCCCCAGACTTGGAATGAAGCTGGTATAAAGACGTCCAGTTTCCTTTTGGAGTAGACTGACAAAGAGAATATATGGCTTTCCGAGCCTGAAAAGTGTCAACTCGCCTTGGTTTTAAGGCTTAATTTTAAAACGCGTACATCAGAATGCTCTGCAAATACGTGAGAGACACAAGCTGGATAGGTGATGTCTCCCCCAGACTTGGAATGAAGCTGGCAATAACGTCGGATTCCTTTAGAGTAGCCTGAAAAAGTTAGAATATGCCTTACTATCCTGAAAGAGTGTAAGATCGCGTTGGTTTTAAGGCCTTCATTTTAAAACCGTACTCCGAATGCTCTAGAATTACGTTAGAGACCCACTGGCATAGTTGATGTCCTCCCCCAGAATTGAATGAACCTGGAATACCGGTCAGATTTCCTTTTTGCGTAGCCTGAAAAAGAGACGAATCTGCCTTCACGAGCCTGAAAGTGTCAATATAGCCTTGGTTTTAAAGGCCTTACTTTTAAAACCGTACATCAGAATATGCTCTGACATACGTAAGGACACCTGGACTGTTATAGCCCTACAGACTTGGGAATGAAGCTGGAATAACGTCCAGGATTCCTTTTAGAGTAGCCTGAAAAGAAAAATATCCTTTAAACAGGCCTGTAAAGATTTAAATGTAATATTTATTACCTGTTCAGCTTGATTTTAATATCCTACTCAAATGGTCGTAATTACCTAATTTACCCAATCATATGTAGTGTCCTAACGTCCATAGTCGGAATAAACCTGCCTTACAGTAGGACTACTTTTTAGAGATGCATAAGGACAGTTAAACATGCCTTTAACGCCCTGATAAAACGTCAATATAGGGCTTTATTACTTTTAAGCCCTATTTTACAACCGTACCGCAGAATGCTTTGAAATTACGTGATAGACACACTGGATAGGTGATGTCTCCCCCAGACTTGGAATGAGCTGGATACGTCAGGATTCCTTTTGAAGAGTAGCCCTGAAAGTAAGAATATGCCATTTACTAACCTGAACAAGTGTAATACGCGTTGGTTTTAAAGGGCCTCATTTTAAACCCTTACCTCAGAATGTCTAGAATTAACATTGAGAACCACTTATAGGTGATGTCTCCCACATACTTGGAATGAAGCTTGAATCCGTCAGGATCCTTTTTAGAGTAGCTGAAAAGAGAAGAATATATGCCGTTACTGCCTGAAAGTGTCAATATACCTTGGTTTTTAAAGGCCTTAAGTTTAAAACATGTACATCAGAATGCTCTTAACATACGTGAGAGACACCCTGGATAGGTGATACCTCCCCAGACTTGAATGAACTGGAATAACCGTCAGGATTCCTTTTAGAGTAAGCCTGAAAAAGAAAACTAGCCTTTAAACAGCCTGAAAAAGATATTAATTGTAATATTTATTACCTTTCTAGGGCTTTGATTTTAATAATCTACCTCAGAAGGTCGTAAATTACTAATGTACCCCATAAATATGTAGTGTCTAAACCCATAGTCGGAATAAACCTTCCTTAACAGTAGGATACTTTTTTAGGATGCATGAAGGACATTTACACATCCTTTAACAGCCTGATAAAACGCCATATAGCTTTACTTTTACGCCCTTTATGTTAAAAACCGTACATCGCATGCTCTAAAATTACGTGAGAGACACACGGAAGGTGATTTCTCCCCCCAGACTTGAATGAAAGCTGGAAGTAACGTCAGATTCCTTGTTAGAGTCGCCTGAAAAAGATAAGATATGTTACGGCCTGAAAAGTGTCAACATAGCCTTGGTTTTAAGGCCTTAATTTAAAACCGTCACAGAATCGCTCTGAAAAATAACGTGAGAGACACACCGGGATATGTGAAATGTCCCCCCAAAGCTTGGAATGAATGCTGGAATTAACGTCAGGATTCCTTTTAGAGTAGCCTGAAAAAAGTTAAGAATATGCCTTACTAACCGGAAAAAGTGTACATCAAGCGTTGGTTTTAAGGCCATTCATTTTAAACCTTACATCAGAATGCTCTAAGAATTACATGAGAGACACACTGTAAATGGTGGAGTCCTCCCACAGACTTTGGAAGGAAGCTGGAATACCGTCATGATTCCTTTTAGAGTGCCTGAAAAAGGAAGAATATGCCTTTACGAGCCCTGAAAAGTGTCAATATAACCTTGGTTTTTAAGGCCTTAATTTCAACCGTCATCAG
This sequence comes from Etheostoma spectabile, assembly GCF_008692095.1. NCBI lineage: Eukaryota > Metazoa > Chordata > Actinopteri > Perciformes > Percidae > Etheostoma > Etheostoma spectabile. The sequence continues at coordinate 9,954,566 of NC_045737.1, forward strand.
AATGCCTTTGAAATTAACGTGGAGCACACTGATAGTGGGGGGAAAAATTCTTCCTCCAACTTGGAATGAGCTGGAATAACCAGGATTCCTTTTTAGAGTAGCCTGAACAAGTGTAGAATATGCTTTACCGAACCTTAAAAAGTGTAAATATAGCTGTTGGTTTTAGGCCTCATTTTAAACCTTCATCAGATGCTCTAAAATTACGTTAGACGACCTGGCTAGGTGATGTCCTCCCCCTACTTGAATGAAGCTGGAATAACGTCAGGATTTCCTTTTAGAGTATCCTTAAACAAGGGAAGAATATTCCTTTACGAGCCTGAAGGGCATGTAGCCTGGTTTTAAGGCCTTAATTTAAACCGTACATCAGAATCCTCTGAAAATACGTTAGCAGACACACTGGATAGTGATGTCTCCCCAGCACTTGCATGAAGCTGGCATACCGTCAGGATTCCTTTTTAGAGTAGCCTGAAAAGAAAGATATGCCCTTTACGAGCCTGAAAAGTGTTCAATTATAGCCTTGGTGGTTTTAAGGCCTTAATTTACACCTGTACATCAGAAGGCTCTGAAATGACGTAAGGAGACACATCTGGATAGGTGATGTCTCCTACAGACTTTGAATGAAGCTGGAATAATACGTCAAGAATTCCCTTTTAGAGTCTCCTGAAAAAAGAGAAACTTGCCTTTAAACAGCCTGTAAAGATTTAAATTGTAATATTTATTACATTGTTTCCTAGCTTTGATTTTAAATATCCTACCATCAGAATGGGTCGTAAATTACCCTAAGTTACCCAATACAATGTAGTGTCCAACCCTAGTCTGAATAAACCTGCCTTAACAGTAGGAATAACTTTTAGAAATGCCATGAAGGATATTGTGAACGGCCTTTTATCAGCCCTGATAAAACATCCATATAGCTTTACTTTTAGCCCTTGAGTTTAAAACCTACTCAAATGCTCTGAAATGAAGTAAGAGACACAATGGTAGGTATGTCTCCCCAGCTTGGAATGAAGCTGGTATAGAACTTCAGTATTCCTTTTATAGTAGCCTGAGAAGAGAAGAATATGCCTTTACGAGCCTGAAAGTGTCAATATAGCCTTGGTTAAGGCTTAATTTTAAAACTGTACTCAAATGCTCGTGAATTACGTGAGAGACCACTGGATAGGTGTGTCTCGCCCCAGACTTGGACCTGAAGCTGGATCACGTCAGATTCCTTTTTTAAGAGTAGCTGAAAAAGTTAAGAATCGCCTTTCCTACCTAAGAACGTGTAAATATGCGTTCGTTTTAAAGCTTCCGTTTACAACCGTACATCATAATGCTCTAAAATTAAGTGAGAGACACACTGGATAGGTGATGTCTCCCCCAGACTTGGAATGAAGCGGAATACGTCAGGATGCCTTTTAGATTAAGCCTGAAAAAGAGAAAATATGCCTTAATAACAGGCCTGAAAGATTAAATTGTAATATTATTACATGTTCTAGGCTTTGATTCATATCCTACATCAGAATGGTCGTAAATTCCTAAATTACCCAATAAATATTGTAGTTGGTCTAACCCATGTCGGAATAACCCTGCTTAACAGTAGGAATACTTTTTTAGAGATGCATGACGGAAGTTTTAAACATGCCTTTAACAGCCTGATTAAAACGTCAATATAGCTTTAACTTTTAGCCCTTAATTTTAAACCGTTACATCAGAATGCTCTAAAATTACGTTGAGAGACACACTGGATATGTGATGTCTCCCCAGACTTGGAAATGAAGCTGGAATAACGTCAGATCCTTTATAGTAGCCGGAAAAAGAGAAGAATATGCCTTTACTACCTGAAAAAGTGTAAATATAGCGTTCGTTTTACAGCCTTCATTACAACCTACATAGAATGCTCTAAAAATTACGTGAGAACCCACTGGTAGGTGCTGTCTCCCCCCAGAACTGGAATTAAGCGGAATGACGTCAGGATTCCTTTTTAGACGTAGAGCCTCAAAGAGAATAATAGCCTTTACGAGCGAAAAGTGTCAATATAGCCTTGGTTTTAAGGATAATTTTAAAAACTGTACTCAATGCTCTTAAATTAACGTGAGAGACATACACTGATAGTGATGTCTTCCCCCAGACTTGGAATGAAGCTGGAATAACGTCAGGATTCCTTTTTAAAGTAGCCTGAAAAAGTTAAGAATATGCCTTTACTAGCCGAAAAAGTGTCAGATGCTTCGTTTTAAGCCTTCTTTTACACCCGGACAACAGAATGCTCTAAATTTCGTGAGATACACAATGATAGGTGATGCCCTCCCCCAGACGTGGAATGAAGCTGGAAATAACGTCAGGAGTCCTTTTTATAGTAGCCTGAAAAAGAGCAAATATGCCTTTAAAACAGCCTGTAAAGATTTAAATTGTTATATTTATACATTTCTAGCTTGATTTTAATATCCTACTCAGAATGGTCGTAAATTACCTAAATTACCCAATAAATATATATGTTGTCTAACCATAGTCGGAAGAAACCTGCCTTAAACTAGGAATCTTTTAGAGATGCATGAAGGACGATTCAACAGGCCTTTACAGCCTGATAAAAACTCAATATACTTTACTTTTAGCCCTTAATTTTAAAACCGTACATCAATGCCTAAATTACGTGAGAAGGCCACACTGGATGGTGATGTCTCCCCCCCAGACGGGAATGCAGCTGGAATACCTCGTCGGATTCCTTTTTAGAGTACCTGAAAAAGAGCAGAATATGCCTTTACTAGGCCTGAAAAGTGTAAATTAGCGTTGGTTTAAAAGCCTTTCATTTTACAACCGACATTCAGAATGCTCTAACATTACGTGAGAGACACACTGGATAGGTGATGTCTCCCTCCAGACTTGGAATGCAGCTGGAATAAACTTCAGATTCCTTTTAGAGTAGCCTGAAAAAGAGAAAAATAGCCTTTAACAGCCTGTAAAAAAAGATTTAAATTGTAATATTTTATTACAGGTTCTAAGATTTGATTTTAATATCCACATCCGAATGGTCTAAATTACCTAAATTACCCATAAATATGTAGTGTCTAACCTATTCGATAAACTGCCTTAACATAGGAATACTTTTTAGAGATGCATGAAAACAGTTAAACATGCCTTTAACGCCTAAAAACGTCAAATGCTTTCTTTTAACCCTTAATTTTAAACCGTAAAAAAATCGAATGCTCAAAATTACGAGAGACACACTGGGTAGTGATTTTCTCCCCGACTGGAAGAAGTGGGAAAAACTCGGGTTCCTTTTTTGAGTACCCGAAAAAAAAAGAAAATGCCTTTACGCCTGAAAAAGTGTAATTAGCGTTGTTTTAAGGGCCCTTTATTTTTAAACCTACAACGAAAGCCTAAAAAACTGAGAGACCACGGGGTAGGGGATGTCCCCCCAACTTTTAATGAAGCTGGAATAACGGGTTTTTTTTTAGGAGCCTAAAAAATTAAAATTCTTTACTACCGAAAAAGTGAAAAAAAAAAAAAAAAAAAAAAAAAAAAAAAAAAAAAAAAAAAAAAAAAAAAAAAAAAAAAAAAAAAACGTTGGTTTTAAGGCCCTTTATTTTAAAACCTTTCTCAGAATTCCCCCAAAATTTCTAGAGACACATGGATAGGTGATTCTCCCCCGACTTTAATGAAACGGGAAAACGTCGGTTCCTTTTAGATACCCGGAAAAAAAAGAATTCCTTTACAGCCCGAAAAGTGTCAATATAGCCTTTGGGTTTTAAGGCCCTTTAATTTTTAAACGTACATCGAAAGCCTGAAATTACGTGGGAAAACCCCTGGATAGTGATTTTTCCCCCAACTTGGGAAAAACTGGAAAACGTCAGGATTTTCCTTTTTGATAGCCAAAAAAAAATATGCCCCTTTCTAGCCTGAAAAGTTCAATTACCTTTTTTAAGGCCTTAATTTTTAAACCTACACAAATGCTCTAAATTTCTAGACCACTGGATAGGGGATTCTCCCAGACTTTTGGGAATAAACGGGAAAAACCAGGTTTCCTTTTTTTTTTTTGAGTAGCCCGAAAAGAAAAAAGTCTTTTAAAAGCCTGTGTTTTAAAGTTTAAATTTTTTAATGTTTTAGGGTTATTTTTTAAAACCACATCAAAAATTTTAAAAACCTAAATACCAATAATTGATGTCTCCCCCCAATGGGGTAACCCCGCCTAAAATGGAAACTTTTTTGGAAAACTGAAAGAAGAAAATGCCTTTAAAAGCCTGAAAACA